>NW_020229770.1:0-542500 GCF_003227725.1 Camponotus floridanus | reverse complement strand
TCCATGGGACGGATGTGCACCGAGCACAATAGCTTAGATTGCCGGACGTATCTCGTCCGCGCGTTCTCCCTGTGCGTTCAGCGAGATAATAAAATTATGCGCCTCGTAAAACACTACGGCACGCCTCGTATCTTGATACACGCGCGCAATCGTTTAAGGATGTTTTGTATGTACATACAATCCCAGCAAAAAGTAGCTGAAAATCAATATCGACGAATATATCCACTTTTGGTGTATCTTGAATATGAGAAATTGTATGGAATATTACAATTTGATCTTGGCTGAGTGCAGAGATGTATTTTTTAATATTTGTTGCGTTTTTACTGAAATAATTCCGAATTTTGTCAATCGAAATGATTAACTTTTGGCAGAGAATTTCACCTTGTAACAGATACATGGCAGATAATTTCATTGAATTATATTTAATATCTTTTTAACCAGTTAGTACTTGTATAATATTATTTGACCAAATATTTCCTCTGTATCTAAACTTTTGCAAATTTTAAATAAATTCTGAATATTATTTCCATGTGTTTTTGTCATTTGAATCAACATGGTTATACGTTTCCCATAAGAACACATGTTAATATTCGGTGCAAATTAGAATCCTTATAACTTGTGAAGGCTTTAGTGAATCGATTTAAAAATTGTACTGAAGATTCTAAACATATCTAAGGACAATTCGGTACAATTTTCATTAAATTCTCAATATTTTAAAAATAGGTACAAAACAAAAAGCTTAAAGCGCGCATACATAAGATTATTCGCAGATTCAACGAAATATACGACGCCGGATATCGTTCGCAAGATCGATATTCGGTATTTAATAGCAAGCAGGTTGTAATTTTAAATGCACTATTGTATCGTGATTTAATTTATCGATATAAAAGAGGCGATTTAATCAAATATATGGAGCAATATCTCTCTGTTTAATCGATAATTTTTGCTTAGTATCTCTGTTTTAAATGTCTCATGTTTGTAGAGTATTTCTCAAACTTGGCGCATAAACAAATAGGATAAATTAAAGTTTAATATCTTTATATTTGACGTCTATTGTAATAATCTTGTTAAAGCCTATCGCGTATAACGGAGATAAAAGTCTTTGGAGTTTATTGTCAGCGCGACTAACAATAACATGTAATTTTCATCAGGGGGAATAATTCTTGTCCGGCGCATTGTTCGTCGCGTACAATGCCAAAGAGTTAATAACTGCATGGATTACGCACAAAGCAATATCTCTGCGCTTTTAAATATAAAATCACGTCGCGCGACGTTGCGGCGCGATATCGTGTCCACTTTCAGTTTACTGTCGGGATTTCGCATGCGGATCGTAACGCTACTTTGTTTTAAACTCCTCACCGATATTTCACGAGGCGAAACAAGACGCGGCGCGAAACTACGAAATTAGATGCTCTCATGAAAGCAAAGAAAAATTCACGTGTGACGTGGCACGGAAGCAGGCAGGTAGACAGGCAGGCAGGCAGGCAGGCAGGCGAGACGAGCCGAGGCAGAAGGAAGAAATGAAACGGGAAAAGGGGCGCTATAATATCGCGTGTAACACTTCGGAGCGTATCTTATTCGCCGCGTGAAAAGTTCTCTCGTTGCACGGGCGCGAGGAAAAACAGCTCCCGGGCACGGGCGACGTTCGGCGCGTTATAACTTGGAAAGTCGTAACGAAAATTATTTCGATACAAGTTTGTCAATTCGCGCGATTGCCCGTTCTTCTCGTTCCCCGCCTCGCTTTATTCGCGACTAACTTGGAGAAGTGTACATTTTATATACGAAAATCCGTCCCCGACACCCGCCCCCTCCTCCTCCCTCCCCTCCAGCGCTCCCCAGCCAGATATTAATGGTAACGCTGGATGTTCGGAATAACGAAGACACAAAGTGCAGTATTCAACGCTGACAGTTACTCGATTATACGCGACGCATACTGTGTTAGCGTATATCATCGATCACTTCATCGACAGCAGCATCTGGAATATGCGATACATTTGACGTGAAATAAATAGCTTGATAAATGCACGCAGCCATATTATTTTTACAGCGCGACGACGCCGGCATTTTCATCGGATTCGCGAATATATTTCTGCGAAATATTTTTAACTTTGTGTCCAACTGTGGAATATCTATCGAAATGTTACGCTCTATTGTGCCATGACAATCGAGCGATGCTTATCAATCTCGAGAAATAGATTCAGCGAGTTATCGGATATGTAGTCGGTTTACGGTGAATTACATGACGAGCGATAGCATTAATATTGGTACGTATTACCGACTATTAACGCCGAATGGATCGGTGTAATTACGCGGGCCTCGTATGCAGACGCTGCCTGAACAGACGTCGGCTTGTACTACTGCGTCGTATGTGAGCCAGTAGTAAACGGAGCGCCGCACATCAGACATCCGATACAGGGTGTCGCGTCGGATTATCACATCCGATTTCATGACGGGCAGAGTAATCGCGTTTCCTCGCGACATTTGCTAAGTTCGCGAGTCCCACGCGTTTCCCAAATTGCAACTAATCTAGAGAGAAAGAGAGAGAAGAAAAATTATATAAATCACATTTTTTATATTTATATTTTATATAAAAAATATCTATACATGTGCTTTTTCAACTTAACTTATTAGATATACTTTGGATATTATTTTTATAAATATGACGCGAGCTTGAATAATTAAATTTTATTTATTTTGGTGTCTCAGACTCTTCGTAAATTCAGTCTCTTTTCACAAAAAGCCTTGGCTTTTATAAAATGCCGGTCGTCTCTTCAAAGATCCTCTTTTTAAAAAGGGTGAGCCTTTTATGAAAAGACTGATTTTACAAAAAGCTTGCAACATATACATATACATGATATATGTATATGTATACGTGTATAAAATTTGCATTGTTGCAAAATGGAAAATACATAATTAAGTTTGCTATCTTCTGCTTTCAGGTGCCATTTTCGAGCAAGGTACCGACGAAGTGCAGTCCGCTTTCAAGATCGCGATGAAGAACCACAACCAAAATATTACGACTCGCAAATTTGAGCTGCAAGCCTTCGTGGATGTAATTAACACTGCGGACGCCTACAAGCTATCTCGTCTAAGTAAGTACTAGAGTACATTTCTTCTCTCCGTCTGAAATCCAACGTATATCCAACTCACGTGCAACATTCCTCTTCAGGAATTGTAGATATCCGCACGTCGACGAGATATACTCGCGAAGAAAACCGAATCATAGAGGTTCGCAAAGACCGTTAAATATTTCATAGACATCTTCAAATGTCGATCGTCGCTCCGCTTTGCGCCCTGGTCGACTCGAACCGAATTCCATCGCGAATATTCCCCGGATTGTCCCGACAATTTTTCATGACTACATTTAGAGCGTCTGAGGCGTCCGTGTGCGCGGAATTTCGTTTCTGTCTCACACGAGTGGAAATCGATTTCGCGTTTTGTTAGCGATATCTGTACCGGTGTCAAGCACGGTGACTTATCAACAATGCTGCGTACGTGCCGGAAGCACAGCATCTCCACGCCATTGAATACGCCGCAGCGTTTCGTGTCGGATATGAAATAAGTAACGTTTCGTTTCTATAGCGTCGCAGATACTAATCTCGCCACCTCGATCGCGAAACGCTTCCATTTCCCGAAGTACGCACGAACGAGAGGGAGGGAAAGAGAGAGACTGAAGCTTTCGCGTTTGCTTTCAAGAAAGCTCGTTCGCACGATTAGTATCGAGGCAGTTTTGTAGTTAGTTAAAGAAGCGTAACAATGAAAATTCTATTTTTTTACACGCGACCTATCCCCAAAAATCTGCAAAGTTTCAAAAATCATACATAATTATTCGCGAAATTTCTGCGAAATTGATTTACTCAAATTCGTCAATCACGATTTCCTGATTAAATCTCGTTCAATCATGCGATTAAGTTAGTGGAATTGTCTCATTGTTATGTTACTACGTGATTCGACATTCACTTGCTCTCAATGGTGCCATCCAGCACTCAATGGTGTGAGAAGTTCCGGAATTATCCGAAGAGCTATTACATGTCACTTATCCTGATTTACGTCGGAGCGTAGCAGGCGTGAATTTTCACGATAACAGTTATCACGTTTGTAATGAAGATATAATATATATCTTTTTTGATAGTAACATTTGACAGAATACTTAAGTTTCTATCATCATGTCCCATACGCTCAACATGTTATTTATAAAATTCTTGTCCTCCTTAATTACGTCACAATTGAAAAATTATATAACAATGGAGAGACTTATAATTCATATATAATTTCGGTAAGAGTAGGCAAATTTTATTTTCCTGATATATTTTTCATAGATTGAACTAGGTATTTCGAATTGATATTTGTGGCTGCCCCCGTATTATTGACCTCTTTTCACCTCGGAATTCATAGTAGCTTCTCACTTTGTCGCCTGTCGCGTATAACATCGAAATTCGAAAGAGCTGATCGACCGGCTTATACCCGCGGAACGTTTGACGGCTCCTAACCAAGGGGCGTCGGTCCAATCGAGCTACATTGGTCTCCGGCTTTGAAGTCGACCGGCACCGTAAACGGATTGAAAGACAAAAGACACTTGGAAGTGCCAAAGATATCGGTGTCTCCTATTATCGACGAATTCGCAGTTATTGCATTGTACTATAAAGAGATTTTATGACTGTAAGGTGAAGCTTTTTCGAATTTTTCCAGATACCAAATACGTATTTATTATCTATGTAATCAAATCGCGGTGATTAAGAGTCGCTTTGTTAAGTAGCAGCTCTAGAAAAGTAGTTTAGAAAAAATCAATGACCGACTTGTTCGGTTTTTGTGATTGGAAATTACAACGCTGTTGATTAATTTTCCTTTTGCAATAATTTGAGTATTATGCGAAAATTAATTTGTGCAACCTTCCTCTGCTACAGTTACGACAACACTATGCAACGTTGTAGTAGCCGCAGCGATTCTATTAATTCAAGAATTCGTGAATAGAACTCGCCGACAAGATGATTCATTCTGGCGATCGTCGTAGCGATGCAAATATTTGGGTCAAGGGGCAGGGAGGCCGTATTACAGTACTTAGCTCCGTTAATTGTATTAACGTTGGTCGGTTCACCCGGATCAAGGGTTTTGTTATAATCCCAAAGTGAGACTGCTTTCTGCTCGACAAATCTATTACTAGGTTGCATCCTGCTTAATATTTTGGTTCGCTAAGATGATAGAATGGCTTTTCTCTTGGGACATTCGTATGTATATTTATAGATTCGAAACAGTTAATAAGAGAAAAAAATTTATTTTATTATTTTATTTTATTTATTTTATTTATTTTATTATTTTATTATTTTACTATTTTTTCATATCACGCTTTATTATTGTATAATTGTTATATATGTACGATATCCAGAATAATTTTATATCCAGTACAATTTTAAAATTTGATTATGCGTGTTAATTATCTAATAATATCTATGAAATAATAATATAATAATTCGCAGAAATTTAGAATTAATGTTGTACGTTTCTCTAAAAACATGTTTGCATATGATCAAAGACACATTTCATATATTTGATATTTCACTAGACTCCATATATGCATGGTTATTAATTTTAATTATCTATAACGCGCGGAACGAGTTGAATAGCAAATGTCATTGCGGAATTGAGAGAGATGAAAAGGTTTCTTTCGCGATAAAAGAAAAACAATCTGCTGCATAATATTTTCGTAAAAGGACTCATTTTCCTTCCTTTTTCATAACATTTATTCAATTTTACACAGATATAAAAGCTATAGCTTTCCTGGGATATAATAGACAGAGAAAATCATTATGAAACTGGACCGTCTTTCCCTTTTAAACATGCACAGGCACATGTATTTTCATTTCAATACACTTCATTCATATTCCTTGAGCATTACGTGTGAAGTCCTATAAAACAAATGTATAGAGTAAAACAGACGCGATCAGAAAGACAGAATATTCATGTTCTATGAAATCTCTTTCTATCCATCTCTACAAACTCACGCATCAAGAACATTAATAATTTCTTATTGCAATGTAACGCGAACAGTATGCGAATATCAAAGAAGCCGCGAGTCAAATCTGAAATATGAAGTAGGAATACCGTTAAATAAATCTGACCACCTTAATATTTTCAATAACGTTCGTTCTCCGACATGCGCGAAAGTCGACCTCGGGGCAGGTTTTCGGAGAAGGGTCGCCCATCAGGAGAACCGAAAATTATTGCGGACGTTGGGACGACGACGACGACGACGGCGACGGCGACGAAACGCGGGCGGGGTAGTTTTTTCCGTTGAGAAATCACACGGTGGAAGCGAAGAATCCTGAGGGAGAGAATTTTCGCGGTGGCGTGGTACGCTCGTCTTAGCGGAACGTAATAGCCATCTATCAACTTTCGGTGCATATCGTATAATATCCTGCAAGATCCTTTGGCCCGCGGGGGCGGGAGAATGGAGATTGGTGGGGAAGAGGAGGGAGATAACCTCTCCCCGTCAGCCGCGTCCTCATCCTTCCGCCAGGACCAGAGAGGGATAAATGTATACGGGGCGCCAGCGAGCCAGCCAGGGCCGGCATAAATCTGCCGAGGACTCCCGAGGGTATTTCCCGCCTTTTTTCCTCTGTACCCTTCCGCGCGCACCTCGTCGCTCGTCTTCACCTCCTATTCCACGCTTTCGCGCCCTTCTTCTCGCGTCCTGAACCAGACACGAGATGAATCCCGGGGTTCTATTCCCGCGTGGTTTATCCCGGGGCAAACATCGGCTCGTCGTCGACGTGATGGGTGAAAGTCGACGACGATTACAAATTTACAATGTACATTTATGGCCAATGCGTATACCAGCAGCATTTTCTTCTTATCCACTTAAACGTTTATTTATTTTCCTTTCTGGCCTGACGTTAAGCATCTTATGATATTTGTTCTCTATATTTTTAAATTAGCATTTAAATCTCTAATATATATATATATATATATATATATATATATATATATATATATATAATTTATCTTATATTATCTTATCTTCTCAGAATGAAATTTATTATAGTTTTGTCAAATTTGTTGCATCATGAAATTTGTAAAACAGGTACATTTATATTTTACTATTTTATATTTTAATTGTTCATATTTTAAAGTTTGCGTTTAAATCGTTAATAATCGATCTTGTTATGTGTATATTTTCTCATAATGTAATTTTACTATATCTTTTATTATGCTGAAATTTAAAAAAGGTTTCTGAGAGAGAAATACTTAAATACGTCCATATCTATTTTATACTATTTACTATAATTTAATATCGCGTGATATGGATGTGAAATGATAGTCAAATATGTATTGATGTCAATGTGTAACGCACTGAACTCTCGTTACTTCCAATTTGAAGAATGAGATTGATGATGAATTTAAACTAAACATGAAATCTATGTTACATAAATCCATAATTATATTCTGTAAATATTAAGCAGATATATTTGATTAAAGTTCTATTGAAAGACCATCCATAAAATAAATCACCGAATTAAATTTTTGAGATTTAATTACATTAAAGTTTTACTTTTATTTTAAATACACGTATATTGTAGATTTTAATATTAAAGCGCATTTAAAAGAAATGACTACGCTTTGATTCCTTTAATAATATATGCTTTATCTGTTTGCCTCATTTTTTATGTAATATTGAAAATGCTTGATCCTCTTATCCTAAACCAAATGCGCACAAGATAAACCCTATGATTATACGCCCGCATAGCAAATCCGAATGCAAACATTGTTTCGCGCGGACGTGAGTGACGAGGATGAAAGATAACGATGGTTACAATATTTACACATTCATACAATGCAAGCACAAGTCATGTGTTATCATTTTAATTAAAATGTAATTTAAGTAATTACTAGAAGAAAGGAGAGATAGCGATAGAGAGAGAGAGTATATTTATATTCTCTGATGAATGAGACACGAGACTGCATTAAATGAAATTTGCATAATTGTTAGTACGCAAATATTCATTAATATAAAAGTCTAGCGAAATAAAACTTTTTTACTCTTTATCACAAATATATCATAGTAATAAAACATAGCATTTTAATAATTCATTTTAATAATGCATTTTAATTCAATTTCCCTGTCAGAATTCTTATAATTTTTATACAATATATTTATATAGAATATCTTATCACAAAGAAATTATTATTATTTAAATTTAATTGTACAAAAATTATATTTTTTAAATTAATAAAAATTAATAAAAATATAGATTATAAGATTATTTTATTAAAGTAAGGATATTCTGTTTTAAAAGTTAAGGAAGTTTCGAAATATTTTAATCTTTGAAGACGAGAAATTTCGAGAGATAGGTTTTAAACAATATCATCGATTATCACTTAAGAGACACTCCGCTTTAATGTTTGACATCATTTTCGTCGACTTCTATGGGACGTCAGATGCGATGCCGTGTTCAATTCCCGCGCGGTTTATCCGAAAGTATGCATTACTTTAGCAAACACGATGAGGTCGACGAAAACCGAGGTCGATGAGAAGCCGTCGCGTTGGCGAGGAGTGTATCTTTATTATAAAATGCGAGCAGGATGCCGTGAAAGTTCCAAGACGGCGGAAAACTTTCTTTCCACAACGCTGCCGTAGTTACGATGAACTTTATCTACATAATCTTTAAACCTTGCTGCATGGATTCTGTAATTAACAACTTGGATCAAACATCATTAACTCTGTTGCACCATTATGTGTACACATAACTTGTATCTTTATAACTTATTATTTATAATCATTCTGCATTTTCATTTCGAATATATATATATTATACGATACACGCGGTTTTATGATACTTTAAATTTAATTTTAAAATATTAAAAAGTTTTGACAAGTTTAATTTCTCTAAAGTAAAAAGAAATATTTACATCTTTATGAAGCACTGATAAACAGGTATGCACACATATCGATATATTAATACAATTGAACTTTAATGCTTGTAATAAAAATGTTTAACGTATAAATATCATGTGAATACACCTATTCAAGAAACAAAATCACGTACATGCATACATTTAGGTTTATCTTCAAATCATAATTTATACTCGCAAGCAACCTCTATCTTCTTTCGCATTTTATTTCACGTTTTATACTTTCTCGCAGATCTGCATCGTTTTACTCATTTAATGAATATATTACACATACCTGCCGCAGAAATGTTTCATTCCTCGCAACTTAGCCTGGCGACAACGACAGATGAGGGGATTCTCTGGTTCTCGAGTAACCAGATGAGTGGTAATGGTAATGTCTCTCGGAGGAGTTCCCTGTTCATGCACAAGAATATTTTTCACCCGGTATCGCTGGGAAACCGTTCGCCATAAAAGCAGACTAAACTGGTGAGTTACCCGAGGATATTGCAGAAATAGAAGCCGTGTGAAAAGGACTCTGTGTGTCATGGAGAAATATCATGCTGCGCGGAATAAAAAATACATGGGTTTCGTCACATCTAATAATAGAGCATAAAAAACACGTGTCTCGAATTTATACTTGTCATTTATTGATATTCTCAAAATCAATGTTCGCAAAACTTTCATGCGACGTATTATAAATCCACATTATGTAATTAACAATTGCGTCGTGAATAAAAATTATAGATATGAGTAATAATCAAATTAATCATCACACATATGAGAATTTATATTAGGGAAGGAGAGAAGAAAAAATTATCAAGAAATTTATATTAATATTATTATTAATAATAACTGATTACCGAGATTAAAGTAACAAAATAATCATCTAAATTATAACTTATTAGAATTAGAGCTTTGTTAGTTTTATATCAACTTTATATACTAAAAATATATATTTAAATCATAATATTGCTCGATGATATCGTGAAAACTCTGTAAACTCGCGGAGAAACGCTATTTGTTCTCACTGAGGGAGCAGACAAGCCTCTGGGTAGCTGAGAACGCGTCATTTCCGATTGTCATTTCTCACGGAAAGGGAGGTGGTGTGGCTTGACTGTCCAGGTTAAGGGCCCATTCAAAGTTACTCGCGCAGACACGCAATATGCAAACGTATATTATTCTGTAGTTTGAGAGCCCGCCCGACGCGGCGCCAATTTTAGCTGAAATTGACTTGGGCATAGTTTTACAGTCATATATCACATCTGTCATGCACGGTACTTAGGGATTTATCTTATCTAATTTCTTGCAAGTTATCGAAGCTCATCAGCGTAAATTAAGACATCCTTAATGTTCGAATCCATCTAGAAGAATAATCGTAACGCTCTTGGCCATTCCGTGAAATTTATTCCGCGAAAAATAATTAAGTAATAAGTTTCAAGAAGAAATCTATTAGCTGTTCATAATAACAAGTGATCGACCATGCTTATTTGCGCGACAGATTTTCCAGCGGAAAAGCGAGAAAGTACATCGAATCGTTGAAATTTTTGTATAATCAGTTTGTACAACCAGTGTATTTTGTAATGAATTAATTATATTTGAACAGGTGTGAAATGTGTATCATATTTATCAACATGCAAAAGTTATATAGATGGAAACGTGACATCATTTAAATGCTACACGCACAAATATTTCTGTCGTATCGTGCGGAATATTTATATTCATGTTTTGTGAATATGCCAAATATATGTATACATACGAAATTAATGATATGCCGTTGAAATAACACGATTTGTTCTTTACGTGGTCGTATGTATAATTACGCTGTAATCAGGGCTTTGAAAATATACCTTTCGCAATAATCGGGTTTCGGGTTTCAATTAGCGAATTATGCGGCTCGCGCGGAAAGTGGATGTTGCGAATTTGTTTCGCTGTTTGTACATTAACTTCCGCCCAACGTGCGCGTTCTGATATGCTTACCATGTTTACACGGGACGATATTCGCATCGACGTGGACGCGGGGCGCTCAATGAAAACTCGCGAACGCCAGGTCATTACGCTTTCGATTTAAAACTTTCGAATTAGATTGGGAGAGACGCCGCGAAAGTCTTTGCTGTGCCTCCCGGCCATTTAAAACTTTTGCGGTGAGCCACCTCGTCGCGATGAATCGCGACGTCGTTCTCACTTTGAGAATCCCGCATCTCGCAGCTGCCCTCGAGGAATTATTTCCGAACGCTTGTTCTTTCCGCTGTTTCATGTCACGTTGAGATTTCCGCTCGTCCTCGAACCTGTTGGCCGCGTGTCGGAAAACGATCATCTTTTATGTATACACTTCGAAATTCGGCACAGCTTCATTGTACTCTTGGTAGAATTTCTTGCCCCGAAAAGCAATAATGTTTGATGTGTTGATTGATAATTGATAAGCTGCGTTTGCTATTTTACGCTATGATGCGTGCGATTAATTACGCGCTTGAAAACGAGTTTAATTCAGTAGCAACGTTTAATTAATCGATGATTCAAGCTATACCTCGCGAAATAATTAATTCCTACTGGTAGTCGCAGCGATGTAATAAACTACTGTTAATTCTGCAACATGTGCAACGTTGATAAAGGCGTTGTAATATTATTATGTATGTAACAAACGCACAGACTTGTTGGCGAAACCTTGGTCTTCATATGCACGAGAATATTATAAATGATTCGATGATTAATCAATTATAGTATGTATATAAATGTTATATTAGAATCGCATTTATAATTTCTTATTAATTTTCATTAATTTTTATAATTTTTGAGAAATTGGACACGTAGAAGTAATGCAACATTGAATTCATCAGACAGAGACAAGTCGATCATGCCCCAATGTGCTGACAACGGTAAGTACCATCTTAGTACCTTCGTCGGAGATTAGCAATGTGAACGGGGAAAGAAGCTAGTAGTATGGAAACGTGCGAGCAAAGATGCCCCGGGGGCTCCAACATCCTCGAAAGTCTTGCGACGCGCAAGAAACGACCGGCGAAAGCGAGGGAACCGTTCCCCACGTAATAAGAAATCGATAGGAACTGCAGATTGGGTGCAGAAGCGAGGAAAAATCGGTCGGGAAGTATCTTATCGGAAGCTGGTAGATAATCCCTCAGCCGCGCCACCATAAATGTCGATGATTGAATGAAGATAATCGGCGTGGCGGAACGAATAATTAAGTTCCCCGGAGTAATTGAAAGGCGTATTACGACACTTCCCGCTACGTTTACGAATCGATATATTTTTAGCTACAGTTGGAATATTATCGAGTAATCTATAATAAATATAATAATTCTGTAGGAATGGTTATAAGAAAAATCTTTAACTTTTTGTGAAAAAAAAAATAAAAAGAGAGGAAAAATAATTTCTAGATTAAAAATGACAAGGTTGAGCGATTCGTAAAGAATTAGGAAGGCAGTTGCTCGTGATGATGACGGGAAAAGATTTCATAAAACTTTAATAACACGGATATTCACTTTATCTCTGATGAATAATTGTCTGCCGAACGCCGTGCGAAGAAACACGAAATTATTGATTAGTTTCGATTCACTCGAGCATTTGGACATTTTCGCGCAAAAAAAAGAAAAAAAAACGAAAATAACGGCGCTGAAAGAATTTAAACTTTAATCAGGATACAAATGAACTACACGCAAACTGAGCAACAACGATTAGAGAAGTAGCAAAGCGGCGTTTCGTATACATGATCTTTGCCATCGGACTCATTCTTTTTCTTTCTCTTTTCTTTTCTTTCTCTCTCTTCTTCCTTTTTCTTTCTCGCTCGACGAACTTTCTTAATTTGTGCGCGGTTTCACGGGCTAATTAATATTGATGATTGAAAAGTGCCCCCGCCTGTGGTGATCAATTTTCATCGGTATTAATAATCACCAGTTCGAAAAGCGGTCGCTCGTCTTTGAGGAGCAGAGCTCACGCGGTTTTGATTAAAGCAAAGTTCAGAAATCGGACGCGTTGACATAAAAAGGTCGATCGTCAATCTATAAAGAGAAATGATTTTTATCGACATTTATTCCGCCAAGCGACGAGCTTTTCGATTTCATCGAGAAAAAAAGTTTTTACCGAAACCTCCCTCTCTCTTCTCTCTCTCTCTCTCTCTCTCTCTCTCTCTCTCTCTCTCTCTCTCTCTCTCTCTCTTCCTGATTGTCTGAAACGCTTTTTACCGAGCTTTCCTCTTCGGTACGCTCTTTATCGAGAACTTCGTGCTGAATAGTATGAAAATGCTTGTCAGTTGTCGGAAAAGTGCGTCGTGATAGGAGATGATTTCATTCAAAAGTAGATGCACATGTACATGCCAGGTGCACGTATACCTTTATAACGAGTAATATATTGAATTTGATCGCTTGAAGCAAAAACTGAAGTAAAAATGCTCTCTATTCTAATATTTTCGCGCTAACATTTGCCAAAGAATGAGACAGGAAGAGATGTAAGCGTTCATAATTTATGACATTAATGTACAGAAAAATATGTTTTAAAACCCGAAAAGAGAGAGACGTTGTTTGACGCTTTTCGCGCGGAGTTCTCGAGTGAAACGATCTTTTTCGCGATATTGCTAAGGCGTACCAAAGTTGAGAGAAAAAAAGGCATGTAAACAAGATAAATCGGACGAAATAAATCAAACGGAGTGAATTATATTCCGTACTTTGTTCGCCTGCCGACTTCAACGAGTTAAACGTTCGAAGCAACAAAGAAAGCAGACATAATAACTTTGGTTGACCCAGAGCATAGTGCTGTTTCTTTCTCGAGAATATAATCGCGTTATAATATCGTATCTCGGAATTTTCTCGGCTAAACAGACGAATAAGTCGCTCGAATAAAATGATGGAACGTAAAATCAAATTTTCGAGAAATTGAATTTTAATTACAAACAACATATATATATTGTATTTATGCATATATTTAATAAGAATGCTAAAAACATTTATAAAAATATTATATAAAAAACACATTAATATATACCTATATTTCTATTTTTCTAAAAGTATAGAAATATATAAATATAATGAGTAATTTTTTATAAGATCTTAATATAATATATTATATATATTGTATATACGTACTCTTTAGCATATTATTAGGTTGAAAATGATGAAAAAATTGCCGCCATCTCAAAAGCATTTCCAATCGTTCAGGGTCGATCGATCGAGAGCCAAGGAAAAGTAACACGCTCCACGGCTAATCACCAATAATCCACTATATTGCCGTCTTACTAGCCAATTTATGATTATAACGCGGTGCGAAAGTTAACGACGAGGATCGGCTTCACTGTCTGCGACGTTACAAGCTCGTTTGTTAAACTTAAAATTGATCCTCCTTTCGATGGTAGAAGTACCGTGGTACATTAATTATGATGGGATGGCTACGGCAACCCGGAAAGGGAATCGGTAGGAACTCTTGTCACGAGAATTAGAAGGCGTTTCGTACAAAGCATGGCTTCTTATGATGGGAGAGTCGAACTTTACTTCCTTTTTCTTTGTCAGAACTTTCTGACATATTTCAGCACATTGGACCGTGCAGAGTCGCAATCACTGAAACGAACAAAAGAAATATATACAATATATATATATATATATATATATATATATATATATATATATATATAATTATACGCGATTCCTAGAATAATAATTTTAGTCTTAAAATAATTAATTTTGAGCTTTAATTATTTTATCAGACTATAAATCGCGCACGCAAATATCTGCGTGTTTGAAGATTATTATTCTAATTAAAAATGAGAAGTTTTGTTTGTGTATTATTATACTTATTATTAGCTGTGTTTCCACCGACGCAAAAATGACAACTTAACGATATGGTAGAGTAACTACGAATACCGTCAAGTGTCGTCGGAGGACCTGCAATGTTGCGAAAAGATAGAATGGTACAATCAAAAGGAATTTTGCGATTGTATCTTCAGTCTCCATCCTTATTTGGATTCCATGGAATCGTAGGTACTTACGAGCGCGGATATACCTAACGAGCTTGAGTTCCCGCGACCAAGCCGAGGCGCATTCCGACTAGGGAAAGTTCAAGCTCGTCCTTAACTCGGCGCAAGCTCGTATAACTTCTATCCGCTCGTCCTCTCGTATAACTTCTGTCCAGAGTTCGTTCCACGGATAAATAGATATGGGTACATTTGCATCTCTCCACCTTCTCTGTCTCTCTCTCTCTCTGTCTCTTTCCCTCCCTTTCTCTCTGTTTTTCTCTTTCTTACGGATACTACCTATATTATATTCTAGCAGTCTTCATTTTCTTTGCGCTTGACCCATGTTGCGAATATCGTGACTATGCGCGTTTATTTTTTTTTATCAAGCTTGACGGATGTTTCGTCACATCCGTTTTAGTTTCGCATTTATTTCCGAAATAAACAAATCTTGTTACAGTAAAGTCGTCGTGAAAAATTGCTCGCCTGATAATCTCGCACCCGCTTGATTAATGAATATAATTTTGAAAAACGCGTTATCTGTATGGGAGTTAATATATACGTTACATATGGAAAATAATATAATCCTGGATGGTTCAATTTCATTTTGACGTCTAATTTTGTCTCCCTATTTTGCAACTTCGAGATAATTGATATAATTGCGCATGAATATTATAGCGTGCACGCTTGTCAGATTGAATTCGATGTATCGGCAAATTTATACGTGACTCGACATATTTCCCCTGATCGTCCGCACATTCGACGCATTGCTTTTTGTACAAGTTGTTAATTGGAAAAGTCACTTTACATAACAATTATAATTGACGAATTAAGATAAATAAGAGTAATTTGTAAAAATGTAACATTTTTATCAAGCGAAAGGGTAAACATTTATAGTAGTCACGTAGTATTAAATTTTTCCGCGGTGTAACTACGCGTTAAAACGCAATTTACCTGCTCACTTTATCTTGCTTCAACTACGCAATCTTTTATTCATACTACGTCAACATCTTTTTCCATCGCTGTATTTTTTAACACTTTCACTAACCGTCGCCAGTCGCGCTATGTTGCCGTTTAATTAATAAATGAAATCTTTAAAATGTCATGTGTGCCAGACGAGCTTAGATATTTGATCTGTATGCATCTCGCGACATGCATTGTTTCATGCTCTCGCAATTTCCATTTACTTTTATATCAATTGAGAGCTGCATTTGTTACATATATATTTTGTATAAGATCATTTTATTTTTATTATTATGTATGCTCCATTATTATTTTTAATTTGCACTATTATTCTATTCAAGGATAATACGAGTTCTGATAATTAATCAGTTTCCATCTAAACTTTTCAAATTAATCGCTTAATTTTTAGCTGTATTTTAAAATCATTATAGCACACAAGTTATGGAATAAATTGCGAAAGTAATTAAAAACATCTTAAATATTTAAAAATTTATGTGAAAAATTTATGACATATTGAGCGATAGGAAGAAAGGAATGCGTTATTTTGTAGTAGTAATAGAAGCAATTGATCCGACAAGATCCTAACAGACAGTTTCATTTTGAATTTTATACATATATGTAGAATTTTAAAATAATTATATAGGCATCACTCTCTATAGATATTATAAGTACAATTGTATTTGTTATTTTTTTATTATTTCTTTATTTTTTTATTTATTATGCATATTATTCATATTATATTATTACTCATTATATTATTATTTATTATTAGAAATGAATGTTTCAAGTAAAAAATAAGTTTAAAAAGGTCAATATAAGGAAAACTTTAATATATCTGAGGCTCAGAAAACTTAGTCTAGAAGTTCGATTTAAATTTGCATCATCCTCAGTTCTTCGAATGATACGAATAATTAATGTGAAATTATAGTAGAGAAATATCGTCGAACAGTGCGAAAAGCTGTGGAAAGAAACAAAGAATTTAAAAGAATCGCTCATTCCCTCGAGATTGCGCGATTCGTCGTTAATGTAACAGGCGCCTGATTTCACGCGTACCCTCATTTCCCTCTCGTTTTCTCTCCCTTCAAACATATCATTTTTTATTCATTCCGCATAACCGCACCCTTCCCTTCTCTTTTTCGCTGTCATTTTCGTCCCGTACCTTCTCTGTCTAGCTATCTCCGTCCGACCTGCCTTCCACTTCGCGGCTTCGGCTGGCTTTTTACACCCGGTCGTTAGGAGTCGGACCGCAAATGTCTCCGCATGAATTCTAATGTTCGACCCTCACCCAACTCCCGGCATTCTCCCTCTTGCTCCCGTCGTCACCCGCGGCCCGGTAATCCCGGCCAGTTTCGTCCCCGTTTTCCCCCAACCGTTTCTACGAGCGGAATTTGCAGGGAACCATCGTAACGCGAATACCGCGGAAGTCGTGTGAGACCAGAGAAGCGTTTTGTCCTGCATTTTCATAAGATTCCGTGGACGACGCGTTAAGGCTAATTGTTTCGTTAATTTATGAGCGGCCCTTTAAGCTAACGACAAGACCAACGGAGGATGATGTTAACTGATGTGAAATTTCGTATGTATGTCGCTATAATCATAAACCGGATATCCTTTGTATAATTGTTGAGTAACCGAAATAAGAGAAGGTGTAATATTTATAGAAATATGTTAACAATAGATGTATTTAATTTTAGCAAAAGCATTATAGTGCGTATACAAATGAACACTTTTAATACCGTCAATTGTTGCTTTTCTGTCTTTTTCATAAATGAAAAAGAGAAAAAAGGATTATATTTGTCTGTGAAAGTTTTTTTTAAATAATTTTTTACAGCAGAAATAATTTATCTCCTTGTTACAACACACGCTCTGAATTTCATACGTTCTCACAATCGACGGCTTTTTGGATTGTCTGTAAAAACGTTGAATGTCCCCAGGAACGGCGCGTTATCGAAGCAAACAAACGCGAAATGCAGTTTTACGCATCCAGACGACAATGAAATTAGACTCGTGGGAATCGGGGACGGTTTTATTTTCGTCCTCGTTAGTAGCGGATACGCGCTGTAAACGAAACGTCCAAAACAAAGGGATCGATCGGCACGGCACTGTAATTTATTGAGACGTGCTGTGCGGAGGAATGGTTGACACTTGTCACGAGCGACTTTCTAAAATGAGATTTGTGCCGCGCTTTGTCGTCGCAAAACCCAGTCCTGATAATCCACCCTGACGAGGCTGACCTGGCGACTCGATTTTTTCTTTCTTTTTTTTTTTTAACGAACCTCTGCGAGCGACTCGCCGATAAAAATGACAGAATTTTATCAAGAGCCGCTCGCGCTCGGCCATACTGTCGCTGGCTCGATAACGCGGCCTCGCTCTTGCAGCGCGCGATTTATGCGGGAGTCCTTATCGTTCCGGTCGGATCGAACGTTTTGCTTCATGAAAAATTGGAAAAAATTATTTCTAGCAGCGACGCCGGCATGTACGTATCTCATTCGTCACGGTATCACAGCTCCATACGTCAATTCTATCTCGTTATAATGGCGCGTTTCCTGTTAGCGTCAATCGGATTGTGCGTCATCTATTAAGAAAATTTGCCAACGCAACCGGCACTCATGATCTACAATATAACCGATGTCCCATTTTACACAGGCTTTGATTCTGAAATCATCGTGTGACGTATCGTATTTAATAAAATATAAAATACAATAAAAACAATTAGAATAAAAAATATTACATATTTAGGATATTATTTAATATTATTGTAAATGTATTTAAAATTAAAGAAGAACATCGATAACGTCAAAGTTTGTTGTCAAACCACTAGTTGAAAGATACGTAAAGTAAATGATGAGATACGAAAGAGCAGAACGATTCGTTCGCTGAAAGAATGCACATTACTCCCGTTCGCGAAAAAATTAACGGAATTCGACCGACGATTTATTCCTCTTACCGGTAATCGCCAAGACGACCATTTTCTCAGCCATTTTTCCACCTATTTGCCGCACCATTTTTTCCCGTCGTACCTACCAGTTCGAATGAAGACAAACGCGGCATGCGAGACGGCAATGCGATACACATATATAAACGCATATGTATGTACCCCACGTGTGCACCCAAATGTATATACCTCCTCGCCGAGGTTAAGTGACGTGGCACTGGCTTTGGAAATGAACGGGGAAGTTCTGCATTTACGGTGACGCAAAGTTTTCCCTGGAATTTGGTCTTACCGCGACGTCGAGCGGGACATTCAAGTTTTAGCGGAGAGATGGGAGGGTGTAGAGTTGCGTAATATTTCGAAAGCGAAATGTCATTCGCTGTTAATAGCGATTAAAAGTTTATAGCAGTTCTGGATTTAATGCGAGTTATCGCGCAATTGCTTATTTACGCTTCATCTCGCACATCCACGTCATGAAGTTCCTTAATAGAAAAATCTCGCGCTATATCACGAGAGTATACGGAGCATTCCATTTGTAAATTGCAAATATATGTTGAATGAGTAAAATATCATTAGCTTTTAAATTAATACGACCGGCTCTTTCTCGCATCTTTTGCGATGTATACACAAATAGTCTAAGTAAGTTTAGAAGAAGAGGAAAAGAATCGCAAAACTTGTTCGACTCTCCCCTTCAACTACATATTAAATTGCAGTTTGGACGAAACTTTGTATTTACATTACTTAACTTTCGCATTTTATCGCGTGTCAAAGTTCTCGAACACAGCATGTTGTAGCTGAAACATAAAGTTGCTGGAAGCGGAGTTTCTGCCTAAGCGAAAAACAGCATGAAATATATTAAGGCCCAATTTTTGTATATATATATACATATATGAAAGACCCTAATTATGTAAATAAAAAGTATTCAAATTTATACACGTATGCATGTGTCTCTTTAAATTGTGACTCTAATTCTATGAAAGAAACAAATTTTTTATGCAAGTAATAAATAATTTGTAATTTTTATTTTGTTTTATAATGTTTTATAAAGAGAAACCACACGATATTTAAAGTACACGTAAAAGTTTGCAACGTTATTTGCAAATGTACGATTAATATACAATAAGCAGCCTGTAACCGCTAAAAACTTAACCGTTTCTATATCGTGTATTGTAATGACGGATACAAACGTCAAGTCCAACGATGCGGATCCCTTGTCCAGAGAAATAAGCGAAGAAGTTTCGCATTTACCGCGACACCGACGAAAAGTTTCCGTTGGAATTCGGTCTTCCCGAAACGAAGGACAGAATGTCCAAGTTTTAGCAAGAAAGGTCGAAGAGCTGTCGGCTCGACCGGAAATGCGTTTCCAAGATGAACCTGCCCCTTCTTCGCGCCAATGTTAAACTTGAACATCACGAAAAAGCGCTGGCTGTGTTTGGTATTTTTCGCTTCTTTGCCGGATAAAAAGTATTGAAATGCGACGTACAAACTTTGACGTGACTTTCCTAAATCTTTCAAAGTTACATGTACCTTTATCTTACGAGATCGATTGCCTTCGTCTCTCCATCCTCTGTTCACATTGCATCCGGTTACTGTATCCACTAGCTATATACACTATTTTCTTCCTTTTTCTTTATTTAATATCTTCTTATATTTGCAATTCTTTTGTTTCGGAAAATATAACAGAGAAACTAAACTTTATGGATGATAATTTCTACAGGAAATTTTTTTACGAGAAAAATAATATAAAATGATATACGAAGAAGATATTTCCTATTCTGTATATTATTTCATTCTAAAGTAGATTTTAACAAACAAAGAAGAGAAGATATATAACGAGAGAAGCTATGAAACATTTTATTATTACATACATCAATGATAATTTTATTAGCACACTTTTACATAAAGAAAATATTTATGCTTATAATGTTTGAAATTTCCTTGTAGACTTTTCTCCTGAATTTCTAATACTTATTACGTGTCATTATGTATGCTAATAATTTTCGTAATATATGTATAATATATGTATATAATTCGACGTAACTTTATGCGACTTCTGTCATTTCTATCTGACATTCTATCTGTCATTTCTAATTGTCTATTTATCTGTTGTATTCATCTCAATATTAGTTCAATGCAATTGCTTATTGTTAGTTATTTTTATAATTAATATATATATATATATATATATTTATTATTTATATTTTATATTTATATTTTATGCTCACCTATTTCTTTATATATGTACTGTTGGCACAACGTCATTTGTTACAACTAACATCTTTCTACACATCGCTCATAATTTTGATGTATCAAGTAGCACATTAAAGATTATTACTATTATTATCATTATTATATATTTCAATAAAATCTTTATCTAAAGCTTTCTCGTGAGTAGCTCAATATTGACGTAGCCATGTTGTCCGATAATGGATAATTTACAATAAATGTAAATAAAATTATACTAATAATAATTAAAGATCGTGGACTGTTTATATTTCGAGTGATTTGATTTAGATACACGCTTAAATCAAAACGGCAATATGCGAACGGCAATATGTGCGCCCATGATTCTATTACGTGACTTAAAATGTATTACGTGTGTACCTTCGAGTCGTTTGTTTCCACCGTGCGAGTTATAATCTTCTTACACTTGGCGAATGTGCGCGCGCGCGTGTGCATATCACGGTGCATGCGGTAACTACGTACATTCCGAACGTTGGATTATCGCTTCAGTACAATTTCCACGCTATTCGCGTTCTCTCCCCGACGTCTCGTAATTCACAAACCACCTACAATCGCGCTCCTCCCCCTTGCCTCGAATATCTGGAGCAGAAAGAGCTTTCGAGGTGGTGACAAAGGATGCAGGGGAGGAAAAAGGGAGCAAAAAGAAACAACATTGGAGACAGAGTCGAGTGCGAGAAAAAGAAAGAGAGAGGAAGGGAGAGAGAGAGAGAAAAGCCATTGAAAGAGAGAAAAAAACGTAAGAGGAGGCTTTAAGGCGGGAAAGGGCGAAGAGTTTTTCCCATAAAATATCGCGACACTTTTTCTTCACCCTCGGCCTTAGCCCTCATGCCGATGCGGCTTCTTTCCCCCGATGTCTAGCTCAGAACGTGCAAAATTAAAATCGGCATTGCATGCTCTCGAACGCGACAAGAATTAATCAATGCGGATCACCGAGTAGCACGTAACGATATTGCTTTACGCTTTTGCATAACGCGAGTCTTTGCTTTATTGCTTATTCTGCGAGAACGAGGAAAAAATATTTATTGAATAATGATAGAGGCATTGTATAGATTAATCCGATTCAATTTTAATTGTCCCTTCTTGAATGCGATATTTTTGCAATATTGAAAATTAACATGGGCGTAAACTATTTTACCGAAAAACATTCGAAATATTCCCATCTATATTTAAAGTTCCATGTATATTTAAAGCCTTGCAGATCTGTGCAAATATCCCTTATCGAGCGTATACCATCAAGATGGATTATAGGTATTGCTTCGCAACAATTAAAATCGAATTAAACCATGATAGCATTAGTTCAGCTGATACAGTATCGTGGGACTCTTGTCATTGTAAACATAATATGATACGATCGATCAGCCGACCGAAATTCTGAATATTCCTCGATAATAATAATCCCCACATTTAATGGAACAAATCCTGCTGGGAAAATTTACGGCTGGCTCATATTCGTCCGCTTTGGTTATTCTTAATCGTTTTTCGATACGTTCCCTATGGATTTATTTGAAACTTTCTCGACCCTGTCATATATTTCGCGGCGTACTACAACTATGTCAGACGATAATCTTGTATCTTCGTATTACAGATACGTAATATGAACATGCGTATGTAATACGAGAATACATATGTCCACACATCATTATTCACATGTATTACTGCAGAATGTGTATTTTTACACTTATATTATCTATTATGTTATAATTATCTAATTATTTATAATTTTATTTATTTATAATTATTAATTATCGTGTTGAGAATAATTTAATATATTTTCAAAATAATCACAAATTGATTTTAATACTCATTTTAAGAATTTTTTAAATGAATTATATAATTTTGATAAAATAAAATTTCTAATAACCATGTTCAAGAATTTTTTAAATTAATTACACACTTTTAATTAAATAAAATTATTTAAATAATGATTGTTATGTGTGATATGTGTGTTTGCTAGACTATTATTAAATTATATAATATTAATTTATGTATATAAACCTGAAATTATTTGATATATCGAATCGGAGTTGAAGCGTAAGGTAAATGCGAGATTAAACTTTAAACGAAAATAATTGTTCGTTATCGGTATCAAAGTTTCTAGCCAATGGGATAGGACAGAGCCACTAATCGGTCAGCAATATAGGTAGAGCTGTAATAAGGATAAAGAAGAAGAGGAACAGTCAGGAGAGGAGATGGTGGAGAAAGAACACGAAGAGTGTGAGAGAGAGCGGTCCTTCCACTAGGATTAACCCTCGTTCCGTTAATCCTTTTATTGGAGCGGCAAATCCTGCGACAGGTCACGAAGGAGGGTGTTCGCTGGACCTGGATTCGCGAGCGGATATCCCCGACGACGGGGACCGGGACACGATCCCAAGTATATCGAAATCGCTATTAGAGTCGACGGTTTAACGACGCCGATAACGGTCTTATGAGGGTCCTACGTATCGAGAATTTCGGCCATTCGATTTCAGGCTCGCCGATAATTTTTGGAAAGCCCATCAGGTTTTCGGTCGAATTCACACGATAACATGTTTGGACATCCGTTCAATATCTCCCATGTCGCTATTAATTATGTGTACTTCACACACTTTATAATAAACATAATACTTTTGTTACCTGAATAGAAAACTTATTACGTATATACTATGACACATGATGGAATAAAAGACCTTTCTGATGCTAATCATCATTCGCCGTTCTCGCTTTCGCCTGTCAACCAGCTGGAAAAAAGATAGTTGAAGACTACTCGATGCTAAAGGAACGGATGAAGGAGCATTAGCTCCTTTTCAGAAATGGAAACGAAAGGCGATGAGATCCGAATGTGATAAATGGGAATATGTTCGATGGGCGTAGACAGATCTATTCGTGTTACGCGAGTATGCATCACGTACGCTATGCAGATAAATACGAAAAATCGCGATCGCGTGAGATGAGAGCGAAAGAACGGGGGGAGAGAATCAGTGTCAAAAGAAGAATATAAAATTGCATTTGCATGCCAGTCCACGTTTTCCTCGTTTCTTTACAGTAGAATGATGTGCGGCATCAAATGACGTGCAACGTCCGCTACTTTAATGTCCATCGGTCGGTTTGGAATTAGAGCCGTCCACGCTTGCTGCTACAAAGTGAATTTATAAAAACGTATGCGCGCGTGAGTTTGCGTACTAAATAGAATATTACCCCTTTCGTTCATAAAAGGAATACAAACCACGGAAAAATGATATCCCATACAAAATGAAGCCGAGAATTAACGACTATTTTTAATTAAATCCTATATCAAAGAGTAATATGGTCAAAATTTGAGTTTCAATATTTTAAATTTTAAATATCTCTCTATATTAACTTTTCATCGATTCATTTGTGAACTGTTAAACGGCATTGGTTGCTTTTGCAGAATAAAAAATTGTACTGATCGCGCACATATCATCGATATTGACTCGAAATTGGAATATTATTGACTTTATTTCAAACGTGTTATATGTTATATGAATAAATAGCACCTTTGTGAAGATTTTGGGTAATATCTAGGCTATCTATTTGCGTTCAAGCCACGGTATCTAAGTCGAGCTCCTACTCTTCACAGTTAAACGGCTCACTGGATTTGCCTGCGTTTGATGTTCGTCTATGTATAAGACCGTGCATATTCCTCTATTCGAAGTTTGCGAACCAATCTTGTTTGTATGGTTACGAACAGCTCGATACTTGCGATTGGAACAATGCGAGGACGAAAATTGAGTGGAAGGAGGGAAGGAAGAAATATGTAAATTGGATTTACTCAATTACTACAATTATGGATAATTCATCTCGAGTAAACTAATTAAACTTTCATCAAAGAGTTCGCGGTACTAAGAGCTTTAGAGCGTGGTTTGCATTCGCGGTCATGACTCAAGTAAGATTGATTTCCGGTCGCGCTTACGATCAAACTAGTCACCTAGTTTGATCCTTGATATGTATATACGGTTGAAGAAATCGCCGCTACAGATAGAACACTCTTGATTAATCAAATGCAGGCAGATGTGAATGACTGTTGCAACATAGAAGATAGACAACATAAAATATATCTATAAATTGTGTACAACATGAGATTGAATTCTTTAAATTATTTTTATTTTTTATGAAAAGATTTTTTTTTTTAATTTAATCCGCAATATACACGTATCTCATTCAAAATATAAATACTAATTTAATTAATTTTCTCGCAAGAAAATATTATCTATAATCGTTTCTTCAGGAAGAAGTTCCCTGAAGAATAGTAGTTTTTTATGATGTTATGTTATATTATTAATATAATATTTTATATTAATATAATATTAATATAATATAAATATATTAATATAATATTAATATAATAATATAATTAATATAATATTAATATAATATAATTTTAATATAATATTAATTTTAATATAATTTTAATATAATATTAATATAATATAAATATATTAATATATATTAAATAATATTTTATATTAATAAAATAATATTTTATAATATTATTTATATATTATATATAAACGATAATTTGTATTTCTGTTCGATGTGAGTGGACATCGCTAAGCTTTATTGTTCAACGCCATATTGAAATCGCCTTCACGTTCATATTTGTTTACTGTCACCATGGGAACAAAACTCGGCGTTCCAGATTTGCAAATCCAATTGGGTTTATAGATCTTTACAAGGTAAATGGAATAGTGTTGAGTCGCATTCCGGCCGACAGCATCCGAATGATATCAAAGAACAGGACGATCGAATTGACGTGGCATTGTTCCGAATTTTATGAAAGAGACTAGCATTTTCAAGGCCGAATAGCCCTGATCGGTATTCACATGAGGGGCACGTGCGACGCGAACGATCGCTTCTCTCACGACAATGGACGTGCGTTACGGTCAAATGATTCGCTCGGCTTATTCGCTGCATACGCGCGACCAAACGCAGTTTTTCTCGCACGAGCGAGCTTACAAATTCAATCGCTACTCCAAGTCGTTGTAGCAAGTCGGCTACTGGTCTTCCGGAGGTGTAAAGTGAAGAAAAAAACCGATGAGAATCGGAAAAGAGGGGAAACATCATGAGGCAGGGAAACGGAGAAAGAATCAGCCGAGGCTGAACATAAAAGAGAGGGAGAGGGGGATTTGAGAAAAGGGGTAAAAGAGCGAGGGTGCGCCCTTACAAATAGAATGGCGAAGGAGACCCGACGGTTTTATCGTCGAAGCGATAGAATCTACGAATACGACTAGCACCAGTCGTTTGTCTCGAAGAAACGGGACACGCACGGGCTTCGACTAGTGTCACTGCGTGATTAATCTACGGCACAATTTTCTCACCACGGAATCACGTTTTTTCATTTTATTTACAAACTGAAATGCATCATTACTACGCATTAATGAAGTTTCTTAAAATATTTAAAAATTTATTTGTTTGTTCTAGATGTCAAAAAATAAAATGTTATGAACATGGGAAATTCATATGCATTAATAAGCCTCTAAATCTCTTTGAATAAAGAAATAAAAGAGAGTAAAATATAGGGGAAAGACGAGGGCAGATAATTGATACTCTTTATTCTTATTTGATTTTATAAACCATAATCATAAAAATATAATTAATATATTTTAATGAATTAATTTAATTATTAAAAATTGAACGACTTTTTATTTTTAATTAAAATACATACATGTTTATATCCTATAATTTCATTTAATGACCATATGTACATTATCTGAAATTTCTCTAACCAGGCTTTTCATATGTAATTCTCATTTTATTATGACAGTTTTATGTGTGATTTAATATGACAGAAATCTTGTGGTCTTATATATATAGCTAGATGTGACAGCAAACGTAACAATGTATTTTACATGGCAACGTAAAATATACTTTAAGAGCGTATAAATGGCGTTTATAGGTCGTCGGATAATTACGGCTTAACGATGATTTGTTGAGATACAAGTAGCATTAATTTTATGGAAAATTATCTTTGCTCTTTGAAAAATGCCTTTTTCTTTTCTTCATCGAGAGTCATAAGTTCTCCACGCTTTATGTAGCGCGTGTTACAGAAAAGGATATGAATGGTCCGTGAATACATTAATTAAAAGGTTACCGGCGAAGTGGAAAGTAATAGAAAATTTCAGCGAGAGAATAGATGTTTTCGGTTCCACTTCGTTTAATAACGCATAAAAGGGACGGTTGAAGGAATTCCGTTTCTGCAACCGTGCAGAATTTGGTGTTGCCAAATGGGGCCACTGGCATTTTAATTACGGAATACGAAGAACGTCGTTTACTTTAACGTCAACGCTCACTGACCGCTAACGCAGATATAACGCGGTAAGAAGACTGCGACGCGATTGGCCAATATGAATAATCCTACGTACTAAAAAATAATGTTGACTCTGAAAATCCATATAATGATCTTCCAACTAAATCTGGATAAGGATACTTCTTGGACGAGCTACTTTATATATCTCCTTTTTTTGCCATCGAAATCCTGTCAGGTACAGAATACTTCTTACCGCGTTCGATCTGGCGTAAAACGAGACAGAAGGGCGAACGACCAGTTTCAATTACCGGGTCGACTATCTTCCGGAAAGCGATTACTTTTTGGAAATTAAACTTTGCACAGGAAAACTTGACAACTTTCGAAGCTGAGATACTTTTCAATATTTTTAAATATCAGAATTAATATATTTTTGAAAAAGATGTTAATTTATGCAAGTTTGTAATATTTCTATATGTGTCTCTTTTTTTCATCCCCATCATATTTTTATATACAAGATGTTCAAAAAAGATCGTGCCAAATTTTCGGAACAAATTACTCCAAAAACCATTTATTTTCGAGTTTAAAGCATTTTATGTTATTATAGTTAGAACTCATTTCGAGGAAATGCATTATTATATATTATATAATATATTTTCACTTGTACACTTGTTCTTCACGAGCTTCTAAGATCGATGAGTTTGTTGACAATTTTCAATTCTTTGTGTCAATTCATACAAACATCCATCGATTATTATTGTTCAGTTTTGAAACAATTATTGATAGTATCTGGTTGTCTGAGAAATAGCTAATTTTTACATAAATTTCGAAATGACAGATATTCATTTCATATATGACACGATGGACATCGAGCATCTGCTGCAGATTGAATTTATTTAATAACAGAAAATGTTTTATAACTTGAAAATAAATGGCTTTTGGAGTATTAAGTCTTTTTGATTCATTTTTACAAGTACTACACTCTTAAAATTTAATAACACCTTCTTCGAACATCCTGTATATATAAATATAATAAAATATCGAAACGTGTAAATATGAAGGACTCGCAACAATCGAAAGCTCTTGTCGATTCCGGCATGTCGATACAAATGCTATTTTCACCCTCGTCACCACAGTCTGTCAGACATTCGTCGAGATGCCCGCAAGATGTTTCACGAAGTGTGCGTCTGTAAGCAAGGCTAGACCTGTTCAGAATTTCCGTGCTGAATTCTCTTAAATCCCACTACAATAAGACTCCTCCTTCCAAGCTCTCTTCTCTCGTCGACTTCGTGCCCCGTCTGCTTTCACGCACAGGTGAATCCCTATGCTGGCGTGTACGTGTCTAAAGACACGAAAGAAGGGGAGAAAGTTTCACCTCGCCCGGAAAACGAAAGGAGAGAAAAAAAGAAACTAACTGTATGGACCAAGAAGATGGGGACCACAGGACGCGCCGGGAAAATCGGACGATCCTCGGAAAATTCCTCGGCGTTATTACACGTTTCTCTCTCCTACATATCGTCCGAGAAGAATAATGGCTACTTCCTGCCATGACTTTTAGCCTCCGTCGAAATGAAAACTCCGCGCTCGGAGATTTCAAGAAACGAAAGCGCGGCGAGGATCCTAATTCATCTCGTGATGATGCTCGCGCGAGTAATAATTGCAATTGAATTCCGAGTATTTCAAATCGTGCTTTTGATCCGTTTTATTTTCACGAGCAGACGCAGTTGCGATGAAGACGAGAGTAGAAGAAAGGTGAATAAACATGACCACGAGTACATAAATGAAGAAAATCTTCTTTAGACGACTCAGTAAACTTTAAAGGAATATGATCGATTTTCCGATTTTCGAGAGATTCTCTATCTCAAATCTATTCTCATTAATATGTATTTTCAAGTTTTAATTAGAAATCATTACATCACTATCTCTATCATTGCCTATAATATTTGACTGATTAATCTGCGTTATAATTTACGAGTATTTACGCACCGCGAAAAATTTAGAAATTTGGCTCATTGTTTTATGAAGGCCTTTTGCAATTCTAGTTACCAGCAAATAGTTTTATTCGTCGAGATGACTGTGGCTTATCTTCATTATGTATAACATGCGTACGATCCTCCGCAGGGTTTACGACCATACTTAAGAGTATCTCTCGCTCTTAGCGATTTCTATAGAATTCGTATGCACCGCCAAGCGCGCCGGGCTCAAATCGAGATAATCGTTGGGTCGCGGAAACTTTGTCTATTGTGCGGGCGAACTTCATACGGATACGGAGTGGGCCAGGAAACAGTGCTCTGATAATTCTGATAAGGTCGGTGCATGCCCACGTATTTGCATCGCACCTCCGTGCACCAATACATCTACACACGAACGCCGCGACTGCTAAAGGACAAATAGGAACATGCGTGATAGGACAAGTTACCAAGTTAAATGGTTCGTGAACGTGCTAGTTGGAATTAGTTGTTCCACAGTTGCTAAATATAATGCCGGCGACACAGGTATTTTATTAGAGAAGGGAAGTTTTTTTTTCTTTCTTTTTCACACACTTTTTTGACATTTAAAATGCAATTGGCGATACCGTTAGGCTTTTATACATAGTAGTTCAAATATAGCAAAATACAATCTTGCAAAGTGCACGCAATAAGAATTAAGTTTCTGCCTTGAATGCAAGAATATATATGATTTAGACTATACTTTTAAACCACAATTATAATTATACTTTTAAACCGCAGAGAATAATTATCAAGCCTCCTTCGCTTATTATATGATAAAGTCACTTCTTGAAGGATACAGATGCTTCTATGGCGTAAAATTATAGCGTCCAAGGTTAAAGTACGACAATGTAACCAATCTTACTAAGTTTGCTGTCGCGGAAGAAGTCTTATGCACTGTTGAGTGAAGCCACGAGATTCGTCTAGTTACCTGCTGAACGTGGCTGACACCATCATCGCGACCCAGTTGAAAGGACCGCCCGGTTACATTATGATAGGCACTTGAAACTTTGAGAGTAAAAAATAATTTCGTCTGCGATATTCAAGTCTACCTCCGCGTACTCTTTCTGGTAAGTGTTACCGTTGATGATCTCTAAGTTATGAAATGGCTCCTCAAACTTTTCAACCAAAAAGAACGCGAAAGACGTAGAGCATAAACTAAGGAAAGGAGGAGCGGATTTTCTAGTTGAGATCAGGATTTGAATAAACTTATCTCGTATCATCGACACTCTTCCAAATCGGTTTTCTCACTTACAGAAGTTGGAATTGTAAAATCAGTTTGTAATAGACGATTACTCTTGTAATACTCTTGCACAAGAAAATTGTACGAGATTCGACAACTGATTTATTAGTAAGAAATAAGAAATATTCCATTAACAATTAAAAAGAAATTATTCAATTATACTTAACACTTGTGTGATGATAAGAAACGAATCTTGAAAGGATGAGTGAACTATGTAACTTCGATAAAAGTTTTGATTTCTTATACTCTTACATTTTTATGCTACTCGTTGTCACTTAGCTGTTGAATAATATGTGTTGTACTATCGGCTATACATATGTATAACAAAATTAGATAGTGGAAGTATCATCTGCATGAACGTAGCATCTGTCCGTGCAGTATGCAAACTTTGCCGGCATCATTAGCCTGACCCAGGACTGGCTGCAGCTAGTAGATATATTTAGTATAATAATAGACGCTAAACTTGTTCATGCACATACATATACACACAAATAGCACACACTCCCGAGCCAATGCATAGAGTCGATAATACTGCAACCATCTGCCGCCTACGCCTTGATCGAGCATCCCTTTCGCATACTTGACGCAACTTTGGTATGCTCATTGTGCGCCGTACACGGGATTGCGTATTGATTCGAAACTTTCACGATATATTGGAACAGATAACAAATGATAGACGTTCCAGACAATCAGGATTACAATTCTTCAAGTAAAGTTAATCTCATACAAAATGCATATCCTAATAGATTAATATAAAGACTTGAAAATATTGAATCCGAAGAATAGCGAATTATAAATATTTAGATTAAATTCATATTAAATTGCAACATCCAAAAAACTAATTAGAATTTAGCGAGTTATATCTACCCCGTTAATTGGTAGTTTCAGTAAAATTTATGTATGCTAAAAAGAAATTTACGCCGACAGCGTGCCGCTGTTATATGCTTTATTTAGTGCACTGCACGTATGTCTCAAAGTTTCCGGATTAATTTACACATACATATAAAGTTGCGTATTTAGATGCAATTGTGTACATACATATACTTATGTTAGAATACATATGTGTATAAAATATTGTAAATATCAAATTGAATCAAGTTTAATCAGTTTTGAGCGTATATTTTTATATCCAATCATATATATATATAACACAAATTAGTTGCAACTTACAATTAGGAGCATAGTCTCTCTCTCTCTCTCTTTCTCTCATACATAGAGAGAAAAGAAAGGGATATTTTTATGAGCGTCGGCAAATGTTGGCAAGTGTCGCGACGATACGCAGAATTAATAATGACGAAAGAGCGAAGGGACATTCTTGACCAAGACACGGGCGCATATATCACGATGCCCCATTATGCTTATGAATATAAATGCACCCTCGGGGTGGCCACAATAAATGCCGGCCGTTGCGCCGCCGGATCTCTGAATTCTGCTCTACTGCACGTACACGTGGTAGCTGTGGAACAACGAAAATAAAAACGGCGTCAGTCTCTACCTCCTCCCTTTTTCTTTCGTTCTTTTTTTATCCCAAGTCCTGGACGAACGCTGAGCGTGAGGGCGAGCATAAAAGAATTAAATTAAAATAAAGTAGGCTGCCGCGCAACTAGAAATTATACACATGCAGCAATGATAACAACAAAATGAGTAATAAGCTTTTAGGTATGCGCAATTTGTAAACCCCTAATGAGGCAGCTTCGGAAGTAATTTTTTTCTTTTAATCGAAAAAAAGTAGCTACAAACGCAGATTACTGCATACTTGATTGTGCTTATATGAATTATTTTCATTGATCCCATTTTCTGGCAAACATTGAAACATTAAAAAAATTTAAGTTCTCTCTCTCTTGATTTTTTTAAATTCTTTTAAAAAATATATATATTTAAAATAGTTTAAAAAGTGTATATTTAAAAAAATAAAATATTTGAATATATATATTTTTTAATATTAAATATCGATAAATTTTACAATTATATATTTCAAAAGTGTTTAAAATATATTAAAGTAAATGAAAATGTTTAAATAATATTTTTTAAATGAAGAAAGAAACGTGAAAGGTTAACCATGTTTATCGGATTATATAGCTTGTTAGCGCAGGGCTGCAATGTTATTCACATTAAGCATCGAAAATACCGCCGTTTCTCAGTCATTTAGACGAACGGCGCAAAAATCTCCGACCACAAGTCTTGTCAGTTTCTTCTTTAGCGATTAACTTGTAGGGGTTGCAGCTCTTGCAGCTCCTCCTCGGTTTCTTTTTCTTTGCCAGTACTCTTTTATCCGCCGCCTACCTTCCCTTTGGATCGCTTCCAACCGTTTGAATCTTCCTTTACCTTTGCAATCGGTGCAGCCGATATCCTATCTCTCCGTCACTCTCTTTTTTTCCTTCTATGTTCTTTTATACGTTTTATCGCGTTTGTCCATTTTCGTCATTTATCTTCGGCATATCAGTCATTGCGATTTAACATTCTGACCTTAAAGCTCCAAATTATCATATTATCGAATCATATTCAACCACCAGATACAATATTTACTATAATTGCGTGTACACATATGATTAGTATATTGCAATCCCAGTTTGTGTTTTAGCAACCACAACATAGCATCTATTTTTCATTTATATATTATCGTTTTCTCTTGAATTTTAATAAAACCTCAATATTGGTTTAGCGCTGAATGTTGAATGCGAATAAAAAACAATTGCCTGATACACATTGACTATGTCATTAAATAATGTCAATTTTCACATGACGAAATATTTTTTAAAATATAAATGTGTTTATATTGCAATTTTATAAATGATAATATTCCATTCGGACCACATTGTGGTCAAACTAATAGAATAAACTTATCGAGAGATATGACGTAAATTGACAAAGACATATATTTCATTCATTGTTAGCTTCCTTACTCAATCGTTTATCTCGCGTTATTAAAAGCGACTTTGTTAGCGTGGTAATCAAATTTAGATCTGTGTGGCTTGCCACCACATACGTTGTTTTTATTGGTAATCCTTTTTGTCTCCATCGTGCTAATAAAAACGAATCTATCCAGCAGGCGTTCAGTATGTACCGCAAGCTGACACTTTTGCGGTATTATTGTGCTTTGTGGAAGACCACGCATAATGGTCAACGAGATTACCCATCACATGACGTTTGCTCGATCTTAATAAAGGAGACACTATACATATTTGTTGGTTGTTAAATAATAACAGCATATAAAAATAATAACATGTAGATCGCGTATTATAATATTTTTCAAAGAATAATAGATATCAGAAAGAATCTTATCGTTGGATATAAATTCTATAAAATTAAAATTAATAAAATGTTATAATTAATTAAATGTTAATAAAATTAATAAAATCTATAAAATTAAAATTAATGCAATGATAAATACAGAAATAATAAATAAATGTTCAAGCAAGATCTTTAAATATTTTCGAATATTTTTATAATATTATTTTATGTCTATACATACACAATTCTCTTTTATTTTTTAACGATAATTGTTTTTCGATGTTACAGTTTGTAACCAGTTTAGCAGAGGCGTATTTTCAATGTTGGGTGCCGTAAGTCCAGATTCATTCGACACGTTGCATTCTTATAGCAACACCTTCCAGATGCCATTCGTGACACCCTGGTTTCCTGAAAAGGTAAACAAGTTATATCTTCTCTCTTTTAAATTTCTAATTAAAGTGTTTTTATTATATTTCCTATTTTATATTTCCTATTTTTCAGTCTTTACGACATTTGATTTCTTGGAATTACAGGATATTAATTATTATGTACATCTTATTAAATATACACTTATAGGGAATTCATACGTCACTGCTTTGGGTTTTTCCACGGAATTATGTAATTTTATTCGATTTGAAGAATTCATCTGTTCTTATACTATTTGCCTCGCTCAAATTTATGCAATATTATACGATTAGTCATAACTGGGGTTTTTTCGTACAGCAAAGCAATGAATCGAGAAGCCTTATTTAAATTTAATTTATTCATGGAATCCGTTTTTCTGTTTCTTTCTTCTGCTAATTTATACACCTTTTTTTAAAGATATATTTATATGTCTTTCCTACAGTGTACACATGTTAAAGATACTATTTTGTATATACATATCGATTCTGTTTAAATTATATCTATAAAATTTACATTTTACTTTATTTCGGTATTTGATAATTATTGAAATATTTGACAATTATCTTGACAATTATTTTTTATAATAATAATAAATTACGTAACATTACTCTCGCGTTCCGTTTCACACCTCATTGAATTTAAGTTATATCGAGGGATGTATATACGTAATGGCTTAGAGTTGGTGTTTAAATCATGTGTTTATAGCAGGCACTTACAACCGATGCATTCATCATGAAAATAAATTTTTCATCCTACATTTATCGATTCGACATAGAAAGAAAACAAAGTGCATGCTTACGGTACGTGTGCGTATGACAATAATTGTTGTTCGCGAAATCAATGGTTTCGTTTCGCGTTGCAGCTGATAATTAGCGAGCGGCGTGAGATGCATGATGATGGATTTGATCGATACGATCGTTCATACAAATACACAAATATATATGCGATACATACAGTAAACATATTACAATTTGAATTGCGAAATGAATTGGCTAGCCGAAAATTTATTCGCCGGCTCGAATTGCCGGGGCTGCATTTATCGCGCCGTTGTAAACTGATATCACGCTAGATTCTACAGGATGAACGTCGAGCTCGTGAGTATTTCGGCGTTTGTGTGTGCGTATTTTTCCCACGATATATTTTCGAGCGGTATAAGTATATATGCGAGCGCATAACGAACGTCGATGTCGTTTAAATGGTAATCGCGCGGTAATGCTGATTCGACGCCTCGGCTTTCTATTTTTTTTTTTTTTTTGGACCAATTACGGTTCGCCAGGAATGGCCATTTATATAGAGAAAATCCTTTTTCAATTTCCAGAGATCCTTCCCCGCACTGCGTTTGCATCGCTGCCTCTCTTTCAAGAAAAAGAGACGTTATCGAGATACGATTGGAAATTCAATACGTGATGGGATATGATTATTCCAGTTGGGCGATGATTAATTTTTGAAACCTGCTATTTATTTTGTCTTCCAAAAGATCAAAGAAAACATTCTCTTAAATTCTACTTCGAACAGATATTTATAACTATCGTAGAAATTAATTTCTTGCACTAAAAAAAGTCTCGCGCAGAGATATAAATTTAAAACGTCGCAATATTTCGCGAAAAAAAAGATAAAAAAGGAAATCCCGACAACTGAAATTAGTATCAAAAGGCATATATTTCGTCAGTAAATCATGATGCGCATAGTTGCACATTCGCGAGGAATTAAATTTCAAAGAGAATTCATGAGCGGTAAAAGCTAGATTGTGCGCATGTGTGTATGTGCGTGTGTGCATCGATTCAAATTAAAGTTTCGATGTAGCTGCCTTTCCCTTAGCCGAATTAATTCCGTTAGCACAGGTGGAAGGCACGCGCTATTGAAAATTTTCCAACTCGACCGATCGTAAATGCACAGGATTATTGTATGTATTGTAGGTTCTGACGCCGTCCTCGGGTCTCCTGGACTTCGCCATAAGTATGCGGCCGGATTACCATCGCGCTATCATCGATACGGTGCGATACTACGGTTGGAAGAAAATCATCTACCTCTACGACTCCCACGATGGTAAGTCCCTTACCCCGCGGCTTTCTCATGCATTTCTCATTTTACAAGGCGATAGCCGCGAGCTGCAACGCGCCCTGCTCGCACCTCGCTCCCCCTTACCCCCTTCGCACGATATTTCTCTTTTTATTACATATATCCGCCAAGTAGGCTCGGTCTCCCGTGGCCAACTTTGCCGATATCGTAGACATGGGATATCGAGTAGATTCCCCGACTTCCGTGCGGGATAAAAACGCGCGTACGCGCGTATCTGACACCGTAATCGTATCTTTGTATATCTATGCAAATGAAATTTTATATACATACGTATGTATGAAGGCGTTTACAGTCGGATATCAAAAATGTGATGCATTCGTTCAATAATTATGATTTTTTAAAGATGAAGTTTATACAAAGGAGAAACTTTCGTAAGACGGTACGCGACGACTATTCTTTTTTCTTGTACTTAAAGCAGAATAATGTGTCATTATAAGATACAATACAGCCGAAAAAAAATTAAACGTTTCTTTATAGGAAAAGTTGCCGCTTGAAAATGAATTGCGTCAGGGAAATGTTATTTCTAATTAATTTACTTGTATTTTGCTCGCTCGCGCTTTTCTCTTCGCGTTGTTAAAATCACGTGTTTTGTTCTTTCTTCTTTTTCTTGAAATTGATTTGAATGGAATCATGTGTGCATGTTTCATATAACTAGAACGTTTATAATTTTAAACATAAAGTTAAAAGGGAAAAACGAGTTTCTATCACTTTACATAATTGCATCTACAACTACCGATTCTATGTTTTTATATTAAATGAGTAATTTTATATGCAAAATTACCTACATACTTGCATTTTCAAGGAAAGCAAATAGAAAAGGTAACACCTGTCGAAAATTACATGTGCTACGAGCAAGGCCTTAACCTTTTAATTGCGCTAGTTGCACCATTATCTGTTTGTTTAACGTACATGTGTAATAAACGTGCTAATTAGTTTAATATGTTGAATCATGTTACCTCAATCATTTATTTAAAAAAGCATTTTAAGAATATAATTAATCATATGATGCGTGTAAATAAAACGTTTTATTATTTATATATGTTGATTTTTCTTAGAAACTTCCTAAAAATTGTTGGCGGTGCTAAATCAAATTGTGCTTTTGAAAATAATTTTGATTCTCATAAATAAAACAGTGAAATGACAACTGACACAGGTTTGTAACAGAACTCTCTTCTGTGTGATCTATTTTGCACGAAATCTCTTGTCAATCTTAATGCTAGAGGTGAAACGACAGCGGTTTAATTACTTAATTAATGGAACACGGGGTAACTCCGACTGAACGAAACGATTAATCACTAGACAGATCGTTGGACAGTTTTGTATCTCTCGTCGACTTCCGGCCGTTATAACTTGGTCACGTGCCTCGGGCACGAGAAAGCCATTTGGAATTCCTCGAGCCGACCAATTGCTCTTCTTCGACAAACTTCGATAAGAACGAGCTGGAGGTAGTCTAGTATCGCGGAAACGGAGAGAGTTTAATTACCGAATGCAAATGCAAATATACTTTAGGGACTATCGTGCTGTCTCCGCGCGCTGAACGACCCCTTTCCTTCCTTGCTCTCGTCCCATCTCGTCCTTGGCTCTTCCCATTGCCTGCTATCTGACGTAGTTCAACTATGCCGTTTCTCGATTAAAGCAGGTATGAGGAAAGGAGCAAAACGATGAGCATTCGAAGATCATCTGGATTTCATGGCAAATTTTTTTACTACTTATCTATCCTCAGGCTTTACCAATTTGTATCGCTAATAATGACAAGAATCAGTATACGTTAAAAGATAGAAATTTTAAATAATATTTCTTCATTCTTATACACGCACATAAACAATGAATACAATGAATACAATCTATTTTCTAATTAATATTGTATTATATAATCATATTATTTATTAATTGTTAGATGTTAATTACTGCATTTATAATTAAAAAATGTAATTTAAACGTAAGTTTAAAATTTCTCATTTTTTCTACAAAATGTGGATAAAGAGAATTGTTCTATTCATTATTTAATAATCCAAATACCACAATTAACGAAAGATTACATTTTTTTTTGTATTTATGTCATCGAAAATTAAATTTGCTAAATTTACAGTATTTCGAATTTGTGATGTTTAGTTAATTAATTTACATATTCATATTTAAAAAGAAAACCTTACTTTGTAGATTCATAGAAAACATTTGCTGAAATATTCATTAGTATTCTGTTATCATAGAGGAAAGTTATTAATATAAAGAATATATTTATGGAAAGATTACCCAACAGATTTGTATCTCGTGTCCAAACGATCAATCGTAATACAAATTTTAATTAATCTTAAAACTAATCTATCATTGCTATTGACTATTGATAAATTTTATTTAAATGTAATACAAAATTGCTATATTTAATACATAATATAAGGATATACATCATATAATTAAAATACAACGTATAATACATCATATAATTAAAATACAACATATTAATATGCATTAACTACAACCATAAAAAGAAAATAATCAATTCAAAATTTATACAAGAATGTAACGTGCTTGGAAAATCTGCTCGTTATTTTTAGTATTCTCGACGTATGTTGAGAATCATACAAAGCAATGACAACGATGCCTTTAAATCAATCAGACAAAGGATTATTTTCAATTCAATTTCGAGATATCAGTTATTTTCTATATAAAAAATACGTCAGATTCATGTTTTCCTCGATCGCATCATTACTAATAAAATGAATCGACATTATTCAGATTGCTCGCATCAAGGTAGAACCGATTGCGTAAATGATGAAGAGAAAGTGTAACTGGCTATGCTCTGTTAAATTTTCCTGTTAGTATGTAATGTAAATATTAAAACAGATTTCTTTAGACTCTAATACACACTTTTAGAAAATTATTGTGAGAAATTGATCATTAGTATTTGAACAGAATTCTGTTGGCATTTAAAATAGCTTTCATGAATATCTCAAAATTTTGTAAACAGGAAATACGTACATCATTTACATATTATAAGAACACTCTCGGCGCTTCAATGTTGTGCACATCAGATATAAAATTAACTCGTAGACTGTCACCATGCTGTTCAAAAATGGAAATAACTTTTTCCCGCGAAGAAATAGACTTTTTCCTGTCAAGGCTTGTCACATTTTTACTTGTCAAGGTTGAAATCTAGTGTGAACAATTTCTTGTCTTCGAGAAATAATTTTGTAATTCTATTCGCGCAATACATGTCCTTATGACCTAGACGCAACAGTGAAAATATTATCAGGACGCAATGACTAGAATAAGAACGCGCAATTTGCATTCCTTTCTCGTTAAATTGCCACTCATAGGTAAGATATTGAATAAACATGATAGTATCAACATATATGAATCACGTTCTCGCTTTCAATAGCAAATGTTTGTATGTAGAAATGAAAACATCGCACATTCCAAAATTAAACCTGGCGTGGCCAATAACAATGAATTAATAGCAAACGTATCAATTTTCCCAGGCATATCTATCATTCGACATCCATACCATCACTGTTTGTCGAGGTAGGTGGAAAAAATCGAAAGCTGTCGAACGAAGCAATTTTCAGGACACATGATGCGTGACATGCATGCTCCACGTTTCTAAAGGCAATTAAACGATGGAGTAATATAAAGAATGAATGTGAGAAAAAATTACGTGAAAAAATTCAATGCGCGCACGTGACTGGGAAATACTGTATAATAGTAGTAATTAGTTGTTACAGGCCACATTGTCGCTCGCTTTACATTCGAGACGGGAGGGGATTCGATTAAAATCACAGTGACGTGCCTGAGTATCAGAGTCAACCTCAGTTTCCTTTCCGACGTCTCTCAGAATGACAGCGGCATCGTTGCCGACGCGCGTCGAAATCTTGGCATTACGTTCTCGACTCTCGTAGTGGTGACAGGTGTTATACAAAGAGGTGAACTGTCGACATAATTATTTTGTACTTTTACTACATGTTCCACGTGTTCCTCGTTGATTAGACGACAACTCATGGCTAGCTCTATCGTGAAATCGTGTTACGAGTTATAAGAATTTTCTAAAAGTTCTTGATTAACGTCATTGTTAAAATATTCGAATATACATAGATAGAACCGAAAAATCTTTCATTAAAAAACCAGCAAAGATTATTTCGTCTCTGAAAAATATTCTTTTTAATCTCAAATTTCTTTGAAGAACGATACGGAGTTTTAACGTATACATCATTAATATATACGTATGCACAGTGTGTTAATTCGAATAAGTTAAGGCTGTCAGAGAAAATTATTACAAGTACTAATCACCAGATAAGGGAATCAAGTTTAAGGAAATCTTCATTGTAAAATCAGATAAGTTTTAATGCAAGAGAATTTGCATTAAAGATTCAGGTACGAAAATAGATAACAGGATAATATGTACGCTATCATGATTTATTATTTAAATGTTCAAAAAATGTGGCCCATATCATCTATGCCATGCATCAAGTAGCATGATTGAGTAATTTTTAATTGGATTTAGCTACCTCCTATAATTAAGTAACAGCTCGCTTATAAAGGCGAATTAAATCCTCGCGTGATAATGACATGTCATTGTTAAATCAGTATGTACCGATGTGATAAAATATGCGTGTACGTATAATGACTTTTATATAACTGTCAATTAATCGGGTCGATGCTCGTTCGAGCTGCATGTTAGCGCACAGCTGTAACGCGCACTTGTAAAATGGTTTATTATGCACGCCATAGGTAATGAAGCATCGCGGTAAAGCAATAACTCAATTTGCAGTAGAAATTACTTCATACTACTAACGTAAAAGAAAAATGACAATTCAATCAATTACTTTTCATCTATAGACTCTTTCATAAATTTAGATTTCCTAATAAAATCTAGTGACAAATCGTCATTTACTATATTTTCAATTTTCGACATTAAATGTTTTTGTTATTCTCAAGTTATACAAAAATCAATTAAAGCATAAAATTAAGTTCGGAGTAACAACTAACTTATAATCAGTAATCGCACTTTAAAAATTTATTTTTTAAATAATCTACCGTGAATTGCCTAAAATTTTTGAATTTATAGATCATTCAATTTTTTATTAAGAAAAATTTTATTTAATGAATAATGAAATTTACATTTATATCTAAATTCTAGTTAAAAAGAGAATAATGCAATGCAAAATATTTTTTATTAAAAACTATTTCTCTTTCAGCGAATCAAATGTTATATTAAGCGATTCTCTCTCTTTGAAAATGATTACACAATGCAACAAAAAAAAAATACACAGATTTTAAATTATTTTATTACGTTACAATTTTAAGAAATTTAAGACGAATGCAATTTTTTTGATCTGAAAATTCTAATACCTGATTGCAACAAACATATACGTAATATGACATGATACAATACATTAAAGTAGCCCTTTTTTTGCTACTTTAATTAAAAATTTCGTAAAATTTTAATATAATGTGGTAATTTAAAAGCCGGAATTGCATTAAACATTGAAAAATTATAGAAAATAATTATTTTCTTTTTTATGTTCGAAAAAGTTATTTTTATTAAATTAAGTTATTTTTATTATTAATTATAAGTCAAAAATCACACGCGTGAACGATTCTCTCGATTCAGGACGTCACAATTATCCGTTCATCGACTGCACATTTAAGATGAAATATCGTACACCTCTAGACGTGACGACCTTGGTAATAACCATGGATCTTTCTTCTTGTGTTTTGCGGATAAGTGGATGAACGAAGAGAAACGTTTCGGTATAAACTGAGCGATGCAAGGACTTCGCATGTTTCGATCGTTTCGGCAACCTGTTTGAGCAAAACAAAGAACGTAAACTAACTGGTTTTGGGTGTGCGAGCCGGTTTTTTCGAAGGATATTATCAACTAGTCTACATTAGATACCCAAATGAAGAATGTAAATATATGTGTGTATGCATATACATTGAGAGAGATTGTTATGTCGAATTAAATATTTTTTAACTTTTAGAAAACGCAAAAATATTATTCAGTATCGGTATAAAGATCCTTTCTATTTTCTACTCTTACGAAAGATTGTTATATATTTTAAACCGGATTATACTGCGCTAAACCACATCATAAAATGGAAAGGAAAAATTACATATTACATGTAATTATTGCAGTTATGATCCGTGTAACATTAAAGCAATAAATCTTAATCATCAGTACTATGCACAGACCATCTATTGCGCAATATTGTACATCCAAACATGTTAACGTTTTCTCTAATAATTACGACAGAGAAGAATTTATTTTACAGAACATAATATTTTAAAATGAAAGAAAATGCGATACACAATTTCAATCAGTGTAACTGCATTATATTGCACGTTGGTTTTATAAGATTTTAGAAATTATTTTTGACATTACGTATCATCTTATTTTTAACATTACGTATCATCTTTCTGGAATTAAAATCATATCATTATTATTTTATTATTTAAAAGAAACCTCGCTTTTTAATATTGTTTCAAAAAGTTGAAGAATTAGCTACATTATTATCAAGCTGGTATTTTGCTTTTTATAAATTCCAAATAATTTATTAATGAAATTAATACACTTTACAATTCATTATTTAACAAATATTTTGAAGAAACTCCAGTGTACGAAAAAAATAAAATTGTCGCGAGAATATATGTTGGATTCTTTTTCAATGATAAAAAATTGATTATAATTTGAAAATATTATATCTTGATATATATATCTTGATATATTGATATCGTATAAAAGTTGACAGAAAAATACTTTTAGAAAGATGTATAACATTTGCAATATTTTGCTAACTTGCCATTACGGCAAGTCGATATGATATCCTTATTTTAAAGTTCAAAGATTATTAAATAAAGTGTGCAATTATAAAGTCAATAAACGCATATTCAAGTATAAAAAAAAATGGTATGGCAGTTCGAATATTTACACTGACATAAACGGTTGTGCTTCCGAATATTTCACTTTATGTTTTGCAATTGTCTTTTGAAATTTAAATTTGAAAAACTTCCAAAATATCAATTTGACATTTTTTTTATTATAATTCTAAATAATTTTTTATTTGTGAAGTTAATAAACTTTCCAATTCATTATTTAACATATATTTTGGTGAAAATTCCAGTGCACGAAAAAAATAAAAAATAACATTATTATTTAACAGTCCTAAGTTGTCCGTTAATATTAATTAATCAATCCAATTCGTTGCATCAAGTAAGTAAATATTTTATTTTGAATAACATGTTGTCAAAACGCGAAGAATTTTACGACAATAAATTCGTGTTAAGCAACGCGTCCGATTCAGTCTCTCTGTCTCTCTTAATAGTGGGTGTATTGTATAGCCAGCCATAAACTGTCGCTTTGGGAGGCATCGCATTGCGTGCCTCAAAGCAAGAGCAAGTGCTCTCCGACCACGGCGGATGGCGGTCATGCGTGCAGACGTAGCCGTTTACACGTGTGACCGTATCGCACCCTCAGTCGAGAGATATGTGGCGCGGAATCTAGTTAGAACCCTTGTTGGCTTTATCTCCGTTGTCTCTGTTTAGCTCGGAGGTCGGTCGTGTTGCTAGATTAGAAGGATCAGCTTCATGGCGCGTATTTTTGCTTCCTCATTAATAATTAGCAAATAGAAGTTCGCATTTTCAATTCTTCACATCTTTACAAAATTTTAACATTCAGAATCAGAATGCACAAGTCGAACGAATTAAACTTTATTCGCACGTCGACGATAATATGGTCGACAATGTTAATTCTATGCAATAATATTTTAAGTACATTTCATTTAGATAAGTCGTCTTGAATCTATGAATTATCATCAGCAGATAGCTCTTCAATAATATATTTATGTAATAGATACTTTTTTCTAATTAATAGGAAACAATTAAAAGTATACAAAGCGAGAAGTATTCACATTTGCAACTATGAGATATTATTTAATTGCGTTACGCATTCTTCGTGCTGCTCTCGTAATAGCAACTATTCTTTGCTCTGTTTAAAACGCAAATAATTATTTAAAAAATCCACAATTAACGTGAAATCAAAAGGATATCGAATACAATGGACCGTAGTATATTGCGACAAACATTGATTGGATTCGTATGTAAGTATCTTGAGTAAGAGATGAAATTACTTTGATATTCAGAAATATTCTCTCATGAATGCGACCTCGAAAAAATCTGACGTATAATCGCTCCCCAGGTAGTATTTTAATCATCGATTGCGGCTTGCACGAAGGATGGAGTACGCCAACCATACCGAAATTCAATCACGAGGATCCTTTAAAAGTGACGACTAATGAAATTGCTTGGATCGTGAATCTCATGTATGTGGGGGTCGGTATTGGCTCGTTGGTACCATTTATACTGATGGACAATATCGGACGTAAAGGAACCTTGTTAGTCACCACTATACCAAAGATCATTTCTTGGCTCTTCATCGGGCTGTCCACTTCGGTACCGTTTATATATATCGGACGAATACTCGCGGGTATAGGATGTGGTATAACTTATGCCGTGATGCCAATGTATCTCGGCGAAATCAGCAGCAAGCGAACCAGGGGTCCTTTAGGTACGACGATATTAACTGCTTGTTATCAAAGTGCAATGTTCGACACAATTCTTCTCATTAACATATTCATCGTTCTACATGGTAGATATGTACAGTTGTTAACATTAAATGTGTCGGTCTTCAGTTGATGATGATTCTTAATGGCACATTTCGTTTGAAGTTTATATTTCTTGAAAAGATGCATTTATATAGCTTTGTATATTCGATAGAATTCATATTTCCGTAATCTTCCTTACATTTTGAATAACGTTATTTATGAAATTAATTATCTTTTAAATGACATCAGTAAATAAGATGAAATCTTTAGGTACTTTAATGGCTGTTCTAATGAACATTGGGATGATGCTCATTTATGCCATCGGCCTGTGGATCAGTAGATTCGCGATGGCGATGATAAGCGTATGCGCGCCAGTGCTATTTCTGCTGACTTTCATGTGGTTACCCGAGAGCTCGGTATTCCTAACGCGTAAGAACAAACTCGATCCCGCGCAGAAAACCCTTCAATGGGCCTTGGGTAAAGAGAACGTGGACGAGGAACTTGAGGAAGTGAAACGTATCGTGGAAACCGAGGACAAGTGCAGCAAGATAACTCTCAAGGATATGTTCAGAGAGATCTTCACCAAGGTACAGAATAGAAGAGCCTTTCGTATCGCTATGATAGTACTGAGCGCCTTAACATTGACGGGCGCGGCACCGATACTCGCTTATCAGTCGTACATCTACGAAGAGGCCGGCTTCGAGATTTCAACTAACACTAGCATTATCCTGACGGGTATCATCATCGTTCTGTCTGGCGGTGCCTGCGTAATGGTGGTGCGTTTCACAGGCAAGAGGTTTCTGCTGCTGATGTGTGCACCGATCTGCGTGCTATCCCTGATCTCGATAGCTATTTTCTTCGAGCTACAGTCCAGCGGCTACGATGTTTCTCGATTCAAGTGGGTGCCTACAGTCTTCGTGGTGATTTACGTGTTCGGTTATGGATTCAGCCTTAATCCAATACCGCTGGCATATATGGGCGAGATCTTCGGCGTCGAGGTCAAAGTACCTGCCGCGGTGCTCAACGCTCTTTACTACGCCATAAGCACCACTGCCGTTGTAAAGTTTTATCAGGTACGTTGACGTCTGTATCGAAGAATCGATTTTGTTTTCGCGAACGAGAGCGCGGTAAGCGGGTTATCGGAAGCAACGATCAGTTAAGAGGTTTAACCAAAAGGAGTTCTTTATTTTGTAATAGTATTATACAACGTGGTATAATGTGCCATCGGTTAATAGGTTTGATGGCCAAAAGGATTCTTTATCATTTAATAGCATTAGGAAATATATTGCGATATAAAAATATGCAAATTATATTTTAACGAGTAATCGATACTTCAATGCCTATTAAAAAAGGATCTGCATAAAAGATATCTTCTGAAATTATATATATAATGGTTGTGTAACACCAGTTGTAACATTTTCTTGTTATATGTCATTCAAATTTTTCTTGTTAAACCTCATTTAAACTTTTAAAGCATAAAATTGTAATATTATATAATTCTATATATATGTAATATTACATATAATTTTCTGTATATGTATATAATTCTATGTATTAGAGAATTATAAAATTATATTAAGATATTTTTTCTTTATTCTTTATTCAAAATTAAATGTTATGTGATGAATATATAATATGATGACAAAATTATTTATATTATAGGTTATGCAAGAGTTGTACGGCACGTTTGCACCATTATGGGCATTTTCTGCGATAACATTTTTTATATGGGTATTAATTTATCTATTTGTGCCGGAGACCGAAGGCAAAACCTTGGAAGAGATACAGTTGGAATTGCGAAGTAAGAAATAATGTGCATGCGATATAAAGAAGTAAATAAACGATATTATAAAATAAATCAGAGATTACTAAATTCTATATTTAGAGTATGTATGTAATATATATGACTTGATTTTCTAATATTTACTTATAATATTACAGAGAAAAAAATAAAAAGGACGAAAAGAAAAGAAGAACTAGAAACATAAATTAGAAATCGTATTCAAATACTTATTGTCGTACAACTAAATATATGTGAAACGCATATAGTTGAAAATTATACAACGATGTTTTATAATGATGACAGTTTCCGATTCACAAATTTACACACACACACAAACATATATAGACAGGATGTTTCAGACTACCTGTTTAAAAACTAGAGAAGTGGTTATTTCAAAAAAGTAAAAACATTTTTTATAAATTGGGTGCGCTCTATCGAATGGTGATATTTTCAACTTCCGGCCGGAAATAGGCGATTCAGACTGAAAGTGCATTTTTTTTAATGAAAAATTATTATTTCTCTCCCTTAATGAAAAATTATTATTTCTCTCCCCTAATGAAAAATTATTATTTCTCTCCCTTATTTCTCATTGCATATTCTTGTGGCTTACTTCGAGAGCTTTCCAAAACACTATAATAAATTATTTTTCCATGAAGTACTTTTCGAGTTATGAGGCTTGAAAGCATTTCTTAATTTTACATAAACCATAAAATATCTTCTAAAATATTCATTTTTCGATTATCTTACTTTAATACTTTTATGTACAAAATAAGAGAATGAGAGGGATCAATTGGTGTAAAAAAAACACATAGTTGTTTCTAAGAAAAAATATGTAATTTGCAATTAACAATTCCATATTTTTTCTTAAAAACAACTGTATCTTTTCTTTACATCAATTAATTCTCTCATTATTTTGTACATAAAAATATTAAAGTAAGATAATCGAAACATGAATATTTTACAAGATATTTTATGATTTATGTAAAATTAAGAAATGATTTCAAGCCTCATAACTCGAAAAGTACTTCATGGAAAAATAATTTATTACAGTGTTTTGGAAAGCCCTCGAAGTAAGCTACAAGAATATGCAATGAGAAATAGGGGATTTCATTTAAAAAAATGCAATTCTGAGTCGCCTATTTCCGGCCGGAATCAGAAGTTGAAAATATCACCATTCGATAGAGTGCACCCGATTTATAAAGAAAATGTTTTTACTTTTTTGAAATAGCCACTTCTTTAGTTTTTAAATGGATAGTATGATGGGTGGTTGGAAACACCCTGTATATATATATATATATATATATATATATATATATATATACTCAATACTGTATATATACTCAAGGTAGCTCATAAGAAGATTTATACAAGGAAAGTAACGTTTCTATTTTGCAGAGATAATTTACATCATTACAAGACATATATATTATAATTATTTGCGCTTACATATCTTCAGTCAGACGAATAGTAAGTGAACATTATGATAACGTCACATGTAAATATGTAACATTATATTACTATATGTATCGCATTAACAAAAATTGTACAAGATACTTTCAAAACAATATATTTTTATAAAAGTAGTGTAATACAAAGTTTAAAATAGACTGCAATGTGAACATTTTCAATGATATTTATGATCATTTGAGACCGATTTTGTTATGAATTTTGATTAACTTTCCTTTTTCTTTATTAAAATTATAAAACAATTTTTCCTCATTTACTTCATAACTTCTTCATATATTGTTTTGTGTATATTCTTACATATTGATAGAAATACATAGCGTCGATAATGGTATTAAATCGCATCTCGAACTTGTTAAGGCACTAGAGAAAAACGATGCGAGAGGAAATCACTACTTATTTGAAGCTTTAACTCGGCAAAGAGAATCGTTTAGTAGTAGTATTGCGTTAGACGAGATTCGTATGTTCATTTGGACAAGTCAAGTTCAACTCTCGTAGTAGTAGTTCTTGATTAACGTCACTGTTAAAATATTCGAATATAGAATAGATAGAATCCAGAAATAAAACTTTCATTAAAAAAGTAGCAAAGATTATTTCGTCTCTGAAAAATATTCTTTTTAATCTCAAATTTCCATCTTGAAAGAACGATACAGCGTTCTAACGTATACATCATTAATATATACGTATGCATAGTGCGTTAATTCGAATAAGTTAAGGCTGTCAGAGAAAATTATTACAAGTACTAATCACCAGATAAGAGAATCAAGCTTAAGGAAATCTTCATTGTGAATCAGATTAGCTTTAATGCAAGAGAATTTGCATTAAAGATTCAGATACAGAAATAGATAACAAGATAATATGTACGCTATTATAATTATTATATTCAGTATTTAAATGTTCAAAAAAATGTGGCCCGTATTATCTATTCCATCCATCAAGTAGCATGATTGAGTAATTTCCAATTGGATTTAGCTACCTCCTATAATTAAGAAACAGCTCACTGATAAAAGCGAATTAAATCCTCGCGTGATAATGACATTGTTAAATCAGTATGTACCAATGTGATTGTGATAAAATATGCGTATAAATAATGACTTTTATATAACTATCAATTAATCGGGTCGATGCTCGTTCGAGCCGCATGTTAGCGCACAGCTGTACTAAAATAGTTTATTATGCACGCCATAAATAATGAAACATCGCGGTAAGAAAATAACTTAATTTACAATAGAAATTACTATCAACGTAAAAGAAGAATGACAATTCAATCAATTACTTTTTATCTATAGACTCTTTTATAAATTTAGATTTTCTAATAAAATCTAATGCCAAATCATCATTATATTTTCAATGTTCAATATTAAAATGTTTTCGTTATTTTTAATTTATATAAAAATTAATCTTTCTATTTTCTACTCTTACGAAAGATTGTTATATATTTTAAATCGGATTATTCTACTAAACTACATCATAAAATGGAAAAGAAAAATTAAATATTACATGTAATTATTGCAGTTATAATTTATATATTATTAAAGCAATAAATCTTAATCATCAGTTCTGTGCACCGTCCATCTATTGCGCAATATTGTACGTCCAAACATGTTAACGTTTTCTCTAATAGTTACGAGAGAAAAGGATTTATTTTACAGAACATAATATCTTAAAATGAAAGAAAATGCGATACACAATTTCAATCAGTGTTAAATCAAACTGCCTTATATTACACGTTGATTTTATAAGATCATAGAAATTATTTTTAACACATTATATATCATCTTTCTGAAACTAAAATTTATCATTATTATTTTATTATTTAAAAGAAACATTGCTTTTTAATATTGTTTCAAAAAGTTGAAGAATTAGCTACATTTTTATCAATCTGATATTTTGCTTTTTATAAATTCCAAAGAATTTTTTAATGAAATTAATACACTTTACAATTCATTATTTAATAAATATTTTGAAGAAACTCCAGTGTAAACGAAAAAAATAAAATTATGAGAATATATGTTGGATTCTTTTTCAATGATAAAAAATTGAATATAATTTGAAAATATTATATCTTGATGTATATATCTTGATATATTGATATCGTATAAAAGTTGACAGAAAAATACTTTTAGAAAGATGTATAACTTTTGCAATATTTTGCTAACTTGCCATTACGGCAAGTCGATATGATATCCTTATTTTAAAGTTCAAAGATTATTAAATAAAGTGTGCAATTATAAAGTCAATAAACGCATATTCAAGTATAAAAAAAATGGTATGGCAGTTCGAATATTTACACTGACATAAACGGTTGTGCTTCCGAATATTTCATTTTATGTTTTGCAATTGTCTTTTGAAATTTAAATTTGAAAAACTTCCAAAATGTCAATTTGACATTTTTTTAATTATAATTCTAAATAATTTTTTATTTGTGAAGTTAATAAACTTTCCAATTCATTATTTAACATATATTTTGGTGAAAAATCCAGTGCACGAAAAAAATAAAAAATAACATTATTATTTAACAGTCCTAAGTTGTCCGTTAATATTAATTAATCAATCAAATTCATTGCATCAAGTAAATATTTTATTTTGAGCACCATGAAGAAAAAACGCGAAGGATTTTATGACAATAAATTCATATTAAATAACGCGTTCGGTTCAATCTCTCTGTCTCTTAAAAGCGGATTTATTATATATCCAGCCATAAACTGATATTTTGGAAGGGTATCGCATCACGAGCCTTAAAGCAAGAGCAAGTGCTCTCCGACCGCCGCGGGTGGCGATCATGCGTACAGACGTGGCTGTTTACACGTGTGATAATATCGCACCCTGAGTCGAGAGATATGTGGCATGAAACCTAGTTAAAACCCTTGTTGGCTTTATATCCGTTATTTCTATTTGGCTCGGAGATCGGCGGTGTTGCTAGATTAGATGGATCAACTTCATAGCGCGCATTTCTGCTTGATCATTAATAATTAGCAAATAAAAGTTTGTATTTTCAATTCCTCGTATCTTTGCAAAATTTTAAATTCAAAATCGGAATGCACAAATTGAATGAAGTAAACTTTACTCGTCGACGATAATATGATCGACAATGTTCTACGCAATAATTAAGTATATCTCATTTAGATAAGTCGTCTTAATTTATGAATCATCATCAGCAGGTGGTTTTTAAATAATATATATTTATATAATAGATACTTTTTTCTAATTAGGAAACGATCAAAAGTGTATAAAGCGAGATGTATTTATTTACAGCTATGAGATATTATTTAATCGCGTCACACATTTTTCGTACTGTTCTCGTAATAGAAATGACTTTTTACTCTATTTAATAGAAATGACTTTTTACTCTATTTAAAACGCAAACTGTTTAAAAAATCCGATGAACACAATTAACGTGAAAGAAGGACATTATCAAACATAATGAATCATTGTATATTGCGACAAACGTTGATTGGATTTGTAAGTAAGTATCTTAAATAAGAGATGAAATTACTTCAACATTCAAAAATATTCTTACGTGAATGCACCTTCGAAAAATTCTGACGTATAATCGCTTCTCAGGTAGTACTTTGATAATCGATTGCGGCTTGCACGAAGGATAGATTACGCCATATCGAAATTTAATGTCGAGGATCCTCTACAGACGACTGATGAAATCGCTTGGATCGTGAATCTCATGTATGTGGGGACCAGTATCGACTCGTTGGTACCATTTATACTGATGGATAACATCGGACGTAAAGGAACCTTGTTAGTTATCACTATACCAAAGATTACCTCTTAGTTTTTCATCGGGCTTCGTCCACTTCTGTACCGTTTATATATATCGGATGAGTGCTCGCGGGCATAGGATGTGATATAACTTATGCCGTAATGCCAATATATGTCGGCGAAATCAGTAGTAAGCAGACCAGAGATCCTTTAGGTACGACAATGCCAATTGTTTCATGCTTGTTATCAATGTGCAATGTTCGACACGATTCTTATCATCTTATAAATATATGTATCGTTCTATATAGTAGATCTGTACAATTGTTAACATTAAATGTGTCGGTCTTTTTCAGTTGACAATGATGCTTAATGGCACATTTCGTTTGAGTTTGTATTTCTTGAAAAGATGCATTTATATAGCTTTATATATTCGATACTGAATTTATATTTCTGTAATCTTTCTTGCATTTTGAATAACGTTATCTATGAAATTAGTTATCTTTAAACGACATCAATAAATAAGATGGAATCTTTAGGTACTTCAATGTCTGTTTTAATTATTGGGACGATGCTCATTTATGCCACCGGCCTGTGGATCAGTAGATTCGCGATGACGATGATAAGCGTATGCGCGCCAATGCTATTTCTGTTGACTTTCATGTGGTTACCCGAGAGCTCGGTATTCTTAACGCGTAAGAATAAACTCGATCTCGCACAAAAATCCCTTCAATGGGCCTTGGGCAAAGAGAATGTACACGAGGAATTCGGAGAAGTGAAACGTATGGTGGAAGTCGAGGACAAGTGCAACAAAATGACATTCAAGAATATGTGAGAGATTTTCACCAAGGTGCAGAATAGAAGAGCTTTTCGTATCGCTGTAATACTACAGAGCGGCTTATCATTGACAGGCATAGTACCGATACTAGCTCATCAGTACATCTACGACGAGGCCGGCTTTGAGATTTCGATCAACACTAACATTATTCTGACTGGTGTCGCTATCGTCCTGTCTGGTGGTGCTTGCGTGATGGTGATTCGTTTTACGGACAAGAGAATTCTGTTACTGATGTTCGCACCAATTTGTGCGGTATCGTTGGCTTTGATAGCTATTTTCTTCGAGCTACAGTCCAGTGGCTACGATGTTTCTCGATTTAAGTGGGTGTCAGGCCTACAGTCTTCGTGGTGATTTACGTATTCGGTTTTGAATTGAGCCTTTATCCAATACCAACGGTATATATCAACGAGATATTTAGCGTCGAGGTCAAAGGATTCGCCGCGATGTTCCACACTCCCTACTTCGTCATAAGTTCCATTGTCACTGTAAAGTTTTATCAGGTACGTTGGCGTTTGTATTAAAGAGTATTTGTCTGTATTGTGAAGAATTTATTTTATTTTCGGGAACGAGAGTGTGGTTAGCGGGTTATTGGAAGCAACGACCAATTAAGAGGTTTAACCAAAAGAAGTTCTTTATTTTGTAATGGTATTATATAACGCCGTATAGTGTGCCATCATTTAATAGCTTTAATGGCCAAAGAGATTCCTTACCATTTAATAGCATTAGGAAATGTATTGCGACATAAAAATATGCAAATTATATTTTAATAAGCAATCGATATTTCAATGCCTATTAAAAAAAGATTTGCATAAAAGATATTCTCTGAAATCATATATATAATAGTTGTAACATTTTTTTGTTATAAATCTCATATTTTTAAAGCATAATATTGTAATATTATTTATAATTCTGTATATCAGGGAATTATAAAAAAATGTATTAAGATATTTTTCCTCCTTATTCTTTATTCAAAATTAAATGTTATGTGATAATATAAAATATGATGGTAGAATTATTTGTATTATAGATTATGCAAGAGTTATACGGCACGTTTGCACCATTATGGGCATTTACTGCGATTCATTTCTTATATGGGTATTAATTTATCTATTTGTGCCGGAGACCGAAGGCAAAACCTTGGAAGAGATACAATTAGAATTGCAAAGTAAGAAATAATGTATATACGATATAAAGAAGTAAACGTGATATTACAAAATAAATCAAAGATCGCTAAATCTAAATTTAGAGTATATATTTAACATATATGACTTTTTTGACGCTAATATTATATTTGTGTGTGTTTAAAATATTACAGAGAAAAATGTAGAAAGGATGAAAAGAAAAAAAGGACGAGAAATATATGTGATAACAACTAAATATATGTGAAACGCATATAATTACATGTTACAACGATGTTAAGATAACGTTCCTATTTTACAGAGATCATTTACAGATCGTTACAAGACATGTTATTATAATTATAATTATTTGCGCTTACATATATTCAGTCAGACGAATAATAAGTAAACATTATGATAACTTGTGACTTATAAATATGTAATATTATATGTCTCGCACTAATAAAAATAGAAGATATTTTCGAACAATATATGTTTATAAAAGTAGTGTAATACAATGCTTAAAATAGATCGCAATGAAAATTTTCAATGATAATTATTTACGACCGTTCAAAATTGACTTTTCTTTTTCTTTATTAAAATTACAAAACAATTTTTACTTATTTATTTTATAACTTTTTCATGTGTTGCTTTGTATATGTTCCTTTGATACACATACATAACATCGATAATGGCGATAATTCAGATCTTGTTGAGCTTGTTAAGCGCTAGAGAGAAACGATACGAGAGGAAATCATTACACTTGTTTGATCATGAAGCTTTAACTGCAAAGAGAATCGTTTAGTAGTGATATACATGTCGCGTAAGACGAGATTTGTATGTTCGTTCGGACGAGTTAAGTTCAATTCTCGTAATAGTAACAGGTGTTTTACAAACAGATGTTTTACAAAGAGATGAACTAACATAATTATTTTTATTACTTTTATTACTGTTCCACGTGTTCCTTGTTGATTAGACAACTTCTGATTAGCTCTATCGTGAAATAGTGTTACGAGTTATAAAAATTTTCTAAAAGTTTTTGATTAATCTCATTGTTAAAATATTTGAATATAGATAGAACCGAAAAATATCTTTCATTAAAAAACCAGAAAAGATTACTTTATTTCTGAAAAATATTCTTTTTAATCTCAAATTTCCATCTTTAATAAGCAATACAGCGTTCTAATGTACACATCATTAATATATACGTATACACAATGTATTAATTCAAATAAGTTAAGGCTGTGAAAAGGCTCAGAGAAAATTATTACAAGTACTAATCACCAGATAAGGGAATCAAACTTAAGAAAATCTTCATTGTGAATCAGATTAGCTTTAATGCAAGAGAATTTGCATTAAAGATTCAGATACAGAAATAGATAACAAGATAATATATACGCTATCATGATTCATTATTTAAATGTTTGAAGAATATGGCCCGTATTATCTATACCATCCATCAAGTAGCATGATTCAGTAATTTTCAATTGGATTTAGCTATCTCCTATAATTAAGAAACAGATTACTGATAAAGACGAATAGAATCCTTGTGTAATGACATATCATTATTAAAGTCAGTATGTACCGATGTGATTGTGATAAAATATGCGTATACATATAATGATTTTTATATAACTGTCAATTAATCGGGTTGATGCTCATTCAAGCCGCATATTAGCGCCCAACTGTACTAAAATAGTTTATTATGTATGCCATAAATAATAAAGCATCGCCGTAAGACAATAACTCAATTTACAGTAGAAATTACTATCAATGTAAACGAAGAATGACAATTCAATCAATTACCTTTCATCTATAGATCTGTCTATCTATAGATTAATTTAGATTTCTTAATAAAATCTAGTACCAAGTCATCATTTATTATATTTTCAATTTTCAACATTAAAATATTTTTGTTATTCTCAAGTTATATAAAAATCAATTAAAGCATAAGTTTAAGTTCAGAGTAATTTATAATCAGTAATTGCATTTTTAAAATCTATTTTTTGAAAAGTAAAATTAATACACAAGAATAAAAGTACAAAATACAAATATAAAAGATTATCAAAGAAAGTGTGTAATTATAAACTCAAACGCATATTGAAGTGTAGAAATAAATGGCATGGCAGTTCGAATATTTCCACTGACATAAACGGTTGTGCTACCGAATATACACTATTTTGCTTTGTCTTTTGCAATTAAATTGGAAGAACTGTCAAAATATCAATTTGACATTTTTTTATTATAATTCTAAATAAATTTTTATTTGTGAAATTAATAAATTTTACAATTCATTATTTAATATATAATTTTGGTGACAAATTCAGTGCATGAAAAAAATAAAATGACATTTTTATTTAACAGTCTTAAGTTATCTGTTAATATTAATTAATCAAATTTATTGCATCAAGTAAATATTATTTAAGTAAATATTTTATTTTGAGTAACGTGTTGTCAAAACGCGAAGAATTTTACAATAAATTCGAATTAAGGTACGCGTCCGGTTCGGACTTTCTGTTTCTTAAAAGCGGATATATTGTATATCCAGCCATAAACTAATGCTTTGGGAGGTATCGCATCGCGTGCCTTAAAACAAAAATAAATGCTCTACGACTGCGGCAATCATGGCTGTTTACACGTGTGATGATATCGCACCTTCAATAAGCGATATGTGCCGCGAAACCTAGTTAAAACCTTTGTTGGTTTTATCTCCATTATTTCTGTTTAGCTCAGAGATCGGCCGTGTTGCTAGATTAGAAGGATCAGCCACATGGCGCGCATTTCTGCCTTATGATTAATAATTAGCAAATAGAAGTTCGTATTTTCAATTCTTCGTATCTTTGCGAAATTTTAACATTCAAAATCGCAATGCACAAGTTGGACGAAGTAAACTTTACTCGCGTATCCATGATAATATATGTTGATAATGTTATTTCTACGTAATAATTTTTTTAAATATATCTCATTTAGATAAGTCGACGTAATCAGCATCTGGTAGATGCTTCTTTAATAATATATATTTATATAATAGATACTCTTTTTAATTAATAGGAAATGATTAAAAGTGTACAAAACGAGATATATTTATTTGCAGCTATGAGATATTATTTAATCGTGTCGCAAATTCTTCGTGTTGTTCTCGTAATAGAAACGACGACTTTTACTCCATTTCAAACGCAAACTAACTGTTAGAAAAATCCGACAAAATCAATTATTAACGTGAAATTATTAACGTGAAATCAAGGATATATGAGAATATTATCGAATAATGGGCCGTGGAATATTATCGAATAATGGGCCATGGTATATTGCGACAAACATTGATTGGATTCGTATGTAAGTATCTTATGTAAGAGATAAAATTACTTCGTCATTCAGAAATATTTTCACGTGAATGCGTCCTCGAAAAAATCTGACGTATAATCGCAGGTAGTATTTTGATCATCGATGCGACTTGCACGAAGGATGGAGTGCGCCGAATATACCGAAATTCAATGACGAGGATCCTCTAAAGGACGATTGATGAAATCGCTTTGATCATGAATCTCATGTATGTGTGGGAGTCGGGATCGGCACTTGCTTATCAATCGTACATCTATGACGAGGCTGGCTTCGAGATTTCGACAAACACTACCATTATTCTGACGGGTGTCACCATCGTCCTCTCTGGCAGTGCTTACGTTTTACGGGCAAGAGAATTCTGTTACTGATGTTCGCACCAATTTGTGCGGTATCGCTGGATATCCTTGATAGCTATTTTCTTCGAGCTACAGTCCAGCGGCTACAATGTTTCTCAATTCAAGTGCCTACAGTTTTCGTGATAATTTATTCGGTTTTGGATTCAGCCTTAATCTAATACCATTGGTATATATCAGCGAGATATTCAGCGTCGAGGTCAAAGTATCCGCCGCAATGTTTCATGCTCTCTACTACGCCATAAGCATCACTGCTGTTGTAAAGTTTTATCAGGTACGTTGACGTCGAAGAATCTATTTTATTTTTGCGAACGAGAGTGTTGTTAACGGGTTATCGGAAGCAACGATCAATTAAGAGGTTTAACCAAAAGAAGTTCTTTTTGTAATAATATTATACAACGCGGTATAGTGTGCCATCGGTTAATAGCTTTGATGGTCAAACGGAATCTTTAAGCTTTTAATAGCATTAGGAAATGTATTGCGATATAAAAATATGCAAATTATATTATATTTTAACAAACAATCGATATTTCAATGTCTATTAAAAAAGAATCTACATAAAAGATATCTGCTAAAATTATATATATAATAATCATGTAACACTAGTTGTAACATTTTCTTATTATCTTCTTATTATTCTCAAATTTTTCTTGTTGAACCTCATTCAAATTTTTAAAGCATAATATTGTAATATTATATATAATTCTATGTACATATAATACTATGTGTTAGAGAATTATAAAAATAATTATATTAAAATATTTTTTCTTTATTCTTTATTTAAAATTATGTGATAATATGATGGCAAAATTAGTTATATTATAGGTTATGCAAGAGTTGTACGGCACGTTTGCATCCTTATGGGCATTTCCAGCGATAACATTTCTTATATGGGTATTAATTTATCTATTTGTGCCGAAGACCGAAGGCAAAACCTTGGAAGAAATACAATTGCGAAATAAGACATAATGTGTATACGATATAAAGAAGTAAATAAACGATATTATAAAATAAATGAGAGATCGCTAGGTTCTAAATTTAGAGTATATATGTAATATATATGACTTGACTTTCTAATATTTACTTATAATATCTTATACTAGAGAAAAAAGTAAAAAGGACGAAAAGAGAAGAAGAACTAGAAACTTAAATTAGAAATCGTACTCAATTACTTATTGTCGTACAACTAAATATATGTAAAACGCATATAGTTAAAAGTTATACAACGATGTTTTAGAATGATGACAGTTTGTGGTACGCAAATTTATATATATATATATATATATATATATACATACACACACACACACACACACACACACACACACACACACACACTCAAAGTCATAAGAAGATTTGCACAAGGAAGGTTCTTATTTTACAGAGATAATTTATATCGTTCAAGACGTGTAACTATTATAATTATTTGCACTTACATATCTTTAGTCAGACGAATAGTAAGTAAACATTATAACTTATCACATATAAATATGTAAAATTATATTACCATATGTATGGCATTAATAAAAATTGTACAAGATACTTTCAAAACAATATATTTTTTTAAAATAGTGTAATACAAAGTTTAAAATAGGTCGCAATGAAAATTTTCAATGATAATTATTTACGACTATTCAAAGAAACAATTTTTATTTATTTACTCTATAATTTTTTTATATATTGCTTTGTATATGTTCCTTTGATACACATATATAGCGTTGATAATGACGCTAAATCGCATCTCGAACTTGTTAAGCGCTAGAGAGAAACGATGCGAGAGGAAATCATTACACTTGTTTGATCATGAAGCTTTAACTTCCCAAAGAGAATCGTTTAGTAGTGATATCGCGTACGACGAGATTCATATGTTCGATCGATTTTACAAGTTAAGTTCTCATTAAAAATACATTTGCAACGTGAGTTCACTTACCTGCTAAGTAAGATTGCACAAGGCTCAAAACAAGACAATATTTGTAAAAATACTGTTTTGGTATTGAAAATTTTCGAAAACTTCTAAATCTTGTCTAGGTCTTAAGTCAGCTTATGAGAAAAATCTCATCTTATCTCGATTTTATTAACAATTTTTATTTAGTAAACAATTATTTAAAATAACATTTAACATATAATCCTTATAATATATCATTTCAAATAATTGTAATATTTATTCATTTATTCATTTATTCATTTATTCATAGTCATTCATTTACGTTTTATTTCTCAAAACATTTTACATGTACATGTATATTTCGTTAAAGATAACACACATGTGTATGCGTGTGTGTGTATGTTATTTTAAATAGAAAGGTGGTTGTCATTACTACAGTAATGTCAAAATGCAGACACGGCTTATATGTACACACATTCAAAGAACCGCATATGGTGCTATATATACGCAAAATTTTTACAGTTTAACAATTGTATAAATTGTATAAAATTTTACAGTTAAAAATACATTTGTAACGTGATGTACACTTAAAAATATGTAACATTATCATTCATATGACTGTAAATTTTGTTATTGTACGATATCTTTTTATATCGCTTTCATTTTTCACAAAACAATTTTAGAAAATTTTAAAAATTTTGACTCTAACAACGAAATGGCCGTTTATACATTTTCCGTCTCTGTGAAGAGAATCATTTATAGTTTACGCTCGATAAAAAAACACAACACTCTAAAATGAGCGAACTCTCGTTGCAAACTCCCAAGTGATTCCGTCGTATGACTATATCCCGACTACGTCAATGATGGTTCGTCAGCCTCGAAACAGGGGCAGAACGTGTATGCAGACAGCATGTCTTGTATACGCATGTTGTCGTTTCTCTCCAATAGAACATTTGTACATGTGTATCATTGGTATACGTATATTTACAGTTATGCAGAAATGCATTTATCTACGTGCACGTATAACTGTTTATCTGTCAATAAACAGTTTGCCCGCTTGTGTGATGTATTAATCTGAACATATGTATTCCAGATGCACGCCTATGGACTTAAGCATGATTAGTTTAATATCTTGCAATAATGATTATTTCATGTATAGATTGTTTCCATGTGAAGCCCATAAAAATACGCATCGCATGCATATCTATTAAAATTGATAAATGAAATATCCATTGAATATCTATTAAAAATGATTTGATAAATACAAAAATATGCAAGCAAACAAATAATAAATAGAATTAAGACAGATTATATTTTACGGTATTATATATCTTATGTATATATTATATATCTTATGTATATAATATAATAATTTTCTGTCGAATATTTTTTGGGAATTTATTTTATATATATAATTAAATAATACAATAAAATATAATAAAATGACAAGTCAAATAAAATTTATATAATTTTTCTACCGCTTTGATATCTCCAATGACACCTTAAATAATTATAATACTTAGCTAGTCTGTTATTTAAACTACTTCTGTAAATGCATATGCGTGAAAAAGTAAAAAAAGACACAAGAAAAGAAAAAGAAATAAAAAGCTCACACTTTACACATTAAATGCCGAGACATGTGATTACGCATACGTGCATTAGTGTATACTATGTAATGATAAGGGTGAGTGTCACGGGACTAAGCATAGGTTGTAGATGCAAGTGTATCCATTGACCCCATACATTCCGTATACCTGATCTTATGAGCCATCACAGTATGACTTGACCCTGTGTTGCACCGTTCTACGTACATATCTACTGATATATGTATATGCATACGCATGGTACGTATCTCTCAGAGTATACGTTCAGTTTAACGTGTGCGTATCAATTCGCTCCACACACACATACACACGTACAGAATCCGCGAATATACACGCTAACATATAGAGTGTTTTGATAAGATAATATAGAGCAGGTAAAATAACTCTAAGTTCCTATAAAATTTTTCTCTACAACGCATTTCTTATCATCATTTATTTTCTATCAATCAAATGTGTTTTTCTCGAAAAGAGTTAGTTTTGATGAAATAAAACAAGAACATCCTTTTGTAGAACAAAATGTGAGGAAAAAATCTAAAAATATATTTAAAAATAGAAGAAAATCTATCGGTTCAAAGTTAGAAGGTTGTAAGTTAGAAGTCTATATAAGTGATCCATTCCTGGCTCTCTAACCAACTCTTGGTAGCACCAAGAAGTTTATCATATATATTTCAAAAATTTTTAATATTTAATTTATACATAAAAATATAATTATTACAATTTATGAAAATCTACAGAGTGACATAAAAGGCACACATCTTATAGAATCTATAAGAAAAATGTTTCTCAAATATTAACTTTACAGAAAAATATCTCGATCGAAATGCGTTGTAAAGAAAAATTTTATAACAACTTATGAATTATTTTTACTTGCTCTATATGCCCACGAGAGATTATTCTTTATCAAAATATCTATACACATAGAGAAAACAAGAAAGAGCAAGAGAGAAAGAGAGAGAGAGAGAAAGAGAGAGAGAGAGAGAAAGAGAGAGAGAGAGGAGCACATCGATTCTCTTCGACAGTGTGCGTTGTATCTGCGGTACGGCCTCTCGTACAAGCCAAGATCAAGATTGATAGGCCACGAGTCGCAACACATACGAGGCATCCACTTAGCGGTGCATTATCCGAATGAGAATGTGTACAGGCCGGGTCTTACCTAATGCGACGCCCGCAATCCCGGTAATGGTGACCGCTTTGGCCGTCGTGCGGGGTGATCTTCGTCAATCGATAATCCTCGCATGCGTGTATACGTGCGCGTATGTATACGTACATATGTACCAGTGTATATATGTATGTATCCTTGTGTATATATATATATATATATATATATATATATATTGTATATACTTGAACTGAACACGCCACGAGAGTTACTTCGTCTGGCGAGTATGTAAATATCGCAATTTGAAACAACCTTGGAAATAATAATTGCCCGATAATAAGTATCGGCAATTAAGCGAAACAAGTTGCGATAATATGCGCTTATGTAAATGGAAATTGCGTGCCTCATCGACTCATCGACGTGAATATTATATTTTACATTTCGTTCAATTGCGAATTAAATTTCAAATATTGTAGTGCACGGTTTTTATTCTTTGTCCGAGCTCTATCATCTCGTTGAGCTGCACTCTTCTATAAAAATTCATCTGAAATAAAACGCGCGGTGAGATATTGAGAGAGATAAAAAGGGAGGAAATATATAAAATTCTAAAGAAAGAGAGCGTATTAAACAGAATGCACATTTTGACGTTTGGCAAAACGTTTTCGCTAACGGCATAGTTTGTGAAACTAAAAAATATTATATGTTCTCTTTCAGTATTATTATTAAATTGCAGCTGCAAATGCAACTTGTGTGCATAAACATGCGTTTATAAAAAGGTTATTTCGCGAGTTCTAAATTCTGCATAAAAATTTTTTCCGTTGAATTATTTTACATTATATTAATATATTTTAATGTAATGTAATATAATAATATATAAAAATAAACAGTGCATCGCGCGCAATTTTTTTTACTGTTCAATTGCAAAACCGGCAGTACAAGTAAATTATAATTAAATTGTTAAATTTATAAAAATTGACGCATTAATTTATCTAATATTTATTGTAAATTACATGACTATTATCTTCTTATATGAGAATGTATGAAATGATAAGAATGCATGAAAAGAATCTTTTTGAGGTCACTTTGCTCACATTGCAATACATACTCTAAATATAGTATAAATAGTTCTCCAAAACAAACGTACGTAAAGCAAAATGATGCATTTATTTCGTTGATACACAAGCGCACTTTTGGAATTTTATGAAATAATTTATTAAAATAATTTATATACTGGAATACTCTAATAAGCATAGAATGGCTGCATTTATAATTAAATTTCAACTTTTTACGATGAATTTGTGATGTGCTAATGACATGAAATAACAAAATAACATGTAACTCCATCCTTAATTACAAAATGCAAAACATTTATAAAAACTGTAGTGGTTTATTTTACGATAATTTATTTTTAATATAATATGTAATTTACAAACTCTTTTTAAGGCACAATTAGCAGTATAAGAATTAATAATTTAACAACGATGAGCAAAGATCCATAGCACAATTGGTCAAATAATAAAATAATTATAATATAATTAAATTATAATATAATTAAAGATAATTATAATATATACTATCGAAAAGTCTATTCATGTAGACATATGTACATATCGTCATTCCAAGATCTGCATACCTTAATATAAATTACAAGTACATTTTCTATTTCTTATATTCTATATAACATACCAAGAAAATCGCGATTTTCATTTTACATTCATGAATACTTATCTCGAGATTCACGCGTTCAATTTATATTCTCCTTTCCCACGATGGCTCTTTCACTTGTTCCAGGATTTATGATCCTTTCAAATCGAAGATGAGCTTTGACATATAGGAAATGAGTTGGCCAAACCACAATTTTTTTGAATTGTACTCAATTTTCCTCAATTGACTCCCAAAATATCAAATTGGAATCGTCCATAAATCCGCGTGTATTCTACGAGAATCGTGGAACAAAAGAGGGTGAGGAGACACCAAGTTCTCTCATTCTCATCACGGATCGATAGGCATGCGCTACTTATCAATTTTATATTTCGCATGCGCCGATAATATACGGGAAAAACAATTTCGAGATGTCACCACGCGTTTAAGTATGGCAATATAAATAATCGTTATCGCTTCTTACAGCAAAAACTACTCACAGTAGCTTTTCTCATAAATTTTATTAAACTTGTTATTAAAATATTACATATTTTAGTAAATTAAAAATAGTATAAAATCTGATTCAATATTTGATGATTTCAAGTTGATTTTTTTCTTTCTTTACCATAAATACAAACGTTGTCCTCAATTATTTAATAGTTATTATTTAATCGTTATATACATATAGTAATTATTTAATAGTAATTATTTAATAGTAATTATTTAATAGTTATATAACTTTCAATTTTTCTACGTGAGCGTATAATAATTTAAGTGATGTAATCGGACACAAAAAAAGTTTAATGTTAAGGAACAATGTGACATGTGATTTCACTCAAGCTTGCGCCTACTCGCGAAATAAGTGGATCACCTTGTCTCATCCGTTTTCGCGCGTCGGATATAAGACCGTAATCGCGGTTGATACATCACCGCGATCGCTCTTCATTATCACTGAATGTGTCCTGCAAGCTTATACGGTATGTAGGTATGTAGGTACATTTCACAAAACAATGTAACTTTGTCATAGTGGCGAAGTGGCTTAACTAGACAACCAAATATCCCTGACGAACTACGCTTTTTATGTGTTCGGCACAAGTGTATTATAAATGTTCTTAGTAGAAGAACCGTGTTTATCTTTCTATACCTTTTGATCTAGAAAGTGTGATTTCTATTAAATGCAATTTTATAATTTTTGACAAAATTATTTAACATAAATTTGAAATTAGAAGTGAATGTAAGAGAAGCTTAAAGAAATGATCAAAGAAATTATTAAAGAGTATTTCAGTTTTTTTTTGTTTTAATCTAAAAAAATTTATATGTAATATTCTTTTAATTTATTTGAAAATATGAAATATATATAAAAGCAGAAGTATATTAATTAAACAATTATTAACATTATATAAAATTATTGCTAATTTTAACTATATTAATTTTGTCGCTCAATTATATATCTATCCTGTCATTAATTCAACAAGCACAATTAGCCGCAAAATAAAAACTTTTATCAAATCAATCAAGAGAGGATGATCATTCAAGCGAAGGGATGAGCATTCAAGAAAGGCGACACGATGGAAACTTTAGAATCTTTACACAATGCGAAGATCTTGACTGGTTAATTCAACGGAAGTGACAGCACAAGCGAAGGGTCGTTTTTAATGTCGCCGCGCGGTAGGGTTAAATTCACTCGGCTTTCGTCGCTTTCTTCCATTCACGCGGGCCAGATTCTCTCCTTTGTATTCTCACTTACGTTTGTTCGCATCGCGAAACGACGAATTGTCCGACGCGACGACGGGTGTGTAAAGAGCACCGCTCATGCGGCGCACGTGACAAAGCGCGCGCCTCACGTCGCGTGAAACGCGTCGGCGGGCGAATTATCCGCTGTAGCAGATCAAACGGTCTCCGGGGAAACGGAAAAGCCCTTCACGACCCTTTGGTTCGCGCCGTAAAGCGCGACTAAAAAAGGTCCCGCTGTCCCTTCGAGCGTCGCGGATTTATCCCCGGTGCGACGATCGGCGCGCCGGTGTCGTCGGCGAAACGACGTTAAAATCGATCGAGCGTGGACATCGTCCACCTGACTGCTCGGGGGGGATATAAATCAAAGCGCTCACGTGTTAATAAGAAGAGAAACTGCGGACGCAGCCTGACACCAAAGAGACCGGCATGCATCGGTGCGTAATGGGTTTGATAAAAGTATTAAATCAAAGCCACGTTCATTCTATATGAGATTATGATCGCATCGTGAATCCCAGACAAATATGTCTCTTATCTACTTTTATTTCACCATATATATATTTTTTTTACTTTTCTTCCATTATATATTTCATAAATTTGTAATTCATACGCCTTATCCAGCTCGTATTTTTATATTATTATTTTATCCAAATGATCAATGCGGTTCTTCCTGTATAAAAGCTTTCTGCTCATTCATGCAAATATGTTAATATTCCACCTCATATATTATATTTTAAAATATTGTATTTTTATTTTAAAATATTGTATTTTATTTATTAAGTTTTTATGCATTTATTAATATATGTATATATTTTGTAAAATATACAATAGTAACAAAGCAACGTTTTTGATAGAGAATTAAAGGAAGAAATTTACGTGTAATCTCTTCGATTCTTCGATTAGGATATAGTCACTGTGTATTCGCATTGCATTACCATTGGGATCTCGAAACAGGAAAACGCTAGTAGCATCAACGGCCAAGATAAACGTCCGGAATAGCAAAGCGGCGAACAAATGTTCCCGAAAGAGTTCGCATGAAATTGAATTGATACAGTTTACAGTTCCAGTGGGCAAAAGCGGATTTCCCCGTGGCCACGGTATCGATGTTAAAACAATGTTAAATCGCTCGAGTTTGACTCCGTTCACTCGACTGCTCATCACAATCATCCCTTCCCGGAACGCGAGAAGCCATCTTGACGAGGGGTAAGCTTCGTAAGTAAGAAAAAAGAGGGATGGAAAAATAGAGGGTTGCAAAAATTATATTTATCTTACGTGGAATTCCTTTGAGAGACAATCTTCTGCGGGGGAAAGTAAAAGAAAAAGCTCTGGATGAGCGAACGCGTGGCTCGCCGATGATCGAGGATAATATAATAATGCGCCGGAGTCGTTTACGAGATGGCAATTCCATGGGATATTGTCGAGAGAATCACGAGACTTATCGAGAACAAAACGACGCGTAGGTCGTCGAATTGCAGCGACGCGGAGATTTGGATTTCTTTTTCGTGATCTACTACTGACGGCTCGACGATCGATTCTTGGCTTTAGTTTCCCTGTCACGCGAGGATAATAGTCTGCCAGAAAAATGCGAGACCAAAAGCGGCGACTCTGTTGAGAGTGAAAAACATAGCACAGCGAAAGTAAAAGAGAGAGAGGGGGATGAAATAAAGAAACAAGAGTATTTATAGAATCTTACTGATACTGTTTGCTTCCCAAATGATCGAAAATAAAAAAATTTATATATAAAAGCATTTCTTAATAAAATAAAGAATGCTTTTTATAAAGAAATAATTGCGAAAAATAAATTAAAAGAAACGCAAAGAGAGAGAGACAGAAAGAGGATAAAGAAGAGAGATAAAGAAATTAGATAATTTGTTATTGTCAATGAATCTATTTCAATAACTTTCTTTATTTCATTACGCATGAGACGAAATAGATGTGGATTATGATAAGAACTCGCGTGCCGCGTTTTAAAACGTCATTAAAAAGTTTTGTGAGGCTCGTTCTAGTAGACTCTGATGAAAGTCATTAACATTTCCGTCTTTTTATTAGTTTAGCCAAGTAATATTCTGGCGTCGTTGTTAGCGGTAATGCTTGCGCCTCTATTACATCGTCGGTTCTTGGATTATTTTAATGCCACCATAACATATTATATTATATTTGTCTGCGAAGGATAAAAATTACTATGTGATATTAAATCAAAATCATTTCTATAATAATAGTCCAATTTCATATTTGAAATATGAGGTAAATAACGAAATAATAATACGTAATAATAACAATACAAGTGATTGTTTAATAATAATATCGATATGTAAAGAGCTTTTCAATTATTTTGGTTACAATTAATGAACGTTGTGACATCACAGAGAACTTTGATATATACCAGCAAAAGTAAAGAGAAAGTGTATTTAATCAATATTATGTACATAATTGTCACCATTTTTATATATATATATATTAGACAATTATGCACGCAATAATATTGATTAAAAATCCTTTTTCTTTACTTGTGCTTGCCTCTAGTATACTATTCGCGTAATGTATAGTAATTATAACATTTAGGTTAATGACCCTGGCAATTTAATAACCGTATTACTGGCCATCCTAGGTCCACTCTTCTCTCGTCTCGCGAGATACGATCGATCGTCTGGCCCCAACACCCTCTGAAGCCTCACCCTCCTGCGTAATACACGATGAAATTTCATCTCGGGCTTTACGCCATACTGCCAAATATTACAATCCGACAAGTTTACGCATGGTTTTATAGCTGTTCATCCGAGCGATCGGAAAAAAAATCCATGTATGTCAAATCGTCGAGCGACTTAGCGCGAATCGATCGCGAGGCATTTCTCAAAGTAATCTCGCAAAATGGCGCAAACAGATGCGACCGCTGATCTCATCAAATGCAAAAGAGATTCTCTCTACGCGCAAAACGCGCGAAAGCACATTTTTGCATGAAACCATTAAGCAGATACTGCGAATTCTACGCGAGCAATTTCGCCGCGAGAGTAATTTCGCCGTTTTTATCACTCTCGGCGAACCCATTTTCGCTCGGGCATACAAATGGGTTACGTTCGATGGATTAATCGCGTGTCAGAAAGCGGCGTGACTTTAACGGTAAATTCGACTTCGTCGTTCGACTCCGACTTGGAAACTGATAAATGATACGTCATAGAATTATACGAAAATTTATGAACTATGGCGGATCCACGTACGTGTATATGTGTGTTATGTACGTCAAACATACTTGATCAATTGTCATTGGTTCATTCTACGATATTTGCATATAAATGCGAAATTGGCAATATTAATTCAACATTATATGTTATTTTATTCAAAGATGTTTACTGGTGAAATGAATATATTAAAATGAATACTAAAAATGGAAAAGGAAAATTTTCCGGGAAAAATAATGAAATAATTTTACAGAAAACATTTTACAGAAAATTTTTATCTTTTATGAATAGAGAGATAGTTGAAAGTTGCATAAATTATGATAAACAAACTAAAATGGTTAAAATTATTTGATAAATTCTCTTTTAAAGTACCGAGAAAAATATTAACATCATTGAGGAAAACTTAATTCTATGCGAAAACATTTTCAGAAAACATTATTCAGTTTTGATAAAATCATAAAACTCGATTGCTATGAATTTCGCATTTATCGATATAAATGTAACTTACACTGCTTATATTAGCGTTTTTATACGCGACAATATATTATCCAATAGCTTCTTTTGCGAATATGTATCCTTTCTTTTGTAAGCGGCCATATGAACGAAAGGAAATTTCTGCAATATGTATAATCTTGGTATATTTATTATATTATAAATCTCCCGATATGTCATTCGATGAGCATCGTCGTCGCATAGTGCTTCTTTATGGCAAACATTGGCGAGAGCCAGGAAGAGTTCCCGGCAATTTCGCCCGGTATTTTGTATTTCATATCGGCGCGTGTTATTTCGCGAAATTCGCGGCGCCGGGCTTCGCAAAGGCCGGAAATTGCAAAATTCAAAAGTGCTATCGCGTTACCTCTAATTTCGCGCTACTCTGCCCGTATACATACGTATTCTAATCGTTTTGTTCTTTTTTCTATGTGTTTCATTTTATGCGCTTCGTGCATTACGCTGCCGCGAACAGAGAACCATACCATTATCGTAGATTAGAGTACCTTTTTTTCGCACCGATAGATAAAGCTAATATGTATATGTAATAAGTATATAAGCTAATATTGTGACGTGTATAATATCGTGATGTATGACCATGCTTGGCAGAGAAATGTCTGACGCGAATATCACACAAGGGCGTTTTACCATCAGGAGAAATATGCATTCTTTCTTTTTACGGGATATGTGCGCGCGCTGCTTGAGATATTATGTAATCAGGATATGGTTCACTTGCACGCACACGCGGCGCTCGTTTTGTTATCATTCGTAAATAATGCCATGTTCCATTATAAATTACAGTCAAAAACAAACAGGGGCTGTTATCGATATTCATTTGTAATGTTTTATCATGATGTATAGACGCACCGCGCGTCGCGCGTTATTTACAATCCAACCATGCTGAAAAATAAAAATAAAAAAGAAAGAAAAATCGTGAATTTTTCACCAATGAATAATCGGTGTTGCGCTCGGTCAATAATCATTTCGATATCCGTCTCAGTTCCTCGATAATATTCGCATTCGAGCGCGACGAATAAAAAGCCGCGTGTCGCTAAAACAGATCGATAAACTGGGCGAAATAAGATCCAATGATCAGCCGCAAAACGGTCATGATAAATGCCGGTGAGCGAAACAAGAATTTCAATTTGCACTGCGCACGTGACCCGAGTACCGACTAACGAAAATTCCACGTTTCCTCTATGGCTCTCCCACGGCGTGGACAAACTCGCGACCAGTGAAACACGTACGTAATATCTGCCGCGACTTCCGGTGTTTTTTTAACCCTTCCCCGTCCGCTGTCCGCGAGTGAAAATTCAGAGGTGACTTTCATTTATGATCCCATGCCTAACGGTGTCACAATCCTCGTCAGCCGATTCGTTAGAGACTATTTACGAACAATATTTATTAGTATTGTGCAAAGTTCGATATTATTATTATATCAAATTGAATGTTAAGTAACAAAACTTATCCACCAGTTATATTTTTAATCCTACATATATACATGTGTGTAGGATTAAAAATATGGCTGTTACATTTTTTCAAAAATTTTCATTAATAACGAAGGAATGTGAAATAAAATTCTACTTTTTAATATATAGATTAAATATATGCAATATAATAGCTTTGTATTATGATTGAACAATTTATTTTTATATTTTATTTTTATATTTTATATTTTTATATTTTAAATAATTATATCAGAATGAAAATCGAATTATTTTCACTACAATTCTGTTACATTAATAATTATAAAAATAAAAAAAAAATTATGCAAGACTGCATTCTAATGTATTTATTTACAATATGTACGAGTAATGTGTGTCTCCCATAATCTTAAAATAAAATACGTGAAAGTATCCCTATTGAAATACTCGATATATCTAGCAGATTGACTGGATTGTCGGCAAACGTTGCGTATTTTGAAAAATTCGTTTTTCCGTCACCGGATATACGCTATGAAATGGACTATGGGCGTATCGCGTTCGCGATACGGGGCGATATGGGAAGGGGTAGGATGAGGGTGCAGCGGGTTCCTATAAAATACCGACCCAGCGTCGCTTCTTTTAGCCGCAGGGCTTTGTGGAAATACGAGATAATGAAAAAGCTCCCGCAGGATTTTATTTTGAAGAGAGATCCGCGAGAGAGAGAGAGAGAGAGAGAGAGAGAGAGAAAGAGACAGAGAGAGAGAGAGAGAGAGCGCGATCGATCCTACGAGCCCTTTAAACGGCCCGACTCCGGTCACCATTTCCGTCCGGCGGCGGAACAATGTGCCGCGATATGTCACGCGTTCCAAAGTGTCCTCGACGTGCCATTAATTGGAATTCAAATGGACATAAACATCACCCACCGGTGACCATCGCCGGCAAGACACGGCATTCGAGAGTTCGACCACCTTCTGCCGCGGTTTCTGATCTAATAGTCCCTTCTGTGGATATGCCACATTCCACTTAAAATAGTCTTCTGCGCGTCCATTGCTGTAACTGTCATTTTCCTTCGAATAGAGTTGATCTAAGAAAGACTGCTAGTGCTAAGACTAAATATATATTAAATGTATGTTAAAACAGAATGCATGTATATTAAAACAATATATTAAATGCATATTAAATCGGAACATTATGAATGATGCAGCAAATGATGTGTGTTGCTACGATACCTCTTATATATATATGTATGTAATCATTCTGAAATTATTATAAAATAATTTTATGAAAGAATTTTGCGATATTTTTGCGATATTTATTGACTCTATAAGTAATGTGTTAATGTGTGAAAACTTGAGAGCTTCATGTTGTTTTTCACTCAACATCGTCAAGAAAAATGATTTTTCTCGAAGAGAAAAACACACGTAAATTCTACTAGAATCTAATAAAGTGTTTTAAATATATATTTAATACAATTAGATGTCTGCTAAATAGAAGCTATAATCATACTTACATTACTAATTACTATAAATCATGTATAACTGAATTATAATTCACAGTAGATTAAAATCATAAAAGTGGACAAATATTTTTTGAAAGAAATAAGTAATATTAATTAGTAGTTTGAAATAAGTAACATTCAACTAGAAAAAATTTTTTGTCTTTTCATTTGAAGCATAACTTTGAAGTTATTAACTAATATAATGTATTATATAACATACATGATATATTTAGAAAAAAAATACAAATATTAAATTATTACTCTTTCTTTCCACGAAAATATTACATATATGACTTTTATTTTTCATCTGATGAGTGTGTTTTATTAACATTATTATAAAATGCATCTTCAAATACGCTTAAACAATTTTATTTTATTAATGGTAAAAATTTCCGAAAAAATATAATAACTATATTTTTAATAGCATCCTATTATTTTACTGATATACTGTATGTATTACGTAAGCATAGAATTACAACTCATGAGTGCATTACAACGATATGATCTTGATAGACAACACATAGTCTGCGTAGTTCGGTCTGTTTTGCTCTTGCAGCTTGTTTATGTAAGGAATGTTGCATGTTTACCTCGTGAAAATAATGGGCATATGTTCGAGCTTACTACTAGGAGGTTTCGGCTTACATAAATTATCAACTAGAATACAACCGGATTTCTCGAGTAAGTCCACTTTACTAAGCTAATCCGAAAAATACTCGGATTAAATTATATAAGAATTTAATCACGGATATATACATATTTTTATATTATATAATATAGGCATTTTACGTTATTCAATCTCTTTTTATGTAGTGAATATATTGAATTAACTAAAAAAGAGATATATGTCAACACTGACAGGATGTCCCGACGTAACAGTTATTACCCCGTCGTCAAACGGATTAAGCCCCGCGTCGCGCGTATATTTTTTAAAATTAGTATAAAAATTTTCATCCAGGTTTGAAAAGTTCAGTCTAGCGTTCTGCGACAAATTAAGAGATTATTTTATATATTAAATTGGAAACAAATTTTTTTTAATACCGCGTTGACAGGGAAAAAGAAAGAGAGGGAAAGATACGCAATTTTTTCCGTTTAAATATCATGCAATAAACAGATCGTGATGAAGCGTTTCATCATTTTAACAAAATATAAATAATGAAAATAAAATATAAAATATAAAATATATGTACATAAGCATATCTGGTCAAAATTTGTATACAGATGTACATATATTATTATATATCTAGTAAACATTTAATTCATAAATATAGAATATTATTTTTTTAAATCATATTAATTTTTCAACAATGTAACAATGTAATATCTACTGTCAGGCGAGCGTAAAACTAATGCGACGAAGATATCAATGTCGAGGTCTATTACGACTATCACAAGTCGCATCCTTCGTAGTCAGTGCTGCAGTTACAGCGAAAAATGAAGACGGAGGGTGTGTACGTGTCAGAAATTAGTCGCGCACCGTCGACATTCGTAATTCTTGTCACATAAACTTGCCAAGCAAATTGTTACGCTTTGTTCATCATTGCATAAGCAAGTAACATAAGTAACTAGTTAATTACGGAACAATAGAATTAGGAAAAGTTCTTAAAAAAATTCTCTTTGATACTATCTATTTACTCACGTATCATCTAAATATATTTAAAATTATAAAAGTAAATGTAAAATTGTCAAATAAAGTAATAAAAAAATTATTTAAATCTTGTAGCAAATTAAGAAACATTTACAAAATGATAGAGTCTTTCAACGTGCTTTTATTGAATTTCTTCTATTAATAAGGGAATTGGGAAATTCTAATTCCCTTGTAAGACAGAATGCGTAAATTTAGGAATTTACGTGGGAAGTAAAATATAAATCGAATTTCTTACAATCGTAATTTACATGTCAATTATTACTTCGTCGTAAAATCATTAATCGAAGGGCAAAATTTTTCATAAATTTGATATGTAATTTTTTTTGGCATTATATTTTATCTTAATAATTTTAGTCAAACTTTTCTCTCAAGCGCGTTCTTCTTTTAAAAATTTATTGCAATTCTATGAATTATACGCACACAATAATTAGAACATTATTACGAATATTACAATAATGTATTTCGTGTCTGCGTTTGCGATGCTATTGTTCGACCCATGGCGACGTAATGCCGGTAATTGAGTGGAAACACAAAGAGTAGCGTGCAGAAAAATTGCTCGTTTCGAACCGACGTGCTCGGCCGCGTTCCCTTCCTTTCCATGGGACATTTCGCACCGGGACATTCCGTGCGTCGCTTACGTAACTACGCGCTCATGTGGTCTTCCGCATTCTGACGACGGGACGGAATCGGAGAATCAAACGCGACATTCGCCATCCGGTTGCAAAATTTGCGATGGAATCGTATGCAGTGGATAATTTCCGCGTTGCGATTATTACGATAAATGGATTTGCGATGGGATTGCGCCACGCAAACAAATCCGATTAATTTGATAGGCTCTATTTCCTCAGGAAATTTTTATACACGCGCTTTAACCCAGTGTCAATGCATAATTTTTCACCCTTATATCGATGGGGTTTCTTATATCGATCAGATACATTCCACGTGTTTTGAACTCATTTCATTGCGACAATTTCATTATAGCAGCTGCTGGGCATCGAACATTTTTTTTCATTATATTTTTTAGGGGGATATCTAAATACAAAGGCTCGTTTTGTTTCGGGAGGAGAATATTAATATAAAAATTTTTGACATTCAAATCGCTTTGGGTATCCGTTCATTGACAGAAAAATTAATTCATTTTCCGAAGAAAGTGACTTTCTAATTTGTAATTATTACATCAAGGGCCACACCCAATCTGAGCCGCCAACACAGATGGAAAGCGCAGTTTTATCTGCGAGTTCGTTAATTGCATGACCGCGCACCTCGGTCATGAATTTTTAATTAATATCTTTAATTAATATATATGTCAGTTAACAGCGAGCTCAAAAATTGCGTTATATCAGACGTAATTGTAGCACATAATTGTATGATAGTATATAATTATACGATGTGCCACGACACGTGGTAATTATCCATTCAAATTTTCGTTTCTCTTCATGACATCTTGACATCTGAACGTTTCGCCGATCGCGGCAAAATTCTCCGTTTTCATCGCATTTATTGCAGCGATCGCGTCGTCGCTAAAATTGACGCTAACAATAAGATGTACGCCAGGTTACCAGCGATTAACGATCGCGACCCATTAACCGAAACAGTGGTCACGTTCTCTACTATAATAATAATAGTTGTCGATTTGAAACAACAATGAAATTACGGTCTCCCGTGGCTTTCCTGCTCCTCAATAATTCACTGTTATTTTCCGTCTCGCCAGCGGACCGCGCGAAGGCAATATCCCCCATAATTGGTACGTTCAACTGTTGCGTCAATCGGTACGAGCGGAGAGAAAGAGCGACCCGAAACTTTTCCATTAAGATAACTTCGATGCTAGGCGAGTGCGACACAATTCGTCCGGCACGATGGCTTCGTGCCCTACCGATAAACTCTCCCCGGTAGAAGGGTGGAATTAATTTCTACGGTCGAACGATCCCAGCTGGCGCGGAATATTCTATTTACCTTCATGAGCGACACTAAGCGGTTCGCAATAATGGTCGGTTATGATGACGTTTAACTCAGGCTTAACGGGGATTAATCCGGACCGCTCCGGCTTGTCCTTCCGCGTCCCGGAAACGGACGTCGGCGAGAGAGATATCAGCGTCGCCCCGATTCGCGTCCCGTTCCAATTTTCCCGGCGTTTGCGCGCGTTTACAATTGCATCGCTCAAAAACGCGTGACAAGAGAAAAACGGCACGCGACGCAGCTGCATCGCGACGATTTCCGTATCGACAACCTGTCGATTAAATTATTTTCGAGAATGATGGCCGTTTGACCCGCGCCGAATTGTATCGCATATCGACGCGACGATAAACAAAAAAAAATTCAGTGATACAAGAGAAGACAAGCGATGCGTCGCTCGTCCTGTGCGCGAGTCCAGTTTACCATACGACCAATTGCACGTAACACGATTCTCCCTCATCCATAGGCAAAGGACAATGTTCTATGAATTTATGAAAAAAAATTCCGCTAATATCATGAAAATGCAATGATACTCGATATCAACGTTCTCGCGAATTCAATCGCGAATATATCCCGCAATTCGATATTCGGTGTCGGTGTCGTTTCGTATAATTGGCGAGCGGACGAATCAGCAAAGTATTAATGCGTGAAGCCGCATGTGCGTATAGTTTTAAGCAGTAGACACGATCGACGCAAAGCCGGCCAGCCACACGTGGGCTCTAATTACAGATTATAAACGTTGTGAGAGATAGACAATTTATATTCTTTTCCGATAGCGCGATTGCAACGTGTGACACCAATACACCGTGATTACCGTGCGGCTTAACGGCACTAATTACGAACCGCGTAATTCGGCGTTTCCCCATTCATTGAAATGCCCGTTGCCGTTGCGCGTGTTGTTGTTGACCATGCGTTAAAGCGGATACGAAAACTGATTATCGATAGTCGGAATTCGGTTTTCGCGTTTCGGAGCTTCATTGAAAATTCGGCGCCGCGTCGCCGAGTGGCGAATTTTCGCGCGGAATTCGCGGCCTGCCCTGATCAAATCGCGAAATCGCGCGTGCACATGCCGCCGATCGGATATAACTATAAAGAAAATTGGAATGAGTGAGTGCGGTCAATTGTGGCAACGAAACTGCCCGATTGCTGCGCGCTTCGCTCTCGTCGCGTTTGACATGTTGCACAATGCGATCTGACATTTTGCGCAAGATATTAAATCACTTTTAATGCTGATATAAATGAGAGAAGAAAGGTGCGATTTAATCGTTTAAATAAATAATGAGTGAATAAAAAGTTATGAATTTAATAATTACATTATAATAAATTAATTAATATAAAATTAATAAATGATAACAATATTTTTTTCTTTTCTAATTCCCTGATTTTTAAATAATTTTAATGACTTCTCGACGCAAACTGTATTTACAACAATATATAATATAATTTTTAATCACATTTGATTTGCATAACAATGGTTAACAAATCAAAGTTTGATTTCTCTGGAAAGTTAAGTTTTCGATGCTGCAATTGCATTTTATTCAATGTAATTTTAATTCTGAATAAATTTACTTTATACATTTAATATTCAAAAAATATGTTTATTAAAACTATTTATTGATCACAAAGATAAAGTATATGTAATATATATTATCACATATAAATATTGACCGATATTTCATTAATATCTGATTTATTTTCCATATGTGTATCTAACATATGGATTTTGTGCATTTAATTGGGAACCAAATATGGACACGATGCAATATGATGATGCCATTCAAAAGATAGCGCAAACATAATTCGCTAACAACCAGCATGCAGAGAGAAAATAGAGAAAGTTGATCGCATTAACATTTAAAATTCGGAGCAAATTTGGCGTTCGTTGAACATGCTAGGGTGATTGTCTGGTTAATTTCCGTGTGCACTACGAGATATAAAGTATGCGGAAACACACGTATATATATCGTTAGTATTCGCGCGGCGTCACAAAATAACGAAAATGCGGATAAGCCATTCAAAAACCTGTGAAAAAAAAGAGCGTGATGAATACTGCATGCAGACTCCACTTCGTCGGCAATTATAGCCAGCTGCGCAAAATTTAAAGTAAGTTTGACGTTGGAAATCGCCGAAATCTTCCGTTGAACTCGTATCAAAATCATTCGTTAAAGCGCGAGTTTTATACAAATCTGCGCGCGCTTTCACACATATTATATTTTTCATTAAGTTCAATTTAATTCTAATTCATCTGAATCGTACAGTGATACGTATTTTAAAATTTAACGTGCAGAATAATATGCATTTTCGAAGCGATTGGATCAGCGAGAATTCACCGCACACAGTTGCGAATTAGTTTACGAACTAAATTGACGTTTAATGTTGCGACGAACGTTGCCGGTTTACGAGGTAGATTCGAGTATTGTCGGAACGCGTGGAATTCAGAACAGCTTGGTACGAGAAGAGGAGAAAAGGGAGCGAAACGTATCGGAATTTTATTTTATAAGAGCGTCGGGCTAACGCCCCGGCAATAAATATCGATCATTGACGGTGTAATGTTAAATCGCAAAATTCTCGGCACACAAGAAACGCGTGTACACTCTACCGGTGCATACATATAATCGTCGAATATTCAAAATGAATATCTCTCGGGGTAGGCGTCGCGCATTCTGCTGGTAATTTCCATTACGAGCAGATAGCCGAATCCGAAACGAGAACGAGCACTCCGACTCTCGACTTCTGAAGGTCGATCGGCTTTCTGGCACGCTCGATTTGCGGGACTGAAAGATCTGGCCCATTCGGAGGGAGAACGATCCGAGAAATCGATAGACTTAATCGCACGATACTCGATTGTCGCCGGTCATAAATAAAATGGGGTATGTAATAGCGATGGGATGTCCTGAAGTGTGTTGAAGAATTGGGGAAGATACTTGATAACGTTCAACTTGTGCTAAACATTATGGGCGTATTCTAGGCGTTTACAGACAATAACGCAAATCTCTGGAGATAATATAAAGTGTAATAGACCGTGCAGTTGTCGATTATCATAAACATACAAGGTGATCCAGAAATACTTATACACGATTTAGGGGTGAGTTCACCATGCAAGAAAAAAATGTCACATGTCTATAAATGCCTGGTTTATGAATTGTAATCAAAAGATTATATTCAACGCTTGGGTTTCGAAGTACAATCTATAAAATAACTTGTTGACCCCAATTAATTGCTCTATTGCGATTACTATGATTCTATGAAAGATGATTATATTCAATGCGACAAAAATACCGGTGTCAAATTTTACTTCAGGTTGACAAAATATATTTAAAATGATACATGACTGAATTTAATAAATTTTCAATTTATTCAAATGTTTATCTATTCATAATTCACAGCAAATATTCAAAATTTCTTTATCTTTTTCAATATACGCTGAAAATATCGGATTATAGATCATCGCATTCTTTCAAAGTCGTCAGGTTACAAATGAATGTAAAAAGCAGTATATCTTTCGATCATAATTCATAAATCAGACATTTCTGGATTTATGACATTTTTCTTGTTAAGCACCATCTTCAAAAAAATTTGTACAAGTATTTCTGAATCATCATGTATATTCACCGTAAACATTATTTTCAAAATATATTTAAAAATCACACAAAATTAGAAAAATTTACAAAAATTTTAGAATGTTAAAATTCCTACGAAATAATACTACACAGTATAATAAAATATAGAAAATATAACAACACAATTTCACTTATACGTGATCAATTTTACAATTTCTCTTTTTTTTCTATTTTTTAAACTTTTAAATTTTTAAAGTTTTCTATATTATATTATTTTTATTTAATAGAGAATTAAATTTATATGGTATATATAAAATTACATTTAATTTCCAATTAAAAAAAATTAATTTATTTTAATATAATTTTATCTCTTTTATGTATCTCAGTAATTTTTATATTTTTATATTTCCTTTAATTAAAAATATTTTATTTCTCTAAAATTAAAAACTGAGAAAATATTTCATCATTTGAATGTGAATTCGATCCTTTATCTAAATTACAAATGTACTTCAAAAATTTTCTTTTTCATGAATTTATTTTTAATTTAAATTTAATTGAATTTGTGTATGCTTATTGTAGTTCATTTTATATATAATTCTCCCATATAAATAATACATTATAATAATAAAAAAATAAATAATGCAAAAAAATAAATAATGCAAAAAAATAATACATTAAAATAATTATGTAATCTCTAATAATCCAGAAAGTACAAAACTACATTAGACCGAGTAAAAATATTAAATTGCTTCTGTCACAATGCTTGAAATATTTCTTGCGAAGAAACAACTATAATTTGAGAAATTTGCATGGAAATTTTTAATACATTCCCGCGATCAATCTAACGCTCAACGTGAGTGACCGAGCGCCCGAAGTCCGACGTTAACATTTGCGCGAAAGTTCGTGGTTCTATTCCAATTACCCCGCAAACTCTACGATTGCGGCGAGAACGCCCACGCGGTAGACGTAAATATTTACCGTGCGCTATCAACGACAAAGTTCCATAACATCACGTAAAACGATTTTGTGGCGAGAGATGCAAGGAACAGAAACTACCGCGCTGATAAAGCGAACGATGCGAGATGAAAGACGCGCACCTTTGTATTCTTATTTTTCCCGAACGCAATCGCGAACCGGCTTTTCGTCCGCGACTTTTCCGCGGTATTCGCGGAATATTATCGCACAGGTCATCGCGCGATTCCTGTCCGACGACAGGTGCTAATTAAAACGACTGGAAAATCATGCGGTCTTGCGGTTTTTGCGGTTATTGCACGAGGTCCGCCCGCCTCCCTCTCCCCGGGTTTAAACGCGGACACGGGTAGCGAGATAATAAGCTCGGCTTGCAGCCGGTATGGTGTGCAGGTGGACGCCACGCGACACCTGCTACCACTTGGCTTCGCGCGGCATCTTTATCGCGGGTGTGAACGAACGACCGGATGGTGATCGATCGTGTTGCGCGACAGCCAGTGACGGCACTCAAACCGATACTCCGTTCGCAATTTTCAAACGAGCCAGATATAGCTACTCGTTCGAGAGCCGTCGATGCTACGGCACTTTCCGCCGCTTGTTTCCGCAGAGGTCCCCGGTGTTGCGAGTTATTTGGATACATTAATTGAATTGATAAAAAAAAGGCCTGGCGTGTACTCGAGAAAAATTGAACAAAAAATAAATCATTTCACGCTGTTCGAAAATTCGATTATTTTTTTCGAAAACTTGGAAAGGTTTTGAACCTTCGAAAAAATTTGAAAAACGATTTCGAAATTATTGGACATACGTAAAACATTTCAATGGAGCGCTCTCTCTATCTCGCTCTCTTCTTTTTTTTTCTGTGCATCCGATCCATTGCCTAAAAAGTACAGAGCACTTCTACTTGTTTACTGTATCGAATATTTCGGCGAAGGGTGGAGGGAAGCGAATGAAGCATTGCATCCGACATCCTGCGCTCTATGATGGAATCGTGCGTTAGTGCTAGTCACAAATAACGATGGCTTTCAAATCAATATGGCAAAGACGAATAATGTACATTCTGGAGATCGAAATTTATTGAACTATGTAAATAGACGGAAAGAAGTTCTAATTATTACTTTACATAAATCACGAATTATTTTTTTTTCTTTCTTATAACTTTATAATTTGAAAGAAAACCGTATTCTTTTTCGAAGTGGAAGTCTCAGACATCCGCTGCTTTTCTCCAAGTTTGCGTACCGACATCACGAATAGTAATTGGGACAAAGATATGAACAGAAGCCGCGGATCTCCTTCGGTTGGTTTTCTTTCCGTTCGTCTGTCAATCTCCCTTTCCACACCTAATAGCTTAGTTTTAAGGCGAACGGTATGTCAGATTAAGAACAGACAAAGGTATTAGGGATTGCCTCCAGGACGATTACGTGATAGGACACTAATCAGTATGACCTCCGTTATTCCGGCTCGACAGACTCTTTGGGTCTCTCTTTAGGTGACGTGCCTGCCACAGATGTTACCTCAAACCGTCCATCGTGGTGAGATATGGAGACAGACCTTAATCAGATTTTCGATTCAAAGTGAAAATCCACTCGACGACATTCGTTAATATTGTTTAATCTACTGATACATTTAAGTAATTTTAGATACAGAATTACATAAAAATATGATATCTACAAGTGCGTATGTTAAAAATGTAATAAATTAAATATATCGGTAAATGTCAAAGCGAAGTTATATTCAATTGAATAATATAATGTTATTTATTTAATAATCTGGATTAACGTTTTAGCGGACGGAAAGGCACAGCAATAAGTTTTTACAACATCAAACATCGCGAAATAATAATTTTAAGAAATTTTCCAATTTATATAAAATCAATTATAATCAATTAAAATCAATCAATTAAATTTATATCAATTATATCTTTATGTGTTTGTTAGTTAAGTATGCAAGAATATATTCATATTATAATTTTAACTACACGTAAAGGCGGCTTAAACTCTGAGAGATCAATAAATATCTGTCTAAACAGCTAACTAGAGCCTGAAAAGCTTGCAAGCTCACGACCACAAAATTTCAACAACTCCACGAGGACTTACACATGCTTAATTGACGGTCGGTATATTTCAGGCATACTCTATGTAGGGTAGTCTATACGCCCCAGAGACTTCTGATAGCTTACCTGAAATGTATCGACCACGAGGACGGGTTTTCGCTTAAAATTTTACTCACGATCGCATAGAGGATCGTTCGATAAAATCGAGTTGCACATAAATGCACATGGTATTTCTACGCTTTGCGAGCTGCCTTATACCTGGTGTTCTGATAAAAATTTTCATTTTTACAAAAGAAAGAAAAATCTGACGGAGAAGAATTAATAAATTTCACTCGCAATATAATAATAAATAATAACGAGCTCTAATGGGTTAGACGGATAATTGGTAGACGGATAGTCAATATTGATTATAACCCGTTCATTAATTACTCTAACAGAATTTTTATCAGAGTTTTAATCGTCAGGATATTTAATCGCATACATTAAAGACGATATTCCGTTGAAATAGTGAAATTATTTCGCGAAAGTCGCAGATTTCGGAAGAGACACCTAATAGAGAGAACAGATTCTCCCTTATTTCGTCTTCGCGCGTAACAAGACGTCTTCCGCTTTAAGCTCAGCCCGTACATAGGTACAATCAGACATCGGTCGATTCTAGTCCTGTCACGACGCGGGAATGGTGCGTTGCCTGTTTCGCCATCACGACGTTAGTTTCCGGCAGTCTCGACGGCATTTTCGTCTGCAAGTACGCGAGTACGCGACACGAGAAACCGCTGGTCATCCACTTGCACGAGGATGGAGACGGGATTGCTCGCGCACCGTACCAGACTGACTCCCGCGTGCCTGCCCGAGGGACGTCTATGTCTCTGTCTATGCCATCGCAGATGGTTGCGTTCTCTATATATGTAGACGTCGTCGGATTACAGCGACGTCGGAATGCGAATAGATTAGTATGATGCCACTCTCGTACGCGTGTCAAAAATAAATGTAAATTCAAGATTTATGTTGAATTCTCAAAAGTGTGATATATATATATATCATCTCTGCATACTATTCTATATCGTGTATTTCATATTCATTCCATCATTTGTAACTAATATTTTTGCGATAAAAACAATATTATTACGACATTGGGTTAATTCTAGAAGAAAAGTATTTCTTTTTTTGATAATTACTTTTCGCACTCGGGATTTTATTTTATTATATTACGCAATAATTCAGTTGACCGTTCATAATTCAATTGACCGTTTCTGCATACAGGAATGAAATTTCGATTACAATCGATGCGATGAAAACGACGCTAATTGCGAAGAACATGGCCGAAGTTTGCGCAAAAAGAAGTTTACGTCGAAGTTGGAAAGCAGTGCAGCGCGGGTTGCTGAACTGCTTCTTAAGGCATCCACCCGCTCCAGAAGTAGTTCCGACTTCTATTTAGTGTAAGTCGGGCGAAAATAAGTTACGAGAAATGGACGAGGAGAAGAACGGCGGCGCGTATTTGTCCCAGCTACGTCGCACTTAAGCACATAACAACAGATACGAGGCGCCAGAATCAAATTATCACGCCTGCGAAGATAGTTATCGAATAAAAAGGTTATTGAAGCATTTATTGGCTACAACAGTCTCAGAAGAACGCTTCGATAGGAAAAAGTCCTCCGCCGAACTCCTTCAACGACGATCCGTTGCGCGGAAAAACCTTAAACAGTTACCCTTTTAAAGAAAAACGAGAGAAAAAATTTTTCTTTATATTGGAATCTCGATTTAAAAGCGTCGATAAACTTTAATATTCAATACCTGACAAATAAACAAATACATGCGACAGATGTTCAGAAATAAAAATAAACAAGAATAAAGGAGAATAAATAAAGATAAACGAGAGTACAGAAGACTAAATAAAGAGAAATAAGAATAAACAAGACCGTTAATTGATATAATGCAATATGAAGTTGCAGAACTTATTCTGTTTTATAATTTTTCAACTGTAGCGACTTAAAATACATTCAACTATTTATAAATACCTTGTGCTTTGTTTATTAATTACGTTCGATCGTCTTTATTTTGTGATATATGGTTTGGGATTTAGTTCGTATTTTATAGCTCAATCTACATATATTATTAATTGCTTGTTACAACGAATAAAGGGAAACCTCAAATTTTAATCACCTTTGATTGATTTAAACATAGACTAAACCAACCTCGATTAGAAAGTACATTTTTTGTTAAATTTGTATCATTATTATTATATAACTGAAAAGAGATATCATTATTATATAATTGAAAAGAGATATTTAATATTATATTTCCATAACCGACAGTACCGCGATTTCGACGTTACATCAGTTATAAAAGCAGAAAATTCAAATCAAATGAAGACTATCAAATGCTCCGAAGCCAAACATGCCAATTTATGAAACTACGGTCGAATGAATTTCCACAAAGATCGTTTTTCGCAATTAGTTTTTCAATTCACGAACAACCTGTCGCGAGTTACCCTGAAGAAATCATTCAGAACTTGCATTGCAATTCTCAATGCATAAAATGCCAAAAGAGATAACATTAAGTATTGAATTGTAAATTTTCATTTCATATAAAACTTGGAAAACGCGAAAAACCGATAGGTAGTATTTTTGGATTATCTGTCAGCGAAAGAGAGAGAGGGAAAGAGAGAAAATGGTACCACTTGCAAATATTACAATCGATGCGCAAGGGGGTGATGCTCAGGCACACTAGATCTATTCTCCTCTGCTCACTTTCTATATCTGCCGATCGACATCGGCGACGCGTCGATAATTAGTCGTCTCCTGGCTACAAATGGGACACGGAAGTCGACAGGTCGCCTCGTGAATCGGAACATATTGAATGTCATCGGGTACAATTGGATTGCATCTTGTCATGGCTTCACGTGCCTGATAACTTCAAGTCAATTTCTTTTCACGTAAATTTACGAGATATATAAGGATTCAAACGTTATTAAAACTACAAATGTCGAGTTATTTCTGTTATGTGAAAAATGTAAATTGCAATATACTTCTAAATAAAGTGCGCTGTTTCAAAAAAGGTGTAAGATGTGATTCGACTATATATCTATACATTAATTATCGATTATATAAAACTAATGTATATGATAAATAATGCTTAAATACCTTTCCATAATCATGTTGAATAAAACAATGAATACTTGATACTAATAATTTAATATGCGTACAAATAGATATATGATAGTTTCTATTGAGGATGAATTATCTCTCCAAATATAAATTGTTGAATAAAAGAATGATATTTAAATTTTAAATTTTTTGTGTCATGTCAGCTTAAAATAAATTTATACTACTATCTAGGAAGAAAATATTCAACTTTTTTATGAAAATCGATATATATAATAAATTTTAAATGGTACAACTTATATAAAATGTAAAATATAATATTATAATTAAAGTATATATATAGATATATTGAATTTTTAATTTTTCTTGTGTCGTGTCTGTTTAAAATGGATTTATACTACTATTTAAAAAGAAAACGTTTATATATATATATATATATATATATATATATATATATATACTGATTTTCATACCAAAGTTAAACGTTTTCTTTTTAAATAGTAGTATAAATCCATTTTAAACAGACACAACACAAGAAAAATTAAAAATTCAATATATCTATATATATACTTTAATTATAATATTATATTTTACATTTTATATAAGTTATATATATATATATATATATATATATATACTGATTTTCATACCAAAGTTAAACGTTTTCTTTTTAAATAGTAGTATAAATCCATTTTAAACAGACACGACACAAGAAAAATTAAAAATTCAATATATCTATATATATACTTTAATTATAATATTATATTTTACATTTATATAAGTTGTACCATTTAAAATTTATTATATATATCGATTTTCATAAAAAAGTTGAATATTTTCTTCCTAGATAGTAGTATAAATTTATTTTAAGCTGACATGACACAAAAAATTTAATAAATATCTATATATATATATATATATATATATATATATATATATATAGATATATATAGATATATTGAATTTTTAATTTTTCTTGTGTCGTGTCTGTTTAAAATGGATTTATACTACTATTTAAAAAGAAAACGTTTATATATATATATATATATATATATATATATATATATATATACTGATTTTCATACCAAAGTTAAACGTTTTCTTTTTAAATAGTAGTATAAATCCATTTCAAACAGACACGACACAAGAAAAATTAAAAATTCAATATATCTATATATATATATATATATATATATATATATATATATATATATATATATGATAAATTTTGAACAGTACAACTTATAAAATGTAAGTTATAAGATCATAATTAAAGTATATTAATATATTGAATTCTCAATTTCTTATGTCATGTCTGCTCAAAATAAATTTATACTACTATCTAGGAAGGAAACATCCACCTTTTTTATGAAAATTCATATATATGACAAATTTTGAATGGTACAATTTATATAAAATGTAAAATATATAATAATATTATACAATAATTAAAGTACATATATAGATATATTGAATTCTAAATTTTTCTTTGTCGTGTCTGATTAAAATAGATCTATACCACTATTTAAGAAGAAAACGTTAAATTTTTGTATGAAAGTCTATATATATGACAAATTTTGAATGTTACAACTTATGTAAAATGTAAATTACAATATCATGATTAAAGTATATGTATGTACACACCATTTTTTATTCAAAATGTATCACTTTAAGCAGGTATGACATAAGAAATTTAGAATTCAAATATCATTGTACTAAACCTGACTTATTTAATTCATTTTCGATAGATAGAAACTATCGTATCATCTATTTGTACGCATCACTAAATTATTATTTAAATTATCATTGTTTTATTCAACATAACATGTATAGGAAAAGAATTCAATTCATCTTCCATAAACAAAAACATCATATGTTTATCTGTACACATTATTAAATTCCCGTGTAACTCAAAGTGAAACCTTATTTTAATTTAAAGACTCCCTGCTAATATTTTTATGCTACTGAAAGATCAAATAAACTCTCTAGTGCATCGTAAATAGCCCAAGTTCACGATACTGAAATCGTTGTTGCGCGAATGAAACGGACGACACATCAAAGCTTCGCGTCGGGAGAGTCACGGTCCTCTATAAAGTTTCAAAATTATTACTTACTTCGCACGCACATATAGATCTATATCCTCTGACAATATGAATATGTGTGCACGTACGCTTTACAAACAAGCATCGGGACTTCAAAGCCAACCTTGCGATTACTGTCGTCTCTTGTTCTTGCTAGAAGTCGAGTATAACAGCTAAAGGGATCATATACATCAGTTGTACGCGATGCTTGTGTGAAACACGTCGAGTAACGAGGTAGTTTATATGAGTTTCTGGTGTACAGACAGACAAACTGTGCGTTCGGCGACGAATCACAAGTTTGCCACGATGCAAAAGAATCTGATATTATAGTTTCATCAGAAAATATAAATTGACGTAATTAAAAACTCTATCCTTTATGTCAACGTGACAGATCGTACTCTCGATACAAGTCCATCGCGATAATTTATCATGTTAATCTGGTGCAATTAAATTTCGAATTGCTGAATCATTTTTGCTTTGTTTTTCCATTAAAAATTTTTCTCTGTTTTTTAGAATATTTAAAAATAATAATTGATCGTAATATAATCAGAGATAAATTATATAGAGAAAGAGAGAGAATAATAAAATTACATTTAATACAATTAATTTTGAATATTATTTCTGAAAAACTTATTTTTACGTTCTACACATAAATATTCTATTAATATTCAATTAATACATAAATGATAAAAGCATATTTCATGTTGATTCTTTTGTTTTTTAAACTACTTGTTAACAATTCAAATATAGAGCAGTTAATGTATGTAGAAGAAAGTGATTTTTGAGCTAGACAATGGTGACTATACCAGAGTCATCACTGAGAGAAAGGGTTAGAATTGAAGTGAAAATGGTGTTCGTGAAAAAGCAATGGTACTCATCGAAATGTCAAGTTCTTTTGCAACACTTGAGCGAACATACATGTGCGCTTGTAGTTTCGTTAGATTTGCGCTCGTTAACCTGATCATCTTTTTCATGCCTGACGGTGGAAAAAATATATTACAAGAGATATATGTCTTACATGTTTACTGCATCCGGCTTTCGCATCAATCTACATTATTGCTTTTCGTTTTTTTGTTTATCGTGGTCAGTTTTTAATTAGAAGCAGATATTTTTATTTAATAGTGAAATATTCTTTGATATATGTGTGTGCTAAATATATCCATTTTTATTTAATTTAAAAATATATCTTCTAAAGAGAAAAAATAAATTGATTAATCGCGATAAAATAATATTAATATTAATGATATTAAAAAATTCACAGCCAAAGAGCGTTTCATTTTTTCTAACATAATATTTTCACACACAATTAAAAACATAGTATAAAATAGTTTACCAAAATAAGTCTTAATTTCTAATTCTTTTACACATGTGAACACATATAAAATAGTTTACGCGTTAAAAATTTTTGCAATGTTATATATTTAGGACAAATATACACCTAGTATATTTCAAATATTACAACTGTACGCATGCCAAGTTTTATTTTCGTGAAAAACAAAATCTGGCATGTATAGCTAACTGTAACAACACATATAGCTGTAATATTTATAATATAAACATATATACATACTTATATATATTTGTGCAAAATATATAAAATCACAAAAATTTTTAATATAGAAACAATTTTAATTTTCCGAAGCAGACATCGCTCACCGAGAGAAATATTAAGAAACGCATTTAAGAATCACGGAACCCAGTTCTTGTTACATATTTCTCTCTGGTGTAAAAGTTCTCCCTTCTTTCATAACTGTTCTTTTTTCGAGTTCTGCGATGTTCGGAAGCGTCGTTCCGCGTCTTGCCAATCTTTTTTCCCGCTGGTATTTTCCCGGCCGATGTTTTCATCGCGGGACCGCGACACGAGCAAAAATTCTTTACGTCGTAACTTACGCCGAGTAATCGCGATCGTAAAAGTAACGACAAGTACGAGTACGAGCGAGGAGCGAGGGTTCGAGTGCATTGTTATGCCGGGGGCAAATGGCCCGAAGTGTGCCGAAGGGTAGGCGGTTAAAACGTTGGCGCGGCTTCGGGGTGCAATGAGCGCGACTAAAATAGCGCTTCCCTATTTTGTAACAGATCATGCCGTAGATTCCTCCGAATTTACGAGATGTCCGATCAGAATCTAGCCTCTGAACTCTGCTCGTTCCCGTTGTACCTCGCAGCATGCGCGTGAGCATCTACTGATATTTGATCGTATCTCACGATAACGTACTGCATATAATTCGAACAGTTCTGTATATTTGCCAGAAACAGCGAGCGCACTACGCGTGTATTTATATGTGCTTATGGGTCTGTGAATATGTATACGTATATATTTGTAAAGATCGGTGAATCTCTTTCTACGAATTTAGCAATTTCTACGGATTTATGGAGAAATATTCTCTAGTTCTCACATCTATTGTACTTATAAAAGGATATACGAATATGTACTTCGAGCGATTATTATGTTTCAATTTTCTGTGCGATGTATTTTTTAAGTTCGCCGAGTTAACCGGAGAAGCGGGAAATGAGAGAGAAAAACACGCACAATTACCATAGTTATTTAAAAACCAATTTCTTAAACATTGTTGAAAAAGAATAACAGTCTATTACTTTTATAAGATATGAATATTGTGACTCTTTTATTTCTCTCTGTGTGCATATACACTCTCGTGTTGCATTATTACAATTTTTTTATAATTTAAAACGAAACATATAATGCTACATAGAAGTATGTACTTATACCGAACATCCCCCCATTATCCATAGAAATATAAAACCAGATTTCTCTATAGGTTATATTCCGAGAATGCATCACATTTTGATATTTTAACGACGAGTCACATACTAGGGAGCCGCATTACCACGCGATTAAATGTTGTCATTGCCAAAAATACGAGGCGGGTCAAATCGAACAATCTACGGCACTCTCTATAACTTAGAGGCGCAAACCGTAGACAGGCAATATTTCACACCGCGCGAGAAACCGCAGACTGAACAGAGGCTGCCAATGAATTACGACACGGTCTATGTAACGCGCAATCGTGCGTATGTAATTTTCGGAAGACGCATACATCGGCGAGTGGTAACCGAGCCTATGTCGAACCCATGTAGCGTGGGACGCGCATATAAGCGTTTCCTATAATTTAATTAAACGCTCGTGGGTTTCAGGACTGCTCAGGCTGCAGCAGATTTATCAGGGCTTGAAACCAGGCAACGAGTCCTTTCAAGTCGAAACCGTCAAGAGAATACAGAATATGTCGGAGGCGATTGATTTTCTACGGAGTCTTGAAGAACTTAACCGGTAATTATTTTCTCGCTGAAACACATAAAAGGAATACGAAGCCTCTTGCTAAGAATATTCGGGAATTAGTACTTGATATACCTAGTTATAAATCTTACAATAAATCTTTTCATTTCTTTTATACGCAGCATAACTACAAATATACACTTTGATATAGTCTTTTATCGGATATCATAAAGATAAATGAAAATTTCCTCAATAAAATTAAATAATGTCATATGTGATATTTTGAATTATTATCTTACAAAAATTTGTTTTATATTTTAAAATTACATTGCACAAAAATGTGGAATAATAGTATAATAATTATAATATTATAATTAAGAATTTTTTTTGCAAAATACTTGATTACAATACATTTATTTTTGAAGAAATCGCAGAAGAAATTTCAAGTTTTCTCATGTCTTCTTTTAGAAAGGATAAAAGAGAATGCGATTGTAATACTAATCTTATCTCTATACTAATGTTTTCACACAATTGTTATTTTGCAAATAACGACAATGTGACGGATAAGGCTGATCATAGCACGAGTTGCTACGTGCTTGGCATTACAATTCACTAGCGGCTACAACATTTGTACGATGCAAGTAATCAACAACAGCGAGTAATTGTCATGACGGTAGTTTGAATTGACCAAACATAGTAATAGTAACCGAAAACAATGGCATTATTACAAATTGCCATACAATATCCAATTATTACAAACGAAATGAGCATGGAAACTTCGCGGTGCATCGATCAAATGCGACAAAGCCGCACGTTAACGTGACACGTGAATTGCGGCGAACTAGCGCGCGTGACTTATGTCGCTTTTCCGATGGAAAATGCAATGTCGCGCGTATGCGAACGTTTTTTTCTCCTCTTTCCGAACAATTCATTTTAAGCACGTTAAATTTTTTTAGATGGAGCAATAAATACGTCGTGCTCGACTGTCCGACGGATATGGCGAAGGATATTGTTGTGAGCCACGTGAGGGATATAGCTTTGGGAAAGAGGACGTATCATTATCTGCTGAGTGGCTTGGTAAGTTGCGAAATAAAATTTTTTTGTAGTTAATTTTTCCAAGTCCCATTATCCGAATAAAATTTGTCGCATCAAGAATGATCGCTTGCATAGGATAGTTTCTTTAATCCTATATACACATTAACGTTTCGAATATATAAAAACAATATTATTCACGGAGATTTTATATATCAAATAAAAAGTTTTTTTTTTATATTTTACGTATCACACAATTATAAAAAAAAAAGGAAAAGATTTAAATATTTCATAGAAAAATAAAATTGAAGTTTAAAATCTCTTATCTTAAAATAAATAAAAAAACTACTGTTCTTACACGTCATATATGCAGTATAAATACACAATATTATTTATTTAGAAATTGATAATTTCATAATTTTCGTAAATTTCTCGAGCTCAGAGAATATGCCGTATGCAAAATAGTGACTTTCGCTTTACTACGCGAAAGTGCTCTCACTTGTATACCGTCTGGTGTACGAGATTAATTCGCAGCATGCCGAAATTTTCGAAACAACCGAGAACCCGTCGCTCAAACTGACACGAAACGTTCCGTCGTGGGAGGGCAAGATCTTCGTCGGTGATGTCTCCTCCGTACTTTAGAATTTAGAGGACAGTTTGCTTGTGTTTAGCGGCTTCCAGCGAGTTGCTGCAGAAGAACAGGCGGCATTACACTCCGACGACGGCGAAGATAGTTGTACATACCTGCATGTACATCTCTAGTGTTCCGTTTCTACGAGGCACCGCCATTGTCATTTATCGCGTCGTTCTCGAAACGGTTGCTTAGCGCCAGCAAGGCGTAGACGTGTCGATTCGCACATTTTCCTGCTTTCCGGAATTCTCATCCTTTGCTTTTACTTCCTTCTCTCTTTCACGTCCATCGGACTTGACGATTCAACGACCAGAAGACGATTGCTGACGACGACTTAACTAGCTCTTTGGATAATATCGCTTTTCACATGTAAATCCCTATTGACACATTTATAAATCCACAAAATTCTAGTCTCTTGCTTAAATAAAACGGAAAAAGCTAAAGCTGTTAGCCAAAAATAAGCGAAAATTCTTCAGTTTTTTACATTTTATTGATTACAATTTATAAACAGTTGGAAAATAAATATTTTTTAAATTCCCTTGATTTATTCTTGGAGCTTATCGCATCATTTAAATTTAATTATTACATTCCTCGTGTTTATAAAATGGAGAATTTATTAATAAATCTTCTACTTGTTAAAGTTATATTATTTCGCGTTTATTCATCTCCGTATTTATTTTTTCAACATTTTAAGCTCGGATTTTTAAGACTAATAGTTGTTCAACAACTAGTGAAGCTGGATATTACAAAACTTTATCCGCTCCCTAACCGCGGATGCAAAAGTTCAAAAGTCAACGCGGCGGACGCGGTGATATCAGACCGACAAATTAAACTGGTAACACGCCGAACTCATTCGCGACGAAGTTAAACACGCATACAACATTAATACAACGGCCATGCATTATCTCTAGTCGCTTGATGGATGATGGTAGCTAACCGCGCAGTAGTAAAGTAGCGAATGGATCAGCCGTAGCTGCGAAAAATTTCAATAATAACGAATCTAATAATTCGGACATTATTGGCTTAATTTTATGAACGATATTATTGTTTGTTATGCGTATTTTCTAAAGTTTTGTTTTCAGTATCATACTAGTGTCATTTCTGGAAACCCTCAAACGAAATTTATTCTCCATAGTTTGCTCGTTAGTTTAACGATCGCGAAAATAAGTAATCTCGATTTTAATTGGACTTATTATTGTTTTGCAAGCATAATGCGCGTTTGCGATAGCGAAACGCAGACGTATCGATTTTCCCTCTCCTTGTTTTCCCATTTCGTTCGAAAAAACTAGCGCACGTTAACAGGAACGAGCTTTTCACTATTTCGAGGTTTCGCGCGTCGCGCATAATGCGCAGTAACAGCGGCAATATCAGCGTAAAACTAAAGCGGAGCTGCATTCGAGCTCGAGTAATTAAATAGGACGGCAGGTCCGAATTGGAATCGAGTCTCAGTCCCATTACGTTTTTCATAAGGAACAAAGGAAACGCGGTAATAACGCGCCGTAATAATATAACAGTGACTCGAGTGCCTATCCTCGAGTTGACTTTGAAGACACGACAAGACGAAAGATCAAGGACCTCGTTGTTGGGCGGATGCCTTCGCGAGGCTATATACCGTCTCCTTGCAGCATCGAAGGAAAGGAGTAAGATAACAACCTTTTATCACACAAGCGAGCAAGAATATAGCCCTGCGCATCTCACAGACTCCACTCGACGCATTTCCTTCATATATCAATATCCCGTGTGTTTCGCTGTAATCAGATAATGGACGACCGATGGGAGAGCGAGGTGATCGAGTTTGGCGCCATCAACATCACGGGCTTTCGCATCGTGGATGTCACTCGACCTCACGTCAAGGACTTCCTGGCCGGCTGGCATCGCCAGGATCCCGCCATATCTCAAGCCGGTCGTGAATCCATTTCCGTACGTATATATATATCTACGTATATATCCAGCATCTCTCCTACGAGACTTCATCGTCCTTTTTTCCTCACCCGACGTCTGTCCTCCGCCGACGTCGGAGGGCTTCTCGCCACTTCCACAGTTTGCGTCCGGGGAAAAAACTGCGAAATCCTCGCTTCTCGAGCGCAGCGATTTTCCCTCAGTGGGTCCGAATACTTTCTCAGGTTTCTTCGTCGTCGTCAGTCGACGACGACGAAAGTTCCTCATACGAGGAACTAGAATCAAACAAGAATCATTGCTGGTGTCGGTCCGTTCGCGTGCGCGTTCTTTCTTCCTCCCCCCCCCTCTCTCTCTCTCTCTTTCTCTGTCTATGTGTACAGTGGCTTGAGACCAAACTTGTTAAACTGCACCCGCATGTAGAAACTTGGACTTTTCAGCCCGTTTATAAAGTGCCGCTCGCTCGACCGTACCGCACGAACCGTGTTTCACGTTTCTCTTAATGACTCTTCTTCCGTCCGCGCGTTAACATTTTTTTCCCAGGTTCTTGTACAGATCCAGCAAAAACTAACCAGTGTTTAACGATGCGCGGCGACACAACTCTCTAGTACATATGATGTTGCACGAAACACTTTTTCGTCTCACGATAATCATTAGGTCGACCAAATTAATTGAAATAAAAAATATAAAACTGCAATGTACTTATATGTCATCATTAAAAAATTTTGTCGCAATTACTCGAGATGTAATGTGTTATTGCTGAAGCAAAAATGTCTTGATTTAATTTTTTTCAAGAAGGGAGATCTTATTTATTTGCTACATTTTATTAATTATCGAAATATATATGATATGAATATGAATTACCAATTATAATTATTGTACGTTTATTTGTCATTTTTACTTCCATGTCTAGTCTTGCAAATACTGAGAAATATATTCGATTGTTTTGCATGATTTTTGCTGTACCACAAAAAGGGGCGTCTATAATCCTTAAAATGGATACACTCTGCTAACGGGTTTCCTGGATAAGGTTGGGTAACGCAGTATCTATGGATCTAAAAGCTCTCTCGGAGACAGGCTGCATGCAATCTAATGCAACGATTATCGTGCTCAATCGTTATATTCAGCGAGCACCGAGCGCGGTTTTCCAACACTGGCGAAGTGCCCGAGGTACTCTAGTCTCTGCGAATTTACGTACATCTCACATGACGATAAATCCCCTTCTCGATCTCGCCAAATTCTTGATCTCATCGGGATTTTGTGCACGAGAGGAAAAATTTAAAACACTTTTTTTTCGAATTCTCATTTTTTGTTTTTGAAAATCAATACATTGCGATAAACAGCAAAAAAAAGAAGAGAGAGAGAGAGAAAGAAAGTTTGAAGAGAAAGTCCATTTTTTTCCTTTTTCTCTCCAATTTTGTGAAAATTAATATACTTGTACGTAAATTCCATTTAAAATAATTTATTTTACATGTGTCAAAATTAGGCACAAGCCGCTCTGATGTATGACGCCGTGTTCGTCTTGGTTGAAGCTTTCAACAAGTTTTTGAGAAAAAGAACTGATAAAAATAATACACGACGTATAGGAACTCCAAGCAGTAATCAGCCCATAAACGGAACAAAAACTTTAGATTGCTACAACAATCGTGGCTGGGTCACTCCGTGGGAACATGGCGACAAAATCTCGAAATTTTTAAGAAAGGTAACTCAATCTTATTAATAAGAACACAAAACTTTTTCATGATTATTGTAAATTAAATTTAAAAATATATGTATAAATAAATATATAATAATTATAATTATTAAAATGTATAATCTAATTTTTCTTATAATATTACTTCTAATTCAACAAAAACTATCCATTATAATCTATTAAATTAAATAAATATAATACGCGAATAATTAAATAAATAAATATAATGCGCGAATTAGCATTAATTTTTGCATGTAAAATTTTGAAGATTTCTACTACTTCGATTTTAATTTAATATAGTTGCGCATTATTATATAACACACTGTTGTATTGACAGAATTTATATTTTAATAATAATAGGCAAATATGTACACGATTATACGTCTATTTGCCTATTACATAATTTGTTTTCAAATTCCCAAAGCGCAATTCAAAGGACAGGGGTACTCAATGTGTTGCGAAATACCGTGGCGACCGAAATTGCTAGGGACCCTCCTCTACGTATCTCTGCTCTTGACAGTAATTGGCGGTTATTCCGACTCTAACGGAATTCCTGCGTTCGCGTCAAATAGTCCTCCGTCATTCTGCCCTTACGTACACATGTCGTTATTTTTGTACTCTTTTTTGCTTTTTAATCCGCTGCCGTTTGACGATTTATCATGTCAATATTAAATTCGATGACAACAAAAAATATTGTAAAAAATTACGGTCAACACAATATTTTCCAATAAATTCTAATAGACGTAATATCGTTTAGTTTTCATTCAAAAATAAAATTTTTCTACTAAATGATAACATACATTGAATTATATTTCACTTGTTACTATCGTAAATTAATTATTAACAATAATACAGAAAAGTTTATTTATTTTCATTTTATTTATATTTATTATATTTATTAATTTTCTCCAAATATATTTTTACAATATATTTTATTACAATTGTTGTCATTAAAAGCATATGAGAGATTTATATTATTTTTCATTTATAATATGTTACAGTTTTTCTTTTATTCTTTCATAAAAATATATGATAACAAGTAAACAGATATCATATCTGTTTCTACAGCTGTATATATAAATGAAATACATGATTCAAGTTTATTCATTTGCAGGTTGAGATCGAAGGACTAACGGGAGAGATACGATTCAATGACGATGGTCGACGACAAAATTATACGCTTCATGTCGTCGAAATGACTGTCAATAGTGCTATGGTGAAAGTGAGTCTTTACTACTGTTTCATAAAAAAATACATAAACGATTATTTGACGTTATACATACATATATATTTTTACAAAATAATATGTATTTATATAATTCCTAATTTGACATTTTTTAAATAACTTTTCTTTCAATTAAATTATTGTTTTCCAAATAAATGTCCGTGTAATATAGTTACTATCTTATACTTTTTTGTTATCTCTGAATGTATTCTCTTCTTATGCAAACTCGCAATATCTATTCCAACAGATTTACATTAAGAGAACTATATCGTATGATTTATCGTTGTAGGTCGCCGAGTGGACCGATGAAACTGGTTTTCAAGCCATAGCCGCAAAATATGTGCGACTTCGTCCTCATGAAGTTGAGAAGAATAAAACTTACATCGTTACTACAATAATGGTAAGTCTCTATAACTGATATGTTTTTAATTAATTTGTATAAGAGATTAACATGAACTGTTTAATATTAATATTATAACTTTAATTGTATAGGACGATCCTTATATAATGAGGAAAATATCGGACACTGGTGAAGTATTAGTTGGAAATGATAGTTATGAAGGATATTGTAAAGACTTGGCTGATCTCATCGCCAAAAGATTAGGCATATCATGTAAGTAACAGCAAAAGTTGCTTTTAAAAATTACATTAACATATAAGAATAATTAATGATGATTAAATATTTAATGGTGATTAAAAATTATTAAATTTAAATTTCTAATATAAAAATATAAAAATACTTGATAAATTTATGTATATATATAAATATACGTGTATTATGTATATTTATTATGTAAGTTTATAACTATATAAATTTAATACATGCATTATTTACACAATATTTAACATCAAAGTAGATCATTTAATTATTAGTGTCAAAACATTAAATAACCAGTTAATGAAAAATATAGCTTATCTTTTTAAAATTCATTTACTTTTAAAATTCATTTATTGGATTTAACATGGTAATAAAATAATGATAAAAAAAAGAAACTGAAGTATTATTTATTTTTTACTGTTTGTGCCTATTTTCAAATAATTTTTAATTATTAACGCTAACGATTCTCATCTAATTCGTATGAAAATTCACAACTCAAGCAAGAAAATTACTTTTATTATGGGCAAAATTTGCCGAAGTCAACCCCACCTTGACAAGTATCTAAGGGACGTAACGAAGCCTCTTCCGCGCGCGGAATCGATAATGGAAAAAGTTCCGCGAAAGAAATGGTGTTTCGCGCGCCTCGTAAAGTACTTTCTTACGAATTTTCAGACGAGCTGCGGATCGTGAAGGACGGAAAATACGGCGAGGAAAACCAGGACGTCCCGGGTGGCTGGGACGGCATGGTCGGGGAGCTTATCAGAAAGGTAAGTTCCGGTAATTTCGTTGTATCTGCTACATCCTCAGCGCTTTTTCCTCTCCCGAAACCGGTTCCCCCCGGAAGTTTACGCGGAAAGACGCCTCAAGTGATTGAATCCAGCTTCTCGAAAGAAGAGAATATTGATCGTCGCGCGGTTGCGATAGAAGATGGTCTACCAAGAAGCTGTTTTATCTCTCGATAGCGAGTTTGAACCTATTCCACTAGATGCCCTGAGCTTGCAAGCTCGTCAATCGTTAACCGATTTTAAGCTCCATCTCGCGAGAATTTAGAATAAACCCAAAGCAACCGAGCTTTTAGTTGCATCTCATGTAGATATGCGAGCTTCTGCCATTTTGAAGATATTTCAAATAGGAAATGAATAGGAAAAATAACAGAGAAATATATCACAAGGCATAAGATTTTTAAATTATGTAATAATTGTGTTTTTTTTCTTAATTATATTGTTTAAATAACTACACAATCATGAATATAATAATAATTGAAGAATAGAAATATTATGGAACTAAGATATCTATTAATCATTATTACAATTATCATAATAAATTGCTGCAGAAATATACATATTAATTAATTATTTACATATAAAATGCTTAGCTTTTTCAAAAAATTTCCAAATCTACTTAAAATTTAGTTTTAAATCGATATTTATTACAACCTATTTTTAAATTAAATTATTCAAGAAATGGTCTTTTATTATCTTTGCACGTTGAGATTTATATCAGTTATTCAATTTGATTTGCAGGAAGCCGACATAGCGATTGCTCCCATAACTATCACCTCCGACCGGGAACGCGTGATCGATTTTAGTAAACCGTTTATGTCTCTCGGCATCAGCATTATGATAAAAAAACCCATCAAACAAAAATCCGGAGTCTTCAGTTTTCTGAATCCGCTGAGCAAGGAAATCTGGGTGTGCGTCATTTTTTCCTACATCGCAGTTTCTATCGTCCTATTTATTGTGTCGAGGTAAGAAACTTTTTATCGAGAGACTTGTTATTTTCTTATAGGCAATACAGAAAATTGCATTCTTAAATTAAATATAATAATGCACGAATCAACAGATTGGCATGTATTAGCTTATCTTTTTTTTTACTTTTGCTGATGATCGTCGAAACATACTTTATTGTATCTCTTACATATTTTATTAGATCATTTTAACTCAATAATTACAGTTAAACTAATTTTGAAAAAATGACTGCGTTCAATTATTGTTAATAATAATTAACATTAATTACAGTCACAAATCGTCTATTAACTTTCATCCTATCTAGTACAGACCTTGTGTCTACTGTCACAGTTACGTGTCAAGGTGCGGCAATTACAAGTGTATTTATCGCGATGTGGTCAGCAAAATATGTTGACACGCCGCAATATATTCTTGTTGCGCTCTTTTATTCTACGTTATCCTATACTATGTATTTATGTCTCTTGTATCGCGATTGAAACGTTTCGACGAAAAGACGCTATTAAATATTAATGCATAAAGGTAAAAAAGAAAAAAAAATAATTATTTAAGTTGCTCGTTATTTTCATACTGATATAGAGGAATCCTCGAACGGAACATTTGCAAGAACTCTCGGTTGCTTTAACGAAGGCATAATGAGCAAATCGAGAAAGTTTTTAGGTAGCGTCTTAATTAATGAGACTCTTTGAACGCCAATGCTTAAGACTTAGTTTAATTGGCTGATGCGTACGATATGCGCGTGATATTACTGAAAAAAAATATGAGATCGTCGGAATTAGAATTAAAATAGACTCTCACTTTTAAAACACATTTAAAATTATTATTTAGACTTTTAGATAACGAATTAATTTCGAAACATATTTATTATCGTCATAATTATTGAAGACTCTTATGACAGTCTATTTCATATTATTGTAAAACAATTTAGTTTTTTTTATGTGACCAATTAGAACGCAGTTATTATCAAGTTTATATAGAATCAACATTATATTTCATTTAATGTCGATAATCATTTTTCAGTCATTCTTAAAGGGGATATAGATATGTATTATACATAAAATATAATCGACTTATGTATCTAAAATATGTAATTATAAAAATGTCTAAGAGATTTCAAACATCTTTAACATTAATCAAATATTTTTTTCTATTTTCTTTCTCTGTTTTTAACAATATAGGTTTTCGCCATACGAGTGGAGAGTCCTCACCATCAGCGGTAGCACGGATTCAGCTATTAGCGGACGAAACGATCCCAGTTTGCAGCATCCGCATACACCGCAAGGTTCACCCCACATGCCAACTTCCAGCATGGCCAACGACTTTAGTATCGTAAATAGCCTCTGGTTTGCTCTGGCGGCGTTTATGCAACAGGGCTGCGATATCTCGCCCAGGTAAACATGCTTTGCGTTATTAATTTCCGACAGTAATTAACGTTTGGTCGTGGACGAAAAGGCACTCCTGTTGCGAGCACAATGTTTAATTTTTTCTAATCGCCGGATTTAATGTCAGTTCATGTTTTGTATGGACTTCGAATTTTAATGAATAACGACCGCATATTAAAGAGTCTTTTGTCTTCTCATCTGATTGCTAGCTGCATATAAATTACGATGATAATTGCTATATATTGCGTATCCCGGAAGCAAATCAAATTTCGTTAAAATTCATACACATAAATACATGCCTTTCGACATTTTACTTGTTCGATTGCTCTCGATACCACAATTACCAATGTTTTTTAAATAACGTCAAAATTTGGTCTCTCTTTCATCTAATATTAATTCCACAGAACTTGTTTTCTGTCCCTTTCATCAACTTTAACAGAAATTTAATTTAAAGTTCAATTATCGGAATATTGGAAACGGAAACAAATACAAGCAGCCTCATATTTGCGAAAAAATTTCACAATCGTCAGAGCTCAACATTTAAAAAATGCATTTAGCGTGCGAGTATTCGTGTAAACAGAGCATGTGCAACTGTGCAATTTCGCAATTAGCCGGGAGATTCGGTTTAGATATTTATCTGGAGAGTGGATAAGTGAACTTGTGAAAAAATAAAGGAAAAAAAGAAGAAAAAGAAAAAGAAAAAGAGAGAGAAAGAGAGAAGGAGAGAGAGGGAGAAAGTGACCGGCGCGCGCAAGTGACTCCCACGTCCTTCTCGGCTAATTATAACCACCCACTCTTGCCTCCCTCCGTTTCCGTTTCCGCAGTATAAGCGCAGGTAAGTACATAAAGGCACAGGGAGAATAGCTCCCTTTACCCGGGATAGGTCGAGCGTACAGCCCGGTAATAGGATGAATCGGGCAAGATTCTATAAGAGCTCTCTGGTTGACGTTTAAAATCTCTCGTGTAAATTGTTAAAGCGCCTCTCAACGTGGGTGGACATTTGACTTAAACAGGCTTTTACAGCGTTTCACGTTAAATACAGCCAAATTAACGATCTTAGATTATCTATGTTTCGCAGATCGATTATGTCACCTCGTGCGTTACATGCAAATATGAAAAAGAAGTCGATCGCGTACATTTGTCAAAGTATTTATCAAATGAAGACTTTTCTAGGACATTCCCTGCATGTGTGTACGTATCTTAAGTTAAAAATCGTTCACTGTTGTTGACTTATTATACACTTGTTCCTCTGTAAAGGGGCACATGCGATTATTACAAATATATAAATCATATATGATTTGAGGTCTTGTGTGTTCGCAACAGCTTTCGCATACCTTTATATTATTCTCACGATAAATACGCGTTATCATCATCAGTACCGTCATTATACTCTCATTAGCAAACATTTCAATCGCTCTTATCTCGCGCACCGCTTCAATCATGCTATATAAATGTGCTTAAGCTACGAATTACTATATATTTGCCGATGTAGTACAATCGAATATACTCGCTGCTAATGATAGAAAGCATTCGGGCAAACCTAGGTTGATCAGAGATTGGAGCGTTGCACAATAATTATGATTTGAATTATAATAACTGATTTTTATTTGTGTATGCGTGCAATTTACGGGAAAGAAATCAGAACATTCGCAATAAAATTGCCTTATCGTGACACGTGATTGAGACCGATTTCATAATAGCTGAACGATTATGGCCGCGCGAGACCAGACTCATTTGAATAAAGCGTACCGCACGTGCAAAAATTCCAGACGCGACATGTGTATCGATCACGTATTTATTTGCACATCTTTCAATGCTCTGTCAGTTTTATTTCACATGTTTTCATGCAATAATTTTTCTCCATATGTGTTGCATTTGATTTGATTTGATGGTTATACCGATCTACACACGTGTTCAGTGACATATTTAATCGATGCCATAAAATCAGTTTAGTAAGATCGATAAACCGATACGATCATCATTCAAATGAATGAATTGAGAAACTTTCACAAAGCATCTTTTTATAAATTAAAAGAAATAAAAATACAATATATTAAAGAGTTGACAATAAATAAATCAAGTAAGAAATAGTAAGATGAGGCAAGAAATTCTTCTCTCTTTTAATTAAAGAGTTATAAATTATGGAAATGGTCTTTGTGGAAGTTGGGTATATTAAAGAACCAAAGAGAAGGATTTCCTTCGGCTGTTTTATAGCTTGAGAAATTTTACATTTTTTAAATTAACTGTCCTTCAAAGTGTCTGTTGAGACTTATATGTTCCGTTGATATAACGATCTTCTTGAATTTCAGTCTTACGATAATTCTCGATGCACAAAAGTTATTGTTTCCAGAGATATATAGTTAGCATCGCATCGAAACGTCCCCGACCATATATTTCTTGGAATATATAACGCCGCAGGTTAGATAATGATTTCGAGTAAGCACTTCAGGCTACGGACAAGTGCCACATCTACAAACAAAGCATAATTTGCTCGCATATTCAAAACATTCTAGTTGGATAGGAAAGTCCAGCATGAATAGAACATTCACGTGACAGTGCTATATTGTGCTTTAAAGCATGTTGCGCATACATGATAGAATTCAAATCACATTTTGTTTCTTCAAGCGTCCAATACATACACCCAATTGATATGCATAATACATTTGTTAGTTTTAAGAGAGAATAGAAAATTTTTGCTATTTTCATTAAAATTTAAATATTTTTCTTTGAATAACGTTCCATTATTTTTCTTTCTACTCTTACATTTTTAAAATAGTTTATGCAGTATGTCAAGAATATAATAACTTGCCAATTACTTTATCAGACATACTTAAAGGCAAAACAAATAATATTAAATTATCATTTGTTTGCAAATAAAATAACAGTATATTAATTTCTACCTTTTTATTATTTATTTTATTTATTATATTAATATTTTATTTATTATATAAACAATTTCTTTTTCTTTTATATTATTTATTATTATTTTTGTAGCTTGATAATATTAGAGCTACGACATCCAAAATAATACGGAAGTCACACACAAATTGGGAAACACTGTCTCACCAAAACTGCATATATTCCTATGGAGTTGCAACAAAAGTGAACGCGCGCGTTTTGTCGTTTACGCGAAGCAGACCGCGTGCTCACTTCGAAACTGGGTCTCAATTAATTTACATTTGGCTGTATCCAGTGCACCACCCCATCCTACTAGTTCTCTTGATTAATGGTTTAAATATTCGCATGGCGGCGATATGAATTGTAAATTTCGTGGAACCCGCGCAAGTGGCCACCATGTCCTCCCCCTGCCCTCCTTCTCCATGTTTCTCGTTCTCTTCTCGCCTGATTCTCGATGCTCATCTTTCGCAGATCCGACTTAAATCGATATGAGTAAGCATAATTAAGAATCTCCATCGAATTTTTTGTCTACGATTATCTTGTCAACGACTCTGATTGCAACGATCAAAATGTAATTATGTAATTTCAAATTAGCATTATGATATACATGCGTTGTGTTTAAATTCGATGAAAGAAGGGATTTTCTGCGGAGATTTTACGAAATATTTAAGTCTTTATATTCTGTGTGTGCTGTGCATTTATTATACTTGTTGTTATTTTAAAATAATAACATTTATTATACTTGTTGTTGTTTTAAAATAATAACTTTCGAATTTTTTGATCAACAGATCCATATCTGGCCGCATAGCTGGCAGCGTCTGGTGGTTTTTCACTCTGATTTTAATATGCTCCTATACCGCAAATCTCGCTGCATTTTTAACCATCGAGAGAATGGTCACGCCAATTAACTCACCCGAGGATTTAGCGGCGCAGACAGATGTCCAGTATGGCACTCTCGCTCATGGCGCTACGATGGATTTTTTTCGAGTGAGTGTTCACGAGCAACACCTAATCTCTCTTGTAATTCTTGTAATATCACGAGCGTTTATTAAATTTTAACGCATATTTAGCAATCGCACTGACATTTATTTCATTTATCTGTAGAAATCTCAGATCAGTCTCTATAGCAAGATGTGGGAGTTCATGAACTCGCGGAAGCATGTATTCGTAAAATCCTACGAGGAGGGAATACGAAGAGTGAGAACGAGTAAGGGCAAATACGCATTTTTAATCGAGAGCCCGATGAATGACTACACCAACGAGAGAGAGCCCTGCGACACGATGAAAGTCGGAAGAAATCTCGATGCCAAGGGATTCGGTGTCGCGACACCGTTAGGATCCCCTCTCAGGTAAGGTGGTCACGTATAAGTGAAACATCATACAATACCAACAAACGCGATAAAACTTCTTTTTATTCTTTTGAATTTTATTAAGATAAAGAAATAAAAAAATTTTAATCAATCAGAGTTTCATTCAATAGAGCGATTGTTATAAATATAATACCTTCTTCTTCCTGTTTATTAAATTTTTTTTGTAAATAATCAAAAAAATATTCTATCACGATAAACTCGTTTCATGAATTAATAATTTAATAAATCTGTCGAAATAATTTTACATCTACATTTATTACAATTATTTGTCACATCTCGTCAGGGAAGATACTTGATATATTTTCGTCAAACAAACAGGAAAGAGTAGGTAATTAACGTGGTTTTGTAGTCATCATGGTGAAACACAGAGCTCCTCTAGTACATTATCTCTCTCTTTTTTTTTACTCTTTCATGCGAACACTTTGCCTTTGTCTCTTCCAAAACTTTTTACTCCTCGTTCCGCCGTGTTCGGAATGTTATCGCACATCATTACGCGCAATTAGCATAGAAAAACTCGCACCCTCTTTTCCATGCCATTAACCGTTAGGGAACGCGTTTACCATCGACTAACACCATTTTGTATCATGTTTCGACAGCATGTTAGCACAACCCGACCCTTCCTGCTTTCAAACCAGATCCGTTCGCTCTTTCATTTTACATTTACCGATTTTATATTTTCCTAAACAAAACTAGTAATAATTATTTAAGTTAATTTTTTTACTGAAACAATAGTGTCGATTTTAATTTATTTTACGTTTTATTAATTAACAATTATCGACTTCTTAAATAAGGGAAAAAGAGAGCCTATGATCTCAAAATTTAAAATCCTTTAACTTTTTATTTTTTGGATACGTTAATAAATAAATAAATAAATGAATAAATATATATTTATTTATTAATGTAATTTAGAAGTATATCATAATTTAATAAATATTATAATTTTAATATTAATAAAAATTGTTTTTTTTTTGTAATTTAATAAGAAAGGAAAAATATAAAGTCACACAATGGAATTTAGTATGTTGATTTTTACAAATGCAAGCTTAAAGTTCACATTGTGACGACTTATCATATTTTCATAATTTATCTTCCATAGTTAATCTAGAAAAATACATAAATAAGTATCTATGACTTTATGCGTTAATTTTCATAATGCGACTAGAATAAACGTGCCGCTACAACGGTTATACGCAAATTTGCATGTTATTGATTTTTTAACCGCACGACCCTTGACGTTTCATGTAACATTTCGATCTCGCCTTTGCGACTCACGCGCTGTCTTCGGATCGTCGAGGCAACAGCGAACAGGTAATTGAAGGCAGTATGCAAACAGCAGCTTTATTATGTCTGCCTATACACCCATCGACAGATAACGCACTGTGGCTTCATTTTAATTTTATTTCCCAAGTCTATCCTTGTTCTACTTCTTCTTGTAGATTGGAGCAGAAACTTTATAGAATCGATATTCCTCGAATTCCTCGATATTCCTCGAAAAGCTAATAATTGAAGATTTCCCCAACTTTTTCGAACGAATCTTGTTAGACGCATTGCTATTATATTTCAATATTCTTCGATTATTTGTAATTAGATCGTATTTTGATCATCTCGTACTCTAATATATCATTAACATCAAAGATACCTGCTAGAAAATTGTTGTAAAAATAACACGTTTTTATAGATTACGATATTTTCTCCGCAACTCGTATAACATTTGATGGCATTTTCACGTGACGATGATATGATTCCATAAATTTGACGGTGACAGGGATCCCATAAACTTGGCGGTGCTGTCACTGAAGGAAAATGGAGAACTGGCAAAGCTGGTCGAACGATGGTGGTATGAAAGGACGGAATGCAGGCACAGTGATAAACCAGATACAGCCAGAAACGAATTATCACTGAGCAACGTAGCAGGAATATTTTATATCCTCATCGGTGGTCTCCTTCTGGCGCTCGCCGTAGCTCTCTTGGAATTCTGCTACAAGTCGCATACAGAAGCGACAAGAGCGAAGGTAATGAAATGCCGTGAAACGGATAGAGGATACAATTTTATACACTTCTATTTTGCATACTTTATCATGAGCAAGATAAATTCAAACTTAAGTTATTTATTTAAAAAATATATATTATTATTAAAAATATATATTTTTTTCTGTAACACGAGAGAAAGAATTTTTTTTCAAGAAAATATATATGATCGATATAATCGTCAATCGCATTGAATAATTGTGAAATCGTAAAATTCTTATAAAGAGAAAGATTGTGATCATTTATGAAATGCCATTTTCTTTTTAGATACCACTATCAGACGCGATGAAGGCGAAAGCACGACTAACCATCGGTGGTGGTCGCGATTTCGACAATGGACGGGTAAGTGATAACGATTAAATCTCTTATTATGTTCGCATATGCATATTCGCAGACGGTATCAGTAGAGATTGTTTGGCAAGAGACGCTTCGACTAAACGTTCCGCCGATCCAAGGAAAATAAAATAACGTTACGTTAAAGATAGCATTGAAAAATATTTATAACGATATTTGCTTCGTGCTGCGTTAAATGTTTACTCAATGTTATATGGACGTATTAAACTGCTCGGGAAATTAAATATAGCAAGAAATATGTTTGCTGCGATTAATAATAATAAACTTGTACGTATAATCAATTCAATGTATCATGCGAAGATATAATTAGCATGAAACAAATTATCGTCACGATTAACTACATAAATATATTATTATTGCGATAACAGACACGAATACTTCTTCATCAAATATATATACATATTAATTATTCAATCCTTCGTTTAATTACGCATTAATTCTGAGGAAAAGTGATAAGCTGCATAGATCTCTCCCTCTTTCTCGATCGGCAGTGCGTCCAGTCGCGCAATTACTTCGGTCTCGAACCAAAGATATCGATGTATATCATAAAACATACATTCGCAACAAGAGCATCGTACATTATACATACGCATATATACATATGAAACCTATACATTATATTTATACATAGATGAACGACATAGAGTACGCTTGGCATGCAGTTAGCAGCGTAAACGTTTGACACACTGTCGTTTAGTTACGCCGGACTCAAGCTGGCTACATTTAATGTCCTAGAGTTTCAGCCTCAGTGTCAAAGAGACCGATCGACCAGAGGACTGAGTGACCGATCAATATATATATATATATATATATATATATATATATATAAAATATATATCTACATATGTATGCGTACGTGCGTGCGATGTGCGGCTGGCTGGATGTATTGCGCTCTTTTCTGTTTCTTTCTCCTATTCGATGGACGTAAGGGAGGAGGGGGCGTAAAAATTTGCTCGTTTGCGTTTGCGTTTCGTTCTACTTTGGGTTTTTGTCTCTCTAGTGGTACGGACTGCAGAGTTAGACGGAGGATGCATGCGCCTTTCCCGGGACCATATGTGAGTACTCTCGCCCTTAATTTTAACCCCTTTTGTATTTACTCTTGCTTTTTCTCCTGATTCGATTGCATATTGTTTCCGTCATTTTCTCTCTTTCGCTTTCTACGTCGGAAGCTTCTGCATGATTTAGTCGCAGCTTGGCTTTAAATCATACTATCACAAAAATCCTGAGACGTTATCCGTCCTTTGTGGAGGGATAAGCCAATGTTATACACATACACATATTTGTCTTTGGAAATCATCTTAAATTAGCTTAGTCTTGAAAGATAATATATATAATTTTATCGATACATATTGAATTTACATTTTATGCAATAAAAATAACTTATTAATACTGCTAGCTTTCATACAAGTTTGCTTAAATATATATTTAAAAAAAAAATAAACAGAGATAAGTAGGGACTTAAAAAGTCTTGAGATCTTCACAGAATTTCCTATCTTTTGTAACACTGATTCCTTTCACAGCGCGGGAAGAAACGAGTACTGGCTGCGGAGGTACCAACTTTGACTACGTTCGCGCCGAAGGTATGACTGAAGAGAACCAGGTGCATCAAGAGCTCCGCAGGAAATTTTTTGAAGATCTCAGATTTTTTTTTACCTCCCTACATTGCTACGTCAATGTGTGGATTTGTCTGCACGGTGTATCCTTTGCGCTCCTCTTTCAAAGTTGGATAGTACCTAGTTAAATATGTACATATACCTACGCAAAAAGCTGCTTCTCTCTCGAATTTCTCGTCACTTTGCAGCTGCTTAATATATTAAAGTGTTTTCCAATTTTAACAATCTTCCGCAAATATAATCTTTAATATTAGATATATATATGTCTTTATAAATAGTAAATTTATTACACCGAATGTTGCAAATTTTGATACATCCATTTATGATAACGCGTTAAAAATCAGTCGTCTCGAGGAAGATTGATAAAGTTGAATATAAAATTTAATATTTCAATAATAGCATCTCAGTATAAATAATACTGTAGTATTACAATATTTTAGATATGACTGTAAAGTCTCCATTTATACGTCAGTCAACTATCTTGCGCGTACTATCGACTTCGCATTTTTTATCCCACATTTTTCTCTACACTTACTTGCTTCGTACTTCCTTTATCAAGGTTCCGATTTCTCTCTTAGGATAACTCGCGCTCATTTGACATGACATGACATGAGTAAATTTCTTGAATATCAAACAAACCACAAGATACGTAACATTTTATAATTCATGATGCAAAGCTTATACATGAGCGACAAATTTACAAATAGCGTGAATTCGGAGTAGCTTTGTTGACTCGTTCTCTTTATGTCTTATGTGCACGTGTATTTGATCGATCGTCCATCCACAAGATAAACAAAAACTCATTTAGACACTTTTGTAGATATTTCTGTCGTAGAAAAAACTGTGACATTCATAATGTTCTCGTTATTTTAACTTGTCATACGCTTCTTTATCTACTATTTATTTCAGAGAAATTAAAATAAAAAATTGTGTGAATAAATCCCGAGTGCTTGCATCAATAGCTGCTACATAACTGCTGTCGCAAACAATAATAAAATACATCTGTATTATTAAATTGGAGAAAATTAAATTATAGCTATTTATAATTAAATTATAGCTAGTGATATTAAGTCATACGTTGCAAAATCTGGATTGAAAGAAAAGATATGGAATAATAGGTTTCACTCACGATAGAAAAATTACTTATATAATCTTGCAGTTTTTCACGTAATTTCTGTATTCATGAAAATCATCATCGAAAATTTCATCACGTAACATTCTTCGTCCGCCTTTTCAATATGTATATCTGAGCTAGTATACCATCGCATATAGTTCAGTTTCCAGATTATTCAAATACGATCGGTTATCAAAACTATCAATATTTGCACTAATTAAATTTCTTAATTTATAACAACATATTAGTTTATTAATTGTTATATATCGTAATAAACTTAATTGTTGGGAAAAAGTAATCAGTGCGTGCAAATTTCATTTCTGGAAAAAATTTCTATACAATAAATCGAATACATAAAACTAAAAAAGTCAGACAATGTTTAGGAAAAGATATTAAAAGGAAAAAAATTATACTTTGTTATCTTAATTCATAAATATGATCCAAATGCTACCGGTCTCTGATAATCGAGAAACTGCGATAGGTATTAGCTCAAACGATCCTAACACTACCTAATCATCGACATTGAAATTTCCAGTACTACGCTCCAGCAAACGCGATTGGGAATACCGAGGGCGACCAGGTACACAGCAATACACATACCCAAGTGTAAATTGTTACCTGGAGAGCCCGAGCGACGGATCGCCTGCTAATTCGCTGCCCACACCCCCGCCGCCACCGCTGGTGGCACCCCCGCCGCCACCCCCGCCGCCCAGGAGACCACGAAGGAGCGTGACCTTCGCGGACTCGCCACCGAAGAGCCCGAAAAGGAAGAGCCCGAAATACATCTTTCAGCGAAAGCTCAGCATCGCGGCGCTCGATGTAGCGGTACCATGGACGCCGGCGTCGCCGCGACACTGGTCCGGCCTCAACGACAAACCGGAGTACATCACGTAGATGCCGAAACGACCGAAGGCAGGGATCGGAGTCTTCCCGACGTCTTCACGATGATCTAAGCTGTTAAAGTATAGCTGTGCCGAAATATTCGAACGCACTCGAGCCGACGAGGTAGCTTTGCTCTTGCAATTTCGTCCAGAAATTTTCGAATGACCTGAACTCGAGTAAAGGCAATTGGAACGTGGACTGAACACTGATATTTTTATAGAGCAATAATTGTAAGATTTTGTACGATTCTAGAAAATCAAGAAAAGAATTGTCTCTTTGTAACATTTTGACGCAACATCAAATGGTTTTATAGCCATTTCCACGAATGACGCGTTGTATTTACGTAACGACTTGGGGGAAAATGAAGAGACTAGTTCCTCTGATAAATAATTGGAATGCGATTATTTTAACATACAGAATTATGCAAATGACAATTGGATTCTCGACACGTTCGAATTGCGAAGAACTATCGGGTTACTTGAGATTTCGGATTATTCGATGAATGACAGCAAGATTAATATGTCAAACACATCGTATCGAAACCTGTAAACATTACTATCGGCGACTATTGTCTATTTCACGCGCTTCGAAGAATATAATCTAATTCGAAGAATCATTTCATCCATAGAAAATAGAACAATTGTTGGGTGATTGCGAAAATGCCACTTTTTACAAATTGCAACATTCCAAATTCAAATTTTGTACAATAAATTTTACCATTTGATAAAAATTAGTATTATTATGACACTTTATTACAAACTAATATCTTGGGATTTTTAATATTTACCAAAAAGAATAGAATCAAATGAATCAGTATAGAAAATATATCGGAGCATGAGCTCTTCAGATTTGAAGAATGGGCAGCTACATCCTTATAGATCGGCGAAGTCGTCGCTCGAGGACATATAACTAAAGTATTTCCCAAGCTTCGATTAAAGCTGATCTGCAGCGGCGACACGAATGGAAACGAAGATTCCTGTCGACCGAATCCTTTGTATATTGTAAATATCCACGAGAGCGAATCAAATAAAAATAAAAAAAGAAATGATGAAAACCGATTCTCACCGTCGGCGACGATGAAGTCGCCACGATATTGCGATAGTATGATGGTCCTGGGATGGGTGCATGTGCAACCAGCAACTCAAACTACACACTTACTGCCATAACAAGCGAGAAAGACAAAACGGCGTTCTTGCGGGTGGAAAATAAATAACAAGATCGCGGTGGATGATAGTTCGCCGTCGCGATTTTATTATTAGAACGTCACGTGCCAAAAGAGACTGTCGATCGTGACGACGACGCAACTATTATTCTTATTATTATTACTAGTGTTATTATAATTATTATTATAAATTACGATTACTGTGTAATAAGGGGGTAACTATTTTGTGCAATGCGCGAGAGTGGAGTCTGGCGCCGGAAATGGCGGAGTCTCACATGAGTTTTTTAATCGAGGCGGGCGTGTACAATCGCACCGATGTGTGAGTGTTGCGAGCGAAATATAGTATATAATATATAAATATATAAATATATATATATATATAAATATAAATGCAAATATAAATATAAATATATATACTTATAGACGTTTATTGAGAAAACGAATGTGCGTAAGTTATGATAATGGAGTGCGTGTGTGGAGCGTATGGATTTAATCGTGTAAACGCGTTATAAGTACCTAACAGCGTCAGATCGCGCCGGTCTGAATCGATAGATGGATGCGGGTATCCCGCTTCCCGTTTCTTATCGTCTTCACGGAGAATGGGACTTACCGTGCGTCGACGGATCGCCGCGATCTGAATCGCGAAACGACGTTTACGGTCATGTTGGTTTCGTGCCAAAAGACGATATCTCCCGCCCATATAGTTCGACGCTACATTATCTACGACAGGCACACTGCAAATATGTACATTCTTAAGAAGATTGTGATTACGTAAACCGTCTTTAACACTTTATCGATCGGAGTTCGATGCTCACAACTCACTATTTCAAACAATAACGTGCCATTTTGTATAATATACGAGAAAAAATGCTCCAACTCCTTTCTCTCTGATACGAACATGAGAAGAAAATATTAATCGACGAATCAAACAGTTATATAGGTTTATGAGACATGTACAACTTACTTTCACGTCTTTGAATAGCACTTAGCAATATCAAAATTATTGTAGATATCGTGACGTTGAAAATTTTTAATTTCCAGTGTTGAATGTACAGTAATATCGTTTAACACTTGAAAAATCGATATTTCATATACATGGGATATCGTTTATTCCCACGGCGTAATACGCGTATACGAATAATTCGATATTAGAAAGATACAAGAGGATCAAATTCAAACACAAATAATCTCGCGTTGATCGTATTTCAGATTAATTCCTGTACACGTTCGACAATACATTTGTCGACGAAATATTCGACAAATAAATCGACGCATAAATTTTAACGGCGAAGTAAATGAAGCGGTCGCAAAATGCTTTGTAGAAACGTCATTTTTACGATACAAGCTTAATCGATAATTAGAATCATGCTGAATTTTAATGCGCTCGGGAACGCATTTCGCATATAAAAATAACCGCAATTTAGCTCACGCTTCAGTGTCGGACGTGACGGCGGGGGAAATCGGAAGCCAAATTACGAGCCGCCACGTGTAAAGTTGATTTTTCGTTTTTCCGAGGTGCATCTCGTCCATACAAACATGGACGCTCGACGCACATTTTCCAATTCCCAGGTAAATATCGCAAATATTACCGGATAGCCAATTTATCGCGATATCTCTTCACATTGTGTCTTGCAATCATGGAAAGTTTACACGCGTCATATGCATCACTCTGTTTGATGTATTCGATAAACACGATTTTACAACGAAATAATTCGAATTTATTTCTTGAAAGAGAAAAGATGAAAGATATATTTCAATAATTTTGTACACTTATCATTGATGATTCAAAATCAATTATTATATATCAAAATATCTTAAATATATTGCGTGCAATATCTACAAATCCAGTGCAAAAACAATCGCAGAAATTGAAAAAAGAGATTGTGCTAATGAAATCGTGCTGATCGAAATACAAATTATACGCGAAATGTAAATTATACAGGATATTCACTTTCGTAGAAGAGATTTACTCGTGGTGGCCGTCGAGATCGATCAATCTATCATATCGTCAGACTTTCTTATTACGAATAATTGTTATCTATCACCGATTAATAAAGCGATAGATAATGCGTATCGGATATTAAATCGTTCAAAATAAAAAGAGAACAAGGATAATGATGACGTTACGAGGAGGAAATTCAGAAGGGATCGAGCGTCGAGCGAAAGCAGAAACCATCCCGAGATTATATCGAATGCCCAGTGTAATTAACTAACAGGTGTATATCGCACAATCACGTGAGGACGTGTACGTGCGAGTGATTTAAGATAATCGAAAAACCGTCGGCGCGCCGTGCAATCGCGACGTGTCCCGATCGTCCGTTACCGTTAACGTTTCTCGTGTTAATGTTCATCGTGACACCTTTTTCTATCCCCGAATTCACGACAAAAAAATCGCGAAGTAACGCAATTAATCCGGCAACGCGGAGTTGCATGGATGAGCCACGGAATATGAGCGCGCGAAAAAATATGCAAACGTAATCGGGGTGTCCCAACCGGATTTCCTATGTCCCTGCACCGGAGAGACTCGAGGATACACGTCTTCGATGGATGACTCCAAATGCTCTCGAGCACTTTAAATTTTACTTAAAATTTTACTCGAATCTAGGTTCGTGGTGAATCTGATCGAGGCAAATGTCGATCGGTTTTTGCCAATTATCGTTGTAGAAGCACTTCGTTTACTCAAATTATCATCCAGAGGAGACGTGCAGAGACAGAGAGTTTTGCATTTTCGTGTGTTATAACTACTTGATTATGTTTACATGTATAATTGTGTGATTATGTGTTGCTCCGATTTTAGGGAGCAGGAAATATTCGGAGATTTTCCGCAATAGCCAATCATAAACAGATTAATCGCCAGTTTTATACGTCGCGACGAAACCGAATAAACATTTCATTTTGCTCGACGCACTTGCCATATTAAAGCAATTCATTTGTGTTCTTTGCTTCCTGTTTCTTGCTTCTTGCCTTTTGTTTTTTTGCGCTCTGACAATCGTGTGAAAATCGTTTCTTGTCACATGTTTCTCGTCTCTTTCGGAGTTCATCAACTTTTACCTTCAGAAGACAAAAAACAAATAAAAGGGCACAGAGAGGTAAAAAGGCAATAGGCAAAAAGCAAGAAGCAAGACGTAAAAAGCACATTGCAGATGAGCCTTTAGCGTACTCGTCGTTACTTCTGACGAAGTCATACAATTTACAAGGACTTTATGATATCTTCGGGACAAGAATTGAACTCTATGTCGAGCAGAATGTCTGTAGATATATTCACGTAACAAGAAAAAACATAAAAAAGTCATGTTTCTGAACTTGCATCGACAAGCGCAGCGTTGACACGTAGACGGAACGAGATCGCGCAAGAGAATAAGCATTTCAACGGCTAAAGGAGGGAGAGAAGAGGGAAAAATAGCGTCTTCCAGTTTGCGCTTTCATTCATCGCTGCATTCCACTTACGCTTGTACCTTCGATTCAATACTTCGTTATCCCCCGTGCCATCCCGTGGCGTGATACGACCGACTCCCTTGTAAACCATTGTATACCAATCAAATTTGTCACAATACAGGATCGTTTATTTAAATGTAACATGTAACATATGTGCCAAACTGATCCCAATCTATCCTATTCCATCTATTGTTTTCTCAAAATGAAAGCCAAGAGCTATATTTATTTCCAATTTCTTTTATTAACAGATTTATAATTAAACTTCCTAAAAATTTTTAATCTATTTTTGGTTAAAATAACGGAATTTTACTTGTGCAACATTTAAGTCATGAAATAAATTATTCGTACTTTTATCTCTTATATCGCAATTTATTAAAAGGCATTTTCTAGCAAGTCAGGTAATTCTGCTACACCAAGAATGCGCCTTGCGAAATAATGCATTATCATACCCGCCATTAATCATATAGCCTTGTCTCGCAGTCAGCTTTGCACTTTATACAATTCATCATAGTTTATTAACTTACATGACGGCAATTACGTTTTTCATCATGAAGCAATACTGAGTACGTAACTTTGTTATCGACGAATCGCGATATTCTAACAATTTCATAAAAATTAAATTTCTTACATTAACACATTTATGTCGCCTTTTCTTTATTCAACTTTGAAAACATCAACTTTTAACGCGCAAGAAGTTAGTATTTCATTAACGAACAAATAACGTATTAAGACTTCTATAAATGGTAATTGTTAAATTGACAAATAGAGCACCAGCATCATTTTAAATGGCAATCGCTTTATTAAATTATAACGAAACCTAATAATTTATGTAGAAGAGAAAAACTTTTACATGTTTACTACTGCTTATTATCTAGATTAAATTATTGTAAAATTTTTATATCATTAAAATATCCATCTTAAAAATTTAATTGTTCTTCATTTAAAGCATATTGATGAATGATACTTTATAGTTTTTTACAGTTTTAATATGTAAGTAAAACTTAAATCAGTTGTTTAAATCAAAATTTGTATAAAATATGTTATTCTTGATGCTTATATATTTTACAAGCATTTTCCAAAAAAAAATTTATATTTTTATCACATGATTATATAAATAATATTGTTTAGGATTCAAAAGGTAAGATTTTATATAAATATATAATATTTTACATAAATATATAAAGTCCAGTCGCATTGGTATGCTAACCGAGTGACCTCATTCTTGAAAAGCGTTTCTCAAGAAGTTTCAGCAGAAGCGATCAAATCTTTTATAGCTAAGGATTTCCTAGAGATATCGCTTCGCGTTTCCTAGCTAATTTTCTTTGTCGGATCTTTGGTTTAGTTCGCGAGACCTAAAGCAGTAAAGATTCCGGCGACGTCGTCGGTTCGATGCATTTGCATTCGAATTATTTCAGTCAAATGGCTAGTGATCGATGGGTCTACCAGATTCATCGTTGAACCGGATTCAAACTGATTTTGCTCCTGCCTCATTCAGATGCTAATAACGGGTTTTCGATCGATAGCGACCAATCGCGAGTCAGGTCGGCTCTCGAAATTTTTATATATGCGCCACACGATATGATCATCGATAAACATCAGTCGCGATAATTTAAACCGTCCAAGTATAATTTGTCGATCGTCCCTCCGCGTTCGATTTTTTTTATATTGCAGAATAATAAAATAGCAATTATATTGTAGAACCTCTAATAAAAAAGAAGCCTTTACATGCTGCGAATACATATAACGCGCTATGAATATTAATCTGCGTTTTTGATCATTATTATTACCATATTCTTAATATATTACTAATTAATATCTGTGAATGTATACATTATTCAAAATTACAAATCGTGATTTTTTAAGTACTTGTAGGAATATAGAAGGAAAGAGGAAAATAGAGATAAATGGGAAAAAGAAGGAAAGAAATAAAGATATTAATAAATAAGTAATAATACAAAAAATGTGTGTGTGTGACATATGATTGTCATGATCGAAATCTGTCTAAAAAGGAGAAAAAAACTTTGACAGATGGTATCAACGACAAGGAAGAAAAATCGTTTAATAAAATGAACTATCAGATGCATTATCATGCTCGAAATATATATTCTTTTAACAAATCGTTCGCTAAATACAAAATATATATATTTCGCATGTGTTTTCAGTCACAACATAAAGATAAAATTTGTCTCATTTAAATGATAATTTGACTTATTTAAAAGAAAAATCATTAAATTTTTATTATGCATATATTATATGTAATTATATCAGCAATTTATCGATATTACAATATTCTAAAGAAAGCTATAAATATAGATAATAAAACTTTAATTTTCATCTGCGTCGGCTCTTCATGGCCTCTTATTATTTCATTTAATTTATTTTATTAATTTTGAGAGCCTTAATTATTGTTTATCTTTTACTTTAATTTTCTCTCGTTACAATTCTCTCCTTATTTTAATTCTCTCCTTATTTTAATTTTAAATTTTACAAACAGAATTTGATTTCTTTCCATGCAGAATATTACTCAAAGTTGTAAAAAAAATTAAATTTGTAAAGAAAAAATAAATTTTTAAATTATCACTTTATTAAATGAGACGCTAATTTTAGAACAATTGCATATATTTTCTTGTGACTGTTAATAGAAAAGATGCTTCGAAATGCATTTATTTTATCTGCAATTGCGAAAATGAATGATGTCTCATAATTGTTCTCAAAGATGATTAAACGGATATAACCATCTCAATTTTCGTCGAACAATTGCAAATGGCGATTCAAACCATATTGACAACGGGGCGATGACGATGGCACGATGCCCGGAGTTCCTTTGTCGACGACGATCAGACGTTGTTCGAACCATCGGCACGAAAATTCGACGCTTGCGCAATTGCATTGTTTATATCACCAAACGAAAGGAATGGCAAGAGATACAAACCAGACAGAGAGAAAGAGATAGAATGAGGGAAAGGGAGAAAGGGAGAAAGAAAGGGAAAGAAGGAGAAACCACGATCAACCATAGAGGGTAATCGAAGAGAGAAAGAGATGAGCCACGAAGTGACGAGATGGTGTGGATGCTAAATATAGACAGGGTTGCCAGGTTGCAGAAACAGCCGCCGCCCCTTTGAATACTGGGACCAGTACTCTGTTCAGCTTGAGAGGAAGGGAAAAGGGGATATCGCGAACGACAGGGACGGCAGGGAAGGGGTGCGAGATAGAGCGGGAAGCGCAAGGTCGCGTCATTGATCGTAGGTGGAAGGGGTGGCGACGTGACGCTCCTAGTGACGTCACGGCTTGCTCAAACCCCCTCGAACTACCCGCAGGCGCCCTCTCGTTTGCAACCCCTGGGCCGGGCCGCGACTTACTGCCCCGTTTGTTGCCTCGCCCTGATACCCAGCTTTCCATGCGCTCGCTATCTTCCCTCTCTTTGCTGATATTATCTGTCAAAGTTTTCTTTTCCTTTTTTTTAGGCAGACTCTCCCTGCTTTTATTTCATATTTTTTAAATAAGTATACACACGATTATGTCACATTTATTCCGAGTGTCGAGGTCTGCCCTCGTTCAAAATAGAATGATTTCTCTTTACCTCGCAACGTACATAATTCTATTTTATTATTCTTATATCAGTAAACTTCCACGCGATATTTTTCTTCGTGTCGTTTTTCCCTTCTTTTTCAGATAAGTTTTTAAAATATCATATAAAAAATCTATAGAATTTTCGATTAAAATAAACCGTGGAAGAAGCTGCACGCGCCTTCAAGAGAACCATTCGTCATTCTATCTTTTACGACTTCTACGAGTAAGAAGCAGGAGTTTGAAACGCGCTGGTTGACGTATCCCGATGTATATAAGGTAATGGAATCTCAAGAGGTGAAACGTTAACGCGTGCCCACGAGGAGGGAAAACGGGATGCGAATGAGAGCTGCGATCTCCCATAGCGCGCGTATAACGCGCAGCTTTTCCACGGATAGTTTTGGATCCCGGCAGGCTCGCCGGCTCGCTCGTTCCTCTCCGTGACGGGTATAAATTATGCCGGTGGCCTATTTACATGGCTGCCATCCTGCCCAACCCGACCCGGCCGCTCTTCAGAGATACCTACTTATATGTACGTACGTACCTACGTATATCTATCCGCATTCAGCGTACATTCGATAATGAAAAGGAGAGGAAACAAACAAGAGACACACTTCTTCGTTGAGTCTTCTTCGAGTAAAGATAAGATACGAAAAGAGAGAGAGAGAGAAAAAAAAAGATAAAAAAATATTAAAAAATAACACATGTGTAATATTGATGAACTTGATAGCGATGTATAATATTGGAAGAATTTGGACCAAAATATCAACATTTTTGTGCAATCAATAGCTTTAAATAAGCCAAGAGAATTTTAAAAAATATTTTAAAACAAAATATTAATAGAGCCTTATTAATTCAATTAATTTGTAGCTAGTGTCTAGAGAATCTATGTGTTTGATACTATCTAAATTATCAAAATAAAGAAATTAAAAATAAAAATAGTATAAAATTGCACACACACACACACACGCACACACACACGCACACACACACACACACACACACACACACACACACACACACACTATCTCTCTCTCTTTCTTTTTTTCTTTCAAATGAGAAAATAGTAGTGATAATTCTAAAGCGTCTTCTACAAAAACTAATCTAATATAAAAAGTAGGAATAAACAAAAGGAAGAAACAAAAGAAAAGGCGAGACAAAACTGAAGCAGAGGCATGAAATAATAAGAAGAGAGAGGAGAAAAATAAAAAGAATGATGCATAAGCTAAAGGGTTCAAAATGTGTTATATGTAAAAAGAAGAAAGCAGAGCGTCTATGCCAAGGACCGGAAGAAGAATTATATGAGAAAATAGCGCAAGAATAATGCATTCCAATAGGTCCCCGTCTCGATTTGCATCAAACTGTCGTTACTTGCCTCGCGAGCGATCTTTGTCAGATTAAATTAAAAGTACCGCGTCTGTGAAAAGTTCCGAGAAAGCAATTAAAGTACCGGCCAAAGTACCCGATGGCGGGGAATATCCCTAATATGCACTATAAGCCCGGCGTATTATTACTTTTAATAAGGACAAGCTAAGGAACAAGAGAAAAAAAGCGGCGAACAGATCCAGCGACAAAGATAGAACGGCAGAGAATAAGATGCTGGGGTATGTCTCTCCGCGTTTAATTTTTATTTTTTTCTTCCGCACTTTCCTTCTACCTTACGGTCGGCTAAAGCGGCAGGTTAAGAGACAAAGATATGTCTAGAACTCGAGTCCGCGAATGTCCGCGAAACTCATACCCCAAACCAATTAGAAGCAAAGTACCAAATGGAAAATTCAAGAGACCAACTATTCACTTTGTTGAAGAGCAAGTTATTCATGGCGGACAAAGGCAAAGGCGATGATGAACAGAGCGGAAACTGATGGGGCTAGGGAAACAGTTACGTCGTAATTGAATTATCATTCGTTATCGGCTGAATAAAGCGGCCGCATTGTTGGATGAAAGAGAGACACAGGCTGCGCGCAATTACAAGCGCGGCATGAATGCTAAATTAAAATACAACAAAAAAACACCAAGTTTGGCCAAGTAAAAAATTAATTCTCCAGTTGGACAATCGCTTGATAAATACGAGTTATTTTGATACGCCAGCGCCCGCCATCGATTTAAGATTTTATCATCGATATGGATGTAAAATTCAAAAGGATTTGCAATTCAAATGTATATATTCGGAGACACACTCAGTGGAGACAGTAATATTTGTAGTGACATTATTTCACGGACAAAAATAAATAATAAATTTTTTTTTAAAGAAATGTCGAGAGTAAAAATTAATAGTGACACATCACGAAAGGAAAACATGCCAGATTATCAATTAGATGTATTCTTGCGATAAGAATATACCGTAATATCAGAGTTAAACTTATACAAATTTAGAAATTGCCAATTTTATATTCAATGATTTATTTCATAAATCATCCATAATAAGTCGCCTACTAAATTAATCACGAGCTAATTCTAAAATTAAAAAAATTATCTTTTATATCGCATTTTTTTTTATATACATCTTTTTTCATTTTAATTGTGATGCCATCAACAATTTTCTTCTCATATACTTGTCAAAGATTTATTAAATACATCGGATAATATAGTCGGAATTTATCGCGAGCGATGGGAGTACCGTTAGAGAGAGACAAACTCATGTCCTGCTTGATCATGCAGCTTGGCCCGTTGAATTAATTACAGTTAATTGGCAATTACCTCGTTGCACTTCCTCATAGTACGACGGAGTGATGTTGCAGCGGAAAATATATTTTCGGCGGAATGCGCGATCGTGCACTTGACATAGCTCGCAATCCACCTCGCCTCACATTGTGCGGCAAAATATAATATCACGGCAATAGAACATGGCGTTTTGGTACACGACAAAGGTAGAATAGAAATGCATTGACTGCGCGAACGCAACGAGTGACTTATTTATTTTAGATATAAAATTGCGCATTGTTGTGCAATAATCAAGAAATACGGTGGTATCTCGCGCCAACGTGCAGCAACAGCGAGTCGCCTAGTTGCGAGTATCTCGGATTATCAGATCTCAGTAACGGAAAGCTGGGCTAATCGAGTTTTTAATATACTTATAACAGAAAAGTGTCTTTATGTTTGTTCCACGTGTTCTGTAAACAGAGATTTAATCGTCCCAACGCGCGAAAATTTTTTACTTAAAAAAAAGTCTCATAGTAGTCGTCATAGTCCCTTTCTATTATTTTCTTCATCAAAATACGTACTTCTCAATTTATAATTTCACCGTGGAATCAAAACAATAAAAATAAAAATGATAAATTATCGTTTCCTTACAATCCTAACAATAGCTATTTCTCTAACGATACTTAAAGTCAAATATATTTAGATACTTTAAATTCTTTTGCGCTGATCTAAATGTAATTTAATCGTTTAACAAAAAATTAATTTGTAATTTTTGTAAAAACATAGTATTTCGCGTATATATTATATTTTATTGTTTGTAACACTTCGATAACATGCGAGAATTAATAATAGCACGATGTTCTGCTTGTTGTGGTGCTAATTTATACACCCTTATTGCTACACCCTTATTATTATTCGTGCAGCGACACATATAAATAAATTTCGACAATTAATAATTAATTTCAGTAAAATATATAATGTATATCACGTCAATTTTTCTGAATCCTTCAAAACACTTATTCACAAATAAAATTCTTTACATGCATGACATAACAAAAATATTTTATAAATATTTATATGTCTTTTCTTGTATGTATTATAATGTATGTATTCTTGTATATATTATAATGTTTACACGAATAACGTTTATACACACACTATTTGCGAAATCGTTATATTAACGAGTTTCAATAATTTTAATTGTCTTATTCTTTATAAACGTTAGATTATAATAAATCTTCTGGCTAGATTGAATCTATCGATGAAAACTGGCCTTGGTATTACAAATATATTTAGCTTCGAAAATTATATATTAAAATAATTTTATATTATTGTATATTCTTTTAGCAGTAAATTGATCTTTACGATATTCATCATTTTTTTTGAATAATTAGATTTTAATTGATAATGCATGTAGAATTTATCAAAATGATTTTTCTGAAGAATCTATATATAAAATATTGAAATGCTCAAAAAAACAGAGTTTGCAAATTTTGAAATCATTTGAAATGTTTTTTCTTTTATATAATTTTTCGAATGTTCCACTCTATATAGCAAACATTTTTTTATATTATTATAGTTTCCATAACTGCAAAATATTTTAATGCTTAATTCTTTATATATATATATATATATATATATATATATATATAATACAATACAATGTATTAAATTACAAAATGTAACATAATTATATAAAATATTATTAGCGAATTTTATATAACTGTAAGCTCTCTCTGTTTTTTCGTTCTTAATTATACATTTTTATCCAACGCATCCTTTTCTTCAAATCTGTAGGTAGCTTGTCGCATTTCTTCGTCTCAAGATCATATACTTATTTCGCTTCTTTCTTCTTGTAATATTTATCGGAATATCTTCTATTTTTCCTCAGGCATTGTCGAAAGACGTTCACTGAAGTCTCTTTCTTCTATTCTCTCGATTATTGTCTCTTTTGCTTCTATTTCATTAAAAATATTAATATAATATATATGCATATATAATTTTTGTATCTCTTTTAGTCTGACTCTTTCCCTTCGACCTGTCCGGCATGGGTGACCCTACCGGTAATTACGATCGGTATTCATAGTCTGTTCTTATATTTAAGATCGTCATAAATTAAGTTTGAAAATATTACGGTTATTTCTTCATTAGCTGAATAGAATCTTAAGATGCAAACCAAAACTATAAACTTAAAATAATCTTAAATATATAAGATTAAATTATATGAATACCGGTATACGTTACCGCCGGCATAGCTCTCAGGTTCATTAGAGTACTCAAACCTCTTCACCCGGCAAATGCCTTCGTTAAGGTGGAGATACATTGAAGAGGAAATTTTATTTTATTTTATTTTTATTTTTCTTAATAACAAGTCTTTCAAATTTACCAAATAGAAAGGATACAAAAAATTTATAAAATATATCTTATATAATTACAAAATATATAATTTATAATTACATACTTGCAGTTACATAAAAACATATTTTAAAATACGTATTTATAATTATAGTACAATTTACAAATTTTGATAATGCTCTCTTTCAATATATTAAATAAATATATTCAAATTTATTCAAATTTATTCAATAATACGGATAATTTGATATTGAGAGCATGATAACACATACATGGACTGTTTTATATATATAACTTATAATATATGCATATATATTATATACATACATGATGACGTTCTACCGAGTCTTTGAAAAACCTCGCTTGTTTCGATGCTCTAGAGTTTATCGCGATCAATAATTTGAATCAGAAGATAACAGAGCTACGAATTACGCCAACGCCAGCGTAAAAAATAATTATTGAATCATTAATATTATCGGGTACTAGAAATTGTTGAATTCGAAAAATTTGAAAAATGCTAGCGAGGATATTTAAGATAGCCACAAAATTTTTTACATTTGAATCAAATGAATATTAATAGCGCGATGCGATATTATGTATTTAGCGTTATATTGAAAGGTATGTGTTAAAGAGAGGAAAAAATCAAATTGAAAATATATAATATAAAATACATACATATAATATATAATAATACATGAGAAATATATAATATATGATAAATAATACACAAAATCGTTACATATTTATATGGAACGCATATATAAACTACTTTATTGTATTACACGAAATTGTCTGAAACACGTACAATGAAAAACTTATTTAAAGTTTTCACTTTCAGATCAAACGTAGTGATAATATATCGCGATCAAAAAAATTAATAACAATTTTTTTTCAACGATATTTCTTCCAAATAAGAAAGTTTCTGGAATTTTAACGCATTTTACGAGACTTTCTGAAAAAAATATCCGACAACGCGAAAAGATAGATAAAGAGCTTCGATATTATCCAACAATTACATTAGAAAATCAATTCCAACTTAAATTTCGCGTGTATACAAATAAATAAATTTATAATAATTATAATAATGTATTAATTGCGATAATACGTAATTTCGGAATATATATGCGCGCGTAATATAATTATTATCACTTTATATAATAAAAATATCGCGACATTAGAGGCATTTGCATTTTATAATCTGCAATTATAATGTGCGTGAGGAATTAAACGCGCATGCAGATATTCTAATGCTCGATTTATTTTTAAATGTATACTTTTATACAAAAATTTCGCGATCAAAAATAAGATATACATTACTTTCGCGGATAATGGCAAACAGGATCAAATAAATTTTATAATTAAAAAAGCAAATAAAATAATCGCGTTATCGCGCCACGTTCAAGGAAAAATAATTGGTTCAATGATTAAACCAGATCAAGATCCCTCTGCCGAGTGACACGCTGGTTAATATCTGACGAAAAGAAGTACGATCCTAAAAGTGGAGAGCGACTTCAACTTGTCTTATTTCTATTTCGGGCCCCGCAGAATCGATCCGCAAAAGATAGTTAAATGATTCATTGAACGTCAGAAGTCCCATTATAAGACGGAACGAATCCCTAATCTTCTTGATTGCTCCCGATAACAGTGATTTTGGCAGCGAATTAATGACTGTTACCGTCGTCATCATTTTTAATAAGATAAAAATTCGCGTGAAAAAAATATGTTCTTCCATTATAAGAAATAGTATATTCTCTTTATTAAAAAATGGATATAATAATTTTTATGTACACGTGGTTACAATCAAATATATTTAAGGAAAATAAAATACATGCGTTTTTATCACCATTACATATGCGAGTACAATTAATTTTAGGGTACCATGTGTTCGAGACAAATCAAATCCGATAACAGCAAGATTTAATCAAAAATTCAATTATTTAGTAACAACAAAAGAAAAATTATCGATCAATTTATGATTAATTTTTCTGTTAATATTTTTCTATTTATCTCATTTTTCTATAACATCTCAATAATTTAAAAACATCTTACTGTCATCAGAGTACCCATTCAATTCGTCTTGAATTTTTTAATTACTCACATATTTGAGGTTATATTCATATATTCATAATATGATATTAAGTATAATACAAAAGAGAGTTATGTCAAAAATATCACACAATTTGCGCATGTATTTTATTATATATGGACATATACAATCGTCTATAAATTCATCATAATATCCTGAAATGGTGGGATGTCCAGTGCCTGTAAATGGTTTCTTAAAAGAGACCAAAAATTAAGTTAATTTAAAATTAATTAATAAAATATATTTGTTTGTAACCACAATTTTTTATTAAAATGTTTGAAAAACTTCTTGTTTTAAATTTATAATATTTGAAAAAATAAATTTGATCTATGTATATCCATATTCAATCCATTACTAATTTTAAGTATTTTCCTCATTAAAATAATACTGATATTAATACAAATACTAATAGAAGAACATTTTTAATTAGAAAAAGAAGACATATCTTCTCTTAAAATATATCATTTAGTATATATTATTTATTATATATAAAGTATGAATTTAATTTCGTGATTTGATTTAAACTGTGGGTAGGTGATTGTCGTTTAATTACTGCCAAAAACATTGTTTCCAGAAACCGCCAAGAAAATCTGGGATTAATTCCAATCCTATAACAGAAACTTCCAATTTTTAATGAAGCATCGAACTAAGCATTGTGGATAGGTCCTGCAAAAACCGATGAGAAATAACTCTCCGCGATGAGGATCATTTCAACTCTCCGCCAGTACAAACCGCGCATTTGCTAGCGTCCACCTGACAAGGGATAGTGATAAGATTTTTGTGTCGAGCCAGCGATCGCGCTTAAAAACGTAGAAAGAATTGTTCGCAATATATTTTATTATGAAATCGTTCAATAAATATTTAACGCGACATGAATTTAAAATATTTTTAATCAAGAACGGTAGTCATACTAAATATATTTATAGTTATTTTGTTTTGAGGATTTTAATTTCCGTACGTGACCGATAATATTTAATCTTTTGCAATATTTTACTTTCGAATATATTAGTGCAAAAGCGCGATCGATAAATTTTGCAAGTAAGAAGCTGATATTTAATCGTTGGTTGAACATCGAATCTCATTGCTTTTACTCAATATTCTTTATACTATATAGAAGAATTTCTTAAACGATATTTACGCGCGATTATGAAATTTTTAAGTAAAAGTTTCCCAAACTTTGGTAATCTTTTAATATAAAAAGTAAGCTATTTAATACTTGAAGAATTTATAATAAAAACATTGAAATTAAATATTTGTTGACCTATTCTTTCAATTTCGTGTAACAACAGATTATAATAAATAATTAAAATTAAGTTATTACAATTTATATACATATATATATATATATATATATATATATATATGTGTGTGTGTGTGTGTGTGTGTGTACAATTACATATAAAATATAAAAAAATGTTAATAAATAAAAATAAAATAATTATAATTAGACAGTTATACAGTTTAATAATTAGATGCTATTAGTATTGAAATTCTTAATATATTAAGAAATTATTATTTTTATCATTTGAACTAATTGATATACACATGTATTAAATTGGAAATAAAAAATACTAAAAATTATTTAATTTGATTATACTTTCTCTCAATATATTAATTATTAAATACTAATAACATTTACATTTAAACTTACAACTGTATAACTTTTAAGAAAACACAATTTTTATTTTACAAAATAAAATACAATTTATAAAATATTACAAAAAATTATGTTAAATATTAAATATAAATGCAATTTAAATGTAATTTAAGTTACACATTTAAGTTACACTTTTACAATCATACATTAAATTAAATTTTTAATTTTCATCCTACAATCTTTCTTTTAATCGATTTTAATTTTTTTATATATAATTTATTAAATTAAGTTTAAGTTTATGAAAAATATATTTTTATGTATTTTTTTATTTCCCTGAAAGTAAATTTAATTTTTTACAGCTTCACATTTTTCCTAATTTTGAACTTTTTTTTGTATATATAGCCTTAACAGACCTAGTTGTCCTACCTAGCCACCTTAACAACTCTAACAGATCTATTTGCCCTAATATCCCTAACAGACCTAACAGACCTATTTGTCCTACCTAGCCGTCCTAATATCCTTAACAGACCTAATTACCCTACCTAGCCATCCTATCTCTTGGCTTACACCAGTAAAAACTTGCGATTTAGGGAAATTAGGAATCTGCGATAACGTGCGATTTAAAGAGTTCTAACCAGAAATTCACAATCACATGAGATTTAGGGACCCCTAACCGCACGATTTTATTTGGACCGATAACTTTGCATGTTTTTAATTGCGTGTCATCACACGCACCTATAAATAAGAAAATATTTTTTTCTCTCGCATATTTTCTGGCCATTATTAATTATACACATTTTAAACCAGCGAGAATTACTTTTATTTCTGGCCATATTCTGACTCAATTTCTACGAGTCAAGACTCAAAAAAGGAGAATAACTCCTTTTATTGTCGATTAATTATTCGGCAGACAAGACGATTAATTTGTTTGCGATCGTATAATATTACGATCGTTTTTCAAACGTACACGTCGTTTAAAAATCGTAAAATGTAAATCACCATATATAGAAAAAATTAGCATGCATTTTAACTCTCAGTCGGCGGATTATTAAAAATTTATATCTTTAAAATTGTTTCATAAAACTTATATATATATATATATATATATATATATATATATATATATTTATAAAATGGAAATAAATATTGTACATATATCTTTCATAAAGCTGCAAAAATATATCTTTCTTTTAAAAATATTTTTCCTTTTCCTTTAATTTTCATGTATAATTAGTATTTCTTATAATTTTATTTTAGAATATAAATACATACAAAAAAACTTTTTGATTTTGTGATTTAAAATTAATCAGTACATTCGGTTATCCTGCCGTCTGAGAGTTAGAAGCAACGAATTTATCTACATGCATTTATAAATTCATTGCTTCAAAATAAAAGTTTGTCACTCACCGGCACTGATGCGCAACAGCGGAGTTGTTATTGAAGCTACGTTGTCTGTAACATACAAATATAACAACTAAATTATAGCAGCGTTGAAAATAATTAATACTTCAAGAAATTATTATTGAACGCATCGAATTTTATAATTTAATTTTCGATGTGTACAATTATAAGTAGATATATAAATATAAAATAATTTTATAAATAATATTTAAGTATAAATATTAATATTTAAGTAAGAACTTCTATAGAAAGAAATTTTGTAAAAATTTTCTTAATTTTTTCTTGTTTAAATCATTCAACTCACATTCAAAATTAATTAAATTGATTCGTTTAATGTACGCGATTTATATATAATAATTAATATAAATAATAATACTCACCATCAGGTTGCTCCGCCGGTGCAGGATACCTCTCCTAGGCCTCCTCCTCCTCTCAAGTTATCAGAATTGGTGCGTTGATCTATAACATACAAATAGAAGATGCAGCAGTGTCCAAAATAATTAATATTTCAATAAATTATTATTGAATTTTAATTTTTTAAATTACTATTGAATTTTATATTCAATAGTAATTTAAAAAATGCATATAATAATAAACAGATTAATAAAATATAATAATTATTCTATAAATTTTGAAAAAAGAACATTATATTAAATCTTTTTCTCAATTCTTTCTTATTTAAATCATGTAAGTAAAAAATTAAATTACGCGATTAATTGTTTAATTTAAATTATAATAAATATATTTAATAATTAATATATAATTACAAATAAAGAAATTTCTTACCAGAAGGTTGTTCTGCCGGAGCCCGATGCCTTTCCTAGGCCTCCTCCTCCTCTCAGTCTTAGACGCGCGATACTTTCATCGGCACTCCCGCACTCACGAGCGATATCTTTATCGCTATTTTCGCACTTTTACGCGCGATACTAAACGGCACTCCCGCACTATTCGATACGATTAAAAATTTTCTGTTTTGTCGCGCGATGTATATATTTAATATATATATACTTTAAACGGCACTCGAAATTGGGATTGCGAGAAAGTCCAACGCGAAAACGCGATGACGCGAAAAAGCTAAACGCGAAAACGCGGTAACGAGACGCCGCCGTCCGCGACACGTTGACGGCACCGACGACGAAAAGTCGACGACGCAATCTGCATCCAGCGCGTTAAATGCGCGTGCCATATGCGAGCCATTGCGACTCGTGGCAAATGGGTACTTAGCTTCCTCTTCAGGCTCCTTGAGATTTATCTTAAATAAAAAAATTCAAAATAAACCTCAAGGCACCATCCAAGTACTGAGCCACCCCACCGCGTCAAGGTGTACCCATGGGGGGTTATGTTGAATTTATAATATAATATAATTTGTGAGAAAGAAAAAGAAAAAATTATATATAATTTTATGTAATTGGCGTGTGAAATTTATTATATTATTCAATAATGTAATCATTATTGCATATTATTCAATAATGTAATCATTATTGCGTTTTTCATTTTTATGTCATGTACATATGTACGCAATATAAGTGCATTTAGTCAAAACAATTTTTTTTCAGTGTATGTCTACTTATTATTATATTGTTGAATATATAAAATTATATTATTGAATAAAAGACATGATGATAATTTTTATTTAAATAAATTCAGAGATGTTACAATAAGAAATAATAATGATAAAATTACTGTATATAATAATTATTGTCAAAATTATAGCTATGCTTAGATTTGCAACAGAATTGGTATTAATAGACATATTTCTTTTAATTCTTTCTCTTATTATTTATTCTCGATGTATGCGATAAATATCTAGTATGCTAGTATAGGTTTTATAAATATAATTTAAATGTAAACAGAAATTATCAGTGAATTAATACTAATATATATCAATTATTAATATATATCAATGTCACTTATAGTTAAGAATTAAAAGAATATATGTCAAGAAAATGAAAAAAAGACAAGCAATAGTAATATGATTTGAATATAATATAAATGATGTATAATATATAATATATTATGTAATATATATTAATATATATAATATATATTAATAATAATATTATATATATTAATATTATATATATATATATATATATATATATTAATAATAATATATATAATATATATTAATAATAATTGATAAATGTATATATAATATATATTAATATAAATGATGTATAATATATAATATATATTATATAATATATTATGAATATAATATAAATAATTTATAAGTTATTTACCGCATATTGTTCCTCCATACGTTGTCCAATGCTTTGTCGGACTTCCTCTTCCTCTCCCCTTTACTATTCTTCGTGGCACTCACATTCACTCCCGCAAACACGATTAATGGTTAATCAAATACGCAACGATTGCGAGACACTTTGCACGGCACTCCCGATCGCGAAATAATCAATTGAAAGTATTAATACAGCAATCGTTTAATAATTTATTTATGACCTTTTAGCGTATTTAAAAAAGATTAAAATATTGGATGAAATATGTTTACTCTATAAACATTATTAAATAAATAATTATTATCTGCGGGAATCGATAATTGAAGGATCGTAATGAAATCATCGCTTCAATTTTTATTTATTGGATGATCGCGCTTTGATAAAGATTTGTCACAATAAGTTCCATATCGTTTATCAAAAGTATTGTAATCGTTAATTATTATAATCGTAGCGAATTATGCTTCGACTAGTCGCGACCGTATTTAGAAAAAGAATTTGAATATATGAAATATTTCGCATCACTACTTCACTGCTCGTGTGACGCCGTGCGAATGATAGCAAGGCCCGTGGCGTATAAACAATGACGTGTTATACCTCTTCCCCCTCCCCCAAGGCCGAATACTGTGTTATTGTCCATTCATTGTCGAAATATTTTACGTACTACATTTTAATATATACAGCGGAATATTAAAGTATGTACTTCGAGATTATGTACGTATGTACTTCTTTATTTATATAATATGTATAGATGTAGTTATATATTACATTATGTTAGATGTAGTTGTATATTATATTATATTAGATGTTATATATTATTTGTAAAAATTATTTATTAATTATTTATTAATTATTTATTAAATTATATTTACTATTATTATATGAGACAATTATCCCAGTCATATTTGGAAAAAGAATTTAACGGCGCTTGACGACTACCGTCAAGGCCGAACACTGTTACTGTCTATTCGTTGTCGAAATATTTTACGGATTACATTTTAATATATATATAGGCGGAATATTAAAGTATGTAGTTCGAGAACTTTATTTATATAATATGTATAGATGTAGTTATACATTATATTATTTTAGATGTAGTTGTATATTATTTGTAAAAATTAATTATTTATTAAATTATAATTATTATTATTATATGAGACAATTATCCCAGTCACATTTGGAAAAAGAATTTAACGGTGCTTGACGACTACCTTTTCGTTCGACTGTCACCGCGCGAATAATAACGACAATGAAGCAGGTAAATATTAGCAAGTTATACGCCGCGCGCCGTCAAGCCCGAACACTGTTACTGTCTATTCGTTGTCGAAATATTTTACGGATTACATTTTAATATATATATAGGCGGAATATTAAAGTATGTAGTTCGAGAACTTTATTTATATAATATGTATAGATGCAGTTATACATTATATTATTTTAGATGTAGTTGTATATTATTTGTAAAAATTAATTATTTATTAAATTATAATTACTATTATTATATGAGACAATTATCCCAGTCACATTTGGAAAAAGAATTTAACGGTACTTGACGACTACCTTTTCGTTCGACCGTCGCCGCGCGAATAACAACGACAATGAAGCAGGTAAATAGTAGCGAGTTATACGCCGCGCGCCGTCAAAGCCGAACACTGTTACTGTCTATTCGTTGTCGAAATATTTTACGGATTACATTTTAATATATATATAGGCGGAATATTAAAGTATGTAGTTCGAGAACTTTATTTATATAATATGTATAGATGTAGTTATACATTATATTATTTTAGATGTAGTTATATATTATTTGTAAAAATTAATTATTTATTAAATTATAATTACTATTATTATATGAGACAATTATCCCAGTCACATTTGGAAAAAGAATTTAACGACGCTTGGCGACTACCTTTTCGTTCGACCGTCGCCGCGCGAATAACAACGACAATGAAGCAGGTAAATATTAGCGAGTTATACGCCACGCGCCGTCAAGCCCGAACACTGTTACTGTCTATTCGTTGTCGAAATATTTTACGGATTACATTTTAATATATATATATATATATATATATATATATATATATATATATATAGGCGGAATATTAAAGTATGTAGTTCGAGAACTTTATTTATATAATATGTATAGATGTAATTATACATTATATTATTTTAGATGTAGTTGTATATTATTTGTAAAAATTAATTATTTATTAAATTATAATTACTATTATTATATGAGACAATTATCCCAGTCACATTTGGAAAAAGAATTTAACGACGCTTGGCGACTACCTTTTCGTTCGACCATCGCCGCGCGAATAACAACGACAATGAAGCCGGTAATTATTAGCGAGTCATACGCCGCGCGCCGTCAAAACCGAACACTGTTATTGTCTATTCGTTGTCGAAATATTTTACGGATTACATTTTAATATATATATAGGCGGAATATTAAAGTATGTAGTTCGAGAACTTTATTTATATAATATGTATAGATGTAGTTATACATTATATTATTTTAGATGTAGTTATATATTATTTGTAAAAATTAATTATTTATTAAATTATAATTACTATTATTATATGAGACAATTATCCCAGTCACATTTGGAAAAAGAATTTAACGACGCTTGGCGACTACCTTTTCGTTCGACCGTCGCCGCGCGAATAACAACGACGATGAAGCAGGTAAATATTAGCGAGTTATACGCCGCGCGCCGTCAAGCCCGAACACTGTTACTGTCTATTCGTTGTCGAAATATTTTACGGATTACATTTTAATATATATATATATATATATATATATATATATATATATATATATAGGCGGAATATTAAAGTATGTAGTTCGAGAACTTTATTTATATAATATGTGTAGATGTAATTATACATTATATTATTTTAGATGTAGTTGTATATTATTTGTAAAAATTAATTATTTATTAAATTATAATTACTATTATTATATGAGACAATTATCCCAGTCACATTTGGAAAAAGAATTTAACGACGCTTGGCGACTACCTTTTCGTTCGACCATCGCCGCGCGAATAACAACGACAATGAAGCCGGTAATTATTAGCGAGTCATACGCCGCGCGCCGTCAAAATCGAACACTGTTATTGTCTATTCGTTGTCGAAATATTTTATATTCACGTATTATGTTTTATACATATATACGCGAATATTAAACTATAGATAGATAGATAGATAGATAGAGAGAGAGAGAGAGGGAGGGAGAATAAAGGGAAAGAGGAAGGGAGAGAGAGAGAGAGTGAAAAGTATTTTAAATTATATATAATTAAGTATTAAAGGTTTAATTAAGTATTAAAGGAGTGATGTATTGGAAGTTTTCATTATATTAATTATTTTTTCATTATGTTAATTATTCGACTTACAACTTGATTATTTTACTGCACATTCTCACAAACCGAATTATATTTAAATAATCGGAAAATGACAAAATAAAAAAAATAAAATGATAAAATATTTCGGATGAATTATTTGATTCTAAATATTATTAAAGAAATAATTTCTATTCTTAAAAATTTATTTCGGGTGGAAACGATGAATTTATTAAGTTAAATTTTTGTTACTACGATTCTTACTTGATTAAATGAATAAATTACATAAAATATGCACTTCAGTCAAAACAGTACAAACTGTCTATTTTTGTGATCGAAACGAATTCTCTAAGTGTAACCAATTCTGATAACCCTGAGAGGAAGAGCAAGAAAGTATCGAATAATAGAGCGACTGTAAATAATTTATTATTTATCTAATTAATTATTTATCTTTCAGTTATTAATTGCTGATATAATGCGCGTGCACGCGATTTAATTATGTGATTAATCAATTAAGTGGGCCCAAAAAGGATCGCTGTAAAACGTTCTGTCATAAAAATTTTTGAAGTCCGCATCTCTGCAAATTTTTTATTTTTGCAAAATGAAATTCACATTAAATTCTCGATGTATCAATAAATAATATATATAAGGATTTGCGCGCTATTCGGAAAGATATGAATGAAAAGAATAGCTGACCTGTTTTGCGAGCACGACACTGCATGTGTGCACATCTATTCACATATATTCGAAGTAGTATACACTTGGCATATATAATTATATGCAATTAGATGAATATAAGATATGAATAAATATGCAAATACACACATATATATATATATATATATATATATAATTTTTTTTTTTATACGGTTTTTCTATATGTGTGCATCACGAATGAAAAATAACATAACACGATTTCTATTAAAGCGATTTCTGTTAAAACGAGATTTCTACGACGGATTAGAATATTATGCTATTATATATATTACACTATACTTTTTCATTTTCTTTATAATCTTTTTGTAACATGCAAAAAATTTTCTTTAGTATAATTTATATTGCATTTTTGTTTTATTTAATTTTATCTATTTTTTCTTTATAATTATCTATAATTTTTCAATATATTGATATTTAGATAAAAAATATACATATACATGTATATAAAATATTAATTTATTATATATGCATAATATATCTTATATTCACAAGCGGGAGACTATGACGACTTACGTGACTTGCGATTTACGCTGTTAAAAAACTGCAGACCTAATTAACGGTTGGTGAATACGCGTGCAATAAATAACGTCATCAATTAAATACGGAACAATGGACATTCTTAAGATCTCTCGTTGTACGAGTATTAATTAATTACGGCTGAATAGTATATCGCTCGAGGCATTTGCGAATGAATTACAAAGAATTTATCTGGATGGCAGCGTGAGAACGCGCGCGGCTGACAGTCTGAATATTCGAATTAGCCTTTTCAAGAACCAATTGACCCGTTAATTAATTATGTGCGTTCCTGTCGCCCGGGTCGCACCGCGGAAACATATATGTGCACGTTTGATGCATTCGCGCACTACTTCTGACCGGAATTGCGAACCGATCACAAAGCTCATCTCTCGATCGATTTGACAATTTCACGTTACGCTGGAAGCCAGATTAAATTCTAATTAATCGACTCATGCCGACAGTACCACTCCGATAACTTTTTTGCGATTCCATTCTTTTATGCTAAAGCATATTCGATTATCTCTATCATCGAACTCTAAACGTCTAAATATTGTATGCATGTATATATTAAACATGTATATATGTTTAATTGGTCTACATAAATCTATCTTGCGAGAAGCATAAAGTGTATGCGAATGAGTTTCTTAGTACAAATTAATAAAATGTCCAACATAAATCGCTTGTAACGTAAAATAATAAACGCAAGTAACACGTTGCAGTATAGTTTCATCTTGATTGTCGGCAACTTTAAAAAGGCAATTTAACGTGCCGCAGTGAAAAGCGATTAAGATCGCTCGCGCAGCCATATTAATTAAGCGCACGTAGCGTTCGTCCGCGTCCTTCGTTCGATTCGCGAGTGAGATTATAGTTTAATGACAATGAAGATGACAACTGGACCATGAATATCGCGAGTGTTTCCGGATCGGCGGAAATTCATCGAGCTCAGCGACGATTCACAATTTTCCGATTACTTGACGCGCCGCTCGATTAATATCAATTCGACAATCGAATCTGGATCCGGGCGATTTTCCAACGCAAGGATTCGAGCTCCGTTAAATTCGGGGAATTATAATTCGAGCATTATCTGCACGACTCTCTTTACGATCGTTATATACCACTTTCGAGATTAGCGTTTGCGACGAAATGCTGATGAAAATGACTTGCCAGCACGAAGCGCGGCAATGCCTGTGTGCGAGCAAGTCCGGCTTCGCCTATTCGCGATAAGTCGCGTGTCAAACGGAGCAAACGCGGGACTATTATTGTCGTTGCGCGTGCAACACGGCAATGCTGCTGTACATAGGCATATATACGCGGAAACTTTTAATTAAGTTTTAATTAACTCATGATTTTTTTTTCTTTGCGCGTGACAATAAAGTCATATCTCACGGGCCACCGGGTCAAGGCTCGAGAGAGAGACGTCTTTTTCTCGCACTTCACTTCAGGAACGCGCGCAGCGTCGATTGTTCATGCCTTTTGTTGGGTAACGTACGACGTCACATTATTCCACTTTTATGTAGGACGAGTGCCCATTATTAACTTTAATTGCTATGCTACAGAGAAATGACGTACATACATAACGAAAAAACATTTCTCAATTTAGATTACAGAGGAGGTAGCTACAAAGGAACTTCAGTTTCAATTTCTTGACGATAAGAATCGAGAACTTTTGTGTATTACTTTATGTGCGCTCTTTTACAGAAATAAATATATACAAGGATCTTGATATTTAAGAAAATCCGAAGGAAAATAAAACCATTGCAAATATTTTAATAAACGTAATATCGCACAGTCGTATGTAAACAACATTTTTCATAAATCGAAATTTTCTCTAAATCCCTGTTTTATATGAAGAAAGGCTCTTGGTACACTCTCCTAAATTAAAAATTTTCCAAATAGCGCTATCGAGTTGACACAATCACGGGGATTTGCGCGAATAAAATACCTGACGAGAATAGTATACAAATTTCGAGCGTTTTTCTCTCCACTCTTTTAATCGAATTCCTAAAAATTGCTCGCTTTTGATGTCAACTACGGCCTTCATATCCCAGAGAAACACGAATTTGCGGACTCGAGTAATACCTATACCTGCGTGAGCGCCGAACAAAACGCGAACTTTCGATTGAGTCTGCAAAGTCGCCCGAAGCTACAGGGCGGAAGTAAAGCGTCCCCGAGGGTTGCTCGACGAACGTGGTGGATGGGGAGAAATCACACGAGAGAGCGGGGAGGGAGAAAGAGGAGAGAAAAGCTTAAATCAATTCGGTGCATTCACGCTGGAATAGTAGTAGGTATATTATGTACCTATTATCGGGGAAAGGCAATCCACCGCGAATATCGTCGACTCCGTGAACGGTGGCGGAAGCCCGATTTCCCTAATCGAGTAGTAGTTAGTTAACTGCGCCCCGCGCACGTTCCATCTTCGTCGCATAAATTTCCGCGATCTCGCGCACCCCCTTCGCCCGCGCACATCCGGAAACTTGCGCGAAAGCCGATTTTTGCGGCACGCCATTGTTCGTCGAGCTCCCATCGTTCTACTAATTTACCACCGCTCCGTCACATGAAAATGCAAAACATTTCGTTGCGTACGTCGAGATTAATGCGTCGTTGCGTAAATTTTTGTGCGCGAACGTATATAGGGGCGAGAAGCGCGCGTTGATAAATATCAGACCGGAAGAGTCGACACAGCGGACCATTCGTCAAAAGTGCGAGCGATAATGTTGCACGGCGGAAATACACTCGCGCGGTAAACAAGTCGTGTATAAATGAAAATGTAAACATTACCCGCTCATGGAGAGAGATACGAAGATATATGATCAACAACGTGGCCGCGATGCTACTTCCTTCCGCGCTTCTTCTGCGTCATCCTTCTCGGTGATGCGGATTTCCTAGCACATAGAGAAATCTGTATTAATCCTTGCCATGTATCTCCCAAAATATACTGCGGAAGAGAAATAGCTTCTGCATGTCATAAACGATATATCCCACTATTTAGCCTGGCCTGTCGGGCGTGAGTAATAAAGAGTTTCGACTTATAAATAATACATATTTTACGGCATTAAAATAAAATAAAAAGAATGTAATGTACTTTATGGTTCCGTGCAAAAATTTACATGGAATATGTTGGATTTAATGCAAAAATAAGCGTATTTTTCATCATTTTGGAGATACATTCACAAATAGAGGAAATCTTTGAAGATTTTAGAAAGTTAAAGTTTTTGTGAAAAAGTTATATAGTAGAGAAAATAATCACATCACACTTAAATTGGTACTTTGAATGAATTTAACTACATGTTGAATCAAAAAGATTGTTTTAGAAAAAGGTTTAAAGAGAATGTATGCGTATGTTACTTTGAAATCTACCTACATAATCTTTTTAACATTTTTATTGAATGTGAAATGAGATTAAAATAATATCTAAAATTATGACTGTATCTGTCTTCTTTTCCAAGGTTTTTTTCTATTTTTGAATAGAAACAGAGGCAAAAAGATTTTAAATTTGGATCAATTATAGAGATACATACGAATGTGAAAAGTCAACCGCAAGATGTGAAAAAAGAAAAGACGGACGTAGACAAGCTTAAATACGTCATAAATCAAGTGTCTGTGAAATGCTCGCAAAGATATTAATAACGTACGCCAAAAAGCGCAATGGATTGCCATCACACTGAACAGGGTCAGCTAACGTTAAATTATAACACACATCAGTTATATGATGATACGAACGGAAAAATAACTCGTGGCATGATCGAAAATTCATATCATCAGTATTACATTCATGATGTCGATATGTACGACGGTAAATAATGCAAAAAGATTATACATAAATAAAGTAAATTATAAATATATATAATTATATAAATGATAATAATGAAATAAATAATAATACTAATAATAAATAATAAAAATTAAAACTATTAAAAATTAAAATTAAATTAGTGAATTTAGTAAATGCCCGTATAACGAGAGATACGTTTCCGTTACGTAATTTCGCGTTACATGATATTTATGTCCTGTACTAAAAAAAATATGTTGTTTATTATGCAAAAAAACACGAAATTTTTCACAAAATTTGAAATTTTTCTATCCTGTGAATGATTTACTGTGTTATATAAAACTTGTCATATTTTTTTACCTTGTTATACTGCATTATAGATATATCGCGTTACACAGCAATTTACTGTATATATCTTACTGAACGTGATAAAATTTTATTCAATTAAATTTTGTCACGCACAATATTTTCTGCATTTATATGCTTTATTACCTATTGCGTTCATCTGGCTATTGACGATTATTTTCACGTGTGAATATATTAATTTAAATTGCCAAATATTGAAACACACACACATGCAATATTCTACCAGACCAAATTATTTTATACAAATATTAATTATCTAATGTTAATTTGTACAGCCGATAGTAGTAAACAGAAAATTGCAAGTCGTAACGTGTAGAATCATGAAACATTTAGCTGAGCGGCAACAAACTATCTCTCCTAAAATCCTGATCGTCATTCCATCGTTGCGACGTTATTGCGTGCATATATGCGAGTATCAGGAAGATGTCGCGTCGCATCGTTGTAGCATTGCAACGATTGAATAATAAATGTCGAGAAACTACACGGCAAGTGGTCGCAGATGCGCTAAGCTCACGATGCATTTTACTGCACATTGCAGTCTTGTCGTGTCGTCTCGTCGTAGATGTACACATACGTATGTCTGTGTGTGTGTAATGTCACCTTAGCTATCATAAAATGCTTCTTTCAGTACCGTTTTCGTGTCGTTTCATTCCCGATTCGCGCATTGCGATGGAAGTCAAGCCCAGATCTTTGTCAAACCGTCTCGGCGAGACGATGAGACTCATCGGATGATCGTTTCTACGGATGCATGCATGGGCGTATGAAACATCAATTTGCATGTCCCGACGCGTCGGCAATAGCCACGATTTGTCGCAGTCTTTAACACGGAAAGGAGATAGCGCGTAAGCTTAAAGGTACAGCTTGGTACGATCGCGCAACTGACATTACATAATTGTAAGTTTGCCGAATGCGATTTTTTTTATGATTGCATAAGTCAATAAATTCGAGGGAACATTCCAAAGTAATACGCACTTTGAATTTTGTGATGGTACATGCGATTTTGAAATACTGTAATTCTCCTACTCACTGGTATCATCTTTTCGTTATATTTTATTTTTGTATTATATTTTGTATTAATATATTATATAAAATAATTGTCAAAATCAATCTTAAAATTGAATGATGAGTTCATGTAATTATTATTCTAGAAGAAATTAAAATAATTGTATTTATTAGAGGAATATCAAATGGCTTTAATGGTTTAATTTCCAAAGGGAATCACAATTGTGTCCAATATCTATAAAGTGAGAAATGAAAATATATTTTTTCTTTACATTTGTTTGTCATTATGTCACTGTCAGTATGCTTTAGAATTATTATTCAATTTCACTAGGAAATAAGCCATGTAGCTTTCCAAGATTCCAACTGCAGATAAAAAAAACATAAACTTATTATTTACATACTTATTGATTGGACTTATTCACTGGTTTTGTTTTTTAATATTTTTTTATTTTACTTTGTTAAGTATTAAAAATTTCGTATTAAAAATAAGAAATAAATATTTAAATAAACACGTGAGTAGAGGATGAATTGCGCTCCGTAATTCTAATCTAACTCAATTTTTTTATGATTTTAAATTAAAAATTAGATTTAAGTTGGATTAATTTTTTTTTTGGAACAAAGAGGATGATGCAAGAAGAGAAATAAATTCCTCCCCTCTCACGCTTATTTAAATATTTATTTTTTATTTTTACTTTGAAAACACATATACCAAAATTAAGTTCAGTTGGAATTAAAAATATTACTTACATATTTTTTTTTAAATGTTATTTTCATATTTCAAAATCGCATATCTGATAAAAGATAGCACCACAAAATTCAAAGCATATATTACTTAGCAATGCACAATATACATATGTCAAAAAATGAAAATAATCCGTGCTATGTAATTTATGTAAACATTCACCCAAAAATGTAGCTATAAGATTTTTAGTGTACATCCAACTGAGGAAAATGAGAGAAAAAGAGAGAGGGAGTTAATATAATAGAAAGATCAACAAATTTAATACAAGCAGAGTAAAGTTGAAATTTCAGTAGTATATTTAAAATAAATAGAAATATAACTTTTGAGTTTCAATGCAACCATTTTAAAATGTGGAATACAGATGAAAATAAATAATTCAACTTATCAAGAAGTTCGTTTCAATCAATGTCCTCGATTGTAAAAATGCCCGAGCTTTTCAACTTGCCCTTAAAATGCATCCAAGCAATCCTTCTCTATTCGGTTGTGTATATAACCTCGGATCTGCATAGCTTTTATGCGACTGCATCGAACATCCACTTTTCACTAACTATATATTATATGTATGGTATACGTATACCGTTACATTTTTAACAATTATTCCATAACCATTACGTACTATCCGAATATATGAATTCTATCCAAAATACGCAAGCTAAACAAGCACTAGTATAAAATAATATTTTATGCAAGCCAAATAAAATATAATAAAACAAAAATAATAAAACAAAGAAAAATAAAAATATTTAATAAATATATTTATAAATATTATATATTAATAAAAAATTATATGTAATCTTAATTAATTTAATTAAATTCAGTTAATGTGAGCGTTTCAAATGAAACTATAAGGGAATTAAATCAGCTTAATATCACTATAAATGTCTTCAAAATGTTACAAAGAATGCGACTTGGCTTGTATTATGCAAAATTTAAAGCAGCTTAATACCTATTAAAATATGGAATTTCTGTGCAGGATATATAAAAGTTGCAAAATGCTAAGATAATTGACAGGAAAAATGAAGAAAAAGACTCGAAAAGCCCGACGGCAAAGAACGGAGATGTGAAATAACATAATCGCATACGTGAAGTAACGTGCAACGGGTGAGAGTCGCCTGACAAATAAGAGTCACGCGATGATACGTACGCCGCAGTGCAGCACGCAACGAGATTGCACGCAGACGTATGCAAACGTGTGTATATGTATAATCCCTAGACATTTTTGTAAAAGGCAATTATACCACGTAGCTCCGTCAAATTAGCCACATATCTTTCCAAAAAAAATTTTTTAATCAAATTTATTCTCTGAATAAATTGTAAAATTATTAAAACTGTTATAAAATTATTATAAACTATGTATGATATAATACAATATCTTGGAAAGATATAAACTCTTAATAAATTATAAAATTGCACACACAAACTTTAAAATAAATTATATTAATAAGATATTGTTCAAGAACACTTTTAATATGTAAATATGTAATAAAGTGTATTAAAATATTATAATATATAATTATTTAGGAATTTTTAGGTAGAATTATTTAATATGTAATAATATGTAATAAATTATATTGTTACGCCCGCGGCGAGGACTTCGATTATTATCGAAGACGCGCGCGAAGAGATCGGCCGCTCGCGAGTCGCGCGAAATGAATAGACACTTTTACAAGGAACTCGGAACTCTTTAATGCACAACACAGAACACTACACGTAATCACAGAACGCTTTAACACAATATTCGTAATTCGGCTCGGCACGATACACAAACGCGTCCGCGAAGCTTGACAGCTGGAACCGAACTCAGATGACAGGTGCTCCTGTCAACAACATCTTGACCTCTTGACGCGCTTCTTTTCATTAATCGGCGCCAACCCGATGAACACGGACATCAGGGCCGTAACACTTCGCCCGCGGCGAGGACTTCGATTAATATCGAAGACGCGCGCGAAGAGATCGGCTGCTCGCGAGTCGCGCGAAATGAATAGACATTTTTAAAAGGAACTTGGAACTCTTTAATGCACAACACCACAACACAGAACACTACAAACGGTAACACAGAACGTAACAGCAATTCGGCTCGGCACGATACACAAACGCGTCCGCGCAGCTTGACAGCTGGAACCGAACTCAGATGACAGGCGCTCCTGTCAACAACCTCTTGACAACGCGCTTCTTTTCGTTAATCGGCGCCGTCCCGATGAACACGGACATCAGGGCCGTAACAATATTAATACTATAAGATATAATTACTTAAGAAAACTTTTAATATGTAAATGCACTGATTAATTTGACTTTTTATTTACTTGTATTTTTTACTTGTGCTATATTTTAAAAGTACCGAAACTAACTTTGAATGCCATATTTTACAAATCGATTTATATAACTGAGACTAATTTTATCGGCAGATTCTCAAAAAATTACGCATCCTGAATTCTGTTGAATTGTTGTGCGATGCTTCGCTAAGTTCGTCAACGAACTAATTACATACTCGTGTCACGGCAGGCCACATTTATCGATTTACATCATAATCGGTATTATTGGTTTTCTGCGTTTTTATCGATATGTCCTGCTATTCAAAGAATTTCTACTTTTTTCCCCTTACCACGTTGTCTCGCGAGTATTAATTGCATATTCCGCACCCTTGCACTATTCTGGCTTGAACAGCGCCTGTTACAATCTGCCAATAAATCATTATTATCCAATGAAAAATGACTACCATTAAGATAATGGTCATACATTCATTCAAAGATTGTACCATTGCTATACATATGATATAATAGTCCTTAGACAAATTACATTATGGATCTTTAGATTTTATCGATAATTGTATGATCTATAAATCAATTGAACTGATTAATTTAAACTAATTTTTATCTTATTAAGAATTTATATATATATATATATATATATATATATATATATTCTTTTTCTATATATTTATATTTTCAAATTAAATTATTGTATATATATAGTATGTATCCATATTTTTTATAGCATAAATAAATAATAAATTTTTAATTTTAAATAATAAATCTTAACTAAATAATCTTTAGATCTATAGATCTTTAAATCTATAAATCTTTAGAGATCAATTTAAAGCAATTTTTGAAGAATTTTTTACACATTTCAACGTACAAGATCTTTTCTATATTTTTACATTATATTTTAAATTAAATTATTGTATTATATATATTCTACATTAAAGCTCTATATGTTAAAAACCAAAATTAAGTAAAATATTAAGAATTTATTACTTATTTATGCTATTGAAAATAAACATTGTTAACATGTTATTCTATTTCAATCATGTTCAAAAATTGCTTACTTTGATAATTACATATAGTTGGCATCGAATATCATAGTATAAAGATAAAATTTGTATAAAAGTTATTCATTTACACTTGGCATATTTTTATTTTATCAAACTATATATGGTTATATATACTAATAGTATTTTTAACTATTAACGACAAATTAGCCTTCTTTTCCGTTCACCTCGTCACTCGAACACCATTGCCCGACTTCCTCACCGCTGATTGGAACAGTTAAGATCGTTGGAGCAAACGAAGGTCGAATCGTCGAAGATGAGGTTGTGGCAAGGGGTGCAAAGTGTGCAGAGGGGTCGGTTTGCCTTATCGGGCGAACCGACGAGCCATGAAATCGATAGCTCGATACTTTGCGCCGTCGCGCACGGCCTCGTTCCGGCGTAAAATCCTCCTAACGAGTTTCTGCGTTTTCTGAAGTCGGCGCAATCCATCGCGGCTTTCGCGAACGTTTTGACGCTGATATTATACGAAACAGAAGCTAGCAAATGCGATACAATGATATACCAGTTACAGAAACCACCAGCATTCTCGAAGAAGAAAGTTGGTTATTTCAATCTCCAGTCCATAGTCTTTGAGCTAAAAGCAAATTGAAAATTAATGGGCTTTGTTGAATTAAACTTCAGCAATGCAAATAAATAACAAAGGCTTCGAGTAAGTTCAAACGGGCTTTACTTGTACTTTAACTTGAGAAAATTAGATACAAAGATATTTGAGGAAAATTAAAAAGTTATAAAAAAAAATAATGATAAGGACAAAATTTGCGCCAAGAGAAAAAGTCGAATTCCTCCATGGACTTGGAGATTAATATTTGTAAAATATACTGCAATATGTAATTTTTGAAGGATTTTCAATTTGATATTATTAGATTCTTCTGTATACAAGATCGTGACAAGTGAATATAATTAAATGTAATAGTGAATATACCGTAATTACTATTTTCCGACAAGAGTCAAAACTGTTACAAAAACTAATTATAAAAGATATACCTTGTCGATAATGGCGAGTAAAAAATTCAACCATACCACGCAAAAGCGTCCCGTGAGAGCGGCAATATTTTTATAAGATCTTACCGCTCGCTCTTCTTCGCGAAAGCTCGAGGGAATTTTAACTTGGCTACGGATAAAAGCTTACATCTAATAACTTCTTGATATTTCATTCGGTTTGAATAAAAGACTCGAAATTCGTTTTCTCGAGATTAATAATCTTCCAAGCTTTGTCATATTTTGATCTCCAAGAAAAAGCATGCGTTTTATACATGAAATCTCGATTGGTTCACGAAGAGGCAGAGTGTTCGCCGCGTTTGTAATTTTTTTCTTACGAAAACTACTAGACCGAATTTCGGAAAGAAGAAAATGAAAAAATCGAACCTGCGATGATCGTTCAAAATCTTGATTGTCTAGAAAGTTGCCATCATCACACTTCCGGTAGTAATACCGCGGTGACTTCGATAATGCCATAAGAAGCACGCTACCTGTCAAGCAAGCTTTCATCGATAAGACATCTCGATATGCCAGCGCGATAGCACGGTGCCGCTTGCAATCAGATGTTTCACGATGTCTCGAGCCTCACTAGACACCGACATCCTCGAGGGTATCGAGCTTACACGTTACTGAATTTACGTCAGTTACTCCGAGAGAAATTTAAATTACGCAAAAGTCTTCGACATCGATACCAAACACAAATGACAAAAGAAAGATATGCGTGCGTTTATCTATAAATTTGGATTTCAATCATAATTTTGGTAAATAATCAGCAAAGTACATTAAAATTAATTAATTTTCCTCCTCTCCTTTTCATCTCTTTCGCGTGCTTTGCAGACATAAATCTTCTTTGAAAGTTCTCGAAAGCTCTTTTTTCGTCAACGGCACGTACTCGCGCCTTTCGACGATACATTAATCGCGTTCAGCAACATTTTGCTGGCGACCTGAGGCGAAAGGGAGAGATTTGGGATAAGTATCGGACTGGTTGCAGCTGGGCGGCTTTTGTTCGCCCGCGCATAAGCGACATAAGCCTTCACAGACACGTATACGAATGAATCCTAACCACGAATATACCCGTCGTGAGTTAAATATAACTGGCGTATACGCCAGTATATTATATACAACCGTAAAATAGACACATACTGCTGGTTTGAAATTGGTATCTAAAGAGTAACTGCGGCAGATAAGGATATCGAGATCAGACGTATAAGAATCTCGGGGGAAAAAGAGTTCAAGCGATCAAATATTGATGCTTTAGTGAAAAGGTTTTTCATGCAACCTCTTTATAATAAAGCTGATCTCTATCTTATGATCTTGAATCATGAATATGTCAATCATGATCAAAGTTAAGAACTAAATTCTCTTTTCTATATAAAAATGTTATTTTTATAATATTTCAAAATCGCATATTTCAGAAACCAAAAGAGAACATCGCAAAATTCAAAACGTGTATTACTTACCAATGCATAATATACATTTATCAAAATGAAAATAATCCATGCTATGTAAATTAATATAAAGTTTTACCGTAAATTAATATAAAGTTTTATTTAAAAGAAAAAAGCGCTAGAGAGAGATAAAACATTATTATACTTTTTCAAATACAATAAATCTTCATACAACATGGTGATTCCACAACATGGATTTGTATTCGTATAACATATTTAAAAAATTGCTTCGTATGATGCGATAAATCATATAACACGGTAAATAAATTTCAAATTTCATGCAAATTTTGTGTTTCTTTCATAATGAACAACATATTTTCAAGTTTTATGCAACCCACGAGTATCGTATAATGTAAAATCATATACGCAGAATATATTTTTCCCATGATATAAGGCTATATATATATAGACAAATAATTGTTACACGTGTAATTCTTCTTGGATTCAGAAGCATTTGCGCGAAGATATATTTGAAAATTAATAATCTTATTTCAGGCGGGATTTTTTCTAGGAAGGGGGAGGTATGATTCAAAATGTTACTTTTAGAATACTTATTATTTGAAATTTTTATACATATTTTGATAAAAAGCTTTCTCATCGCGATGAGACAGCTGCATATCGACAACGATTTTCTTTACGTTTCTTATTTTCCTTAAATTCTTTTTTTATTTTAGTTTCTTATTTATTGTTCGTTATTTTAGTTTTTATTTTAGTTTCTTGTTTTTATTTTTACTGATTCTAAAGATAAGCGAATTTACTGATTCTCACGAGAAACTTCCTCCCGCTCTACGTCTTTGATCCTATCCTTTATGGGTTCTAGAAAATTTCTCTCGTTACAATATGTTCTTGAATTATGGCAATGTTCCTTCCGCGAAACATTAAATCTAAGATTTGGCGTTAGCAAGAATCTCTCTCGCAGAGTCTCAGTTCTCGTGTAATCTTATTTTCTCTCACTTCTTACTCGCCGTACATTAGCTACGTGCACAATACGGTTGCTGTAATGTATATATCACACGACACAATAGAGTATCCGCCACCGCTTCGCTAGAGGAGAGAAACATCGATTGTGCACAGCCTTAATTCTTTCCTACCTCGCTCGCCGTCGGTCGCACGTCCAAACGAACGGAAGTAGTACCGCAGGAGGCGATGGAGAGCTAACGAAAGGAAGGAAAAAGGTTGGCGAACAGCCAGGCCTGTTGAACGCCACGCCCTGGGGAAAGAAAGGTTTCCAGAAGGGGAGAAATGCGCCAGATAGATTAGGGAAGGCTGGAAAATCATCGCCACAATTCGAGCCAGGTGCCGATCGGCTAATGTGGATATAGCAGCTCGGCCCATCGCTTTGCCTGCCTGACTGCTTGCCTGTTGCACATACCCTGTCTCGAATATTCCCCCGTCAGCAATGTCGAGACTCTTCTTCTAGTGTGCAAACGTGGACGAGTTGATTTGAAAATATCTACGTGGAGTACCATTTAAAAGATATGAGAATTAATGCATTTTCACATATGTACAGTGTTCTATGTGCAAGTGCAGTGTAATTCGCGGTGATAATCCACGTTGGGAATTTTATCATTGATATTATAATTAAAAATAATTATATACAATTCCGATTCTTTCGTAATAAATTATTAAGGTTCGAATTGAGTATAAATTTAAAATCATACATTTATATAATTTAATGAAATAAAAGATAAATTTTTTTACCGAACATTAAAGCAAAAATGTACATCAGATAATTAACGAATATAATGAAATAAAAACAGAAACGGAATGATAACGGTAAACTATCGATATGACATATTATAATACATTATTCTGGGAGGAGAACGATAAATGGATTTAACACGAATTGATAGCGAGATTTGCCTTAGTTATCATCACAAAATTATTATACCGATTTCAACCCTTGCTTATATTCGTCCCTTGGTATACATTAAGTGTTTTTGCCGACTTCACGGTGTTGATCCAGTGCCTACGTGCTAACGTATACTCGGCGTTTACAATTTATTCCCAGTACGGGAGTATTTAGGAATTCTACACGTCGTCTACCCACGACCGCGCCTCTGTAATCCTCTCCGGACACTCCTGGATTACATTGTCATAAATTGTGGCTCTTTACACGGTCATGGTGACGTACAAAACGTGATACATGTTCATCTTTCGCGCAGCTATAATGGAATAATACGTATTGTCTCAACGATTAAGACCACGAATATACCAGTTTTACACGCAGCCACCAGTATCAGGTCCTTAATGATTTATCCACATTTGCCTACATCAGTCTGACCGATTGCGAGAACAAAGTTGTTGTGCGTGTTCAGATAGCATCTAGCTGGCTATATATCTGCTCGACACTACGCGATCTTATCCTGACGGCTACGTGTCTTTCGACAGGAAGTTTTCTGCCAATTATTCGGTTTTTACTACCCCCAAGTACTAAGATTCGCATGTATACATGCGATAACATGTCACGCGCTCCCCGCGGAGAAGACGTTATACACTACCTGCGATGCAAATGAGATTTTAAAGAGCCACGAGCGAACGACCGCAGTGCTCGCTCAAGTGCCACTCGATTGTCTGTTGGCTCGCAAGTGTCTGTATCCTCCGGAACGCAAAAGATATGCTAGATATTCTCTCGTATGCACGCGGGACGTTCTCGAGGCATCGAAACTCGACCTCGTGTTATAATGCAGGTCTCGCCCTATCAAAGTTAGAGCAGATAATATAGGTAGATAGGCAGACTTGTGCTCGCGAGCGAATTTTATCGCGGTATGTTCGTGATCGCCGGATTCGCCGTCGCTCTATAATGCATACGCACGTAGAAGCTATGAAAGGAAGAATATAGCGCCCCGTACATGCGTGCGAGCCTGAACATCGGACCTGACTTTCGATCAAAGGAGAGCGATAGTCGCGGATAAAAGTTTGTTGCAGAGGCGGACAGGAATTCGGTCGCGATGAGAAGAAGAGATCGATAGGAACACGTGTTCTACCGCAGATCCGATTTGCTCCGCGTCAAATGGAAAAGATTGGTCCAGCCAGAGAGAAATTGTTTACTAGCGAGATACCTAACTCCCGTATTAACCTTTCGGTTAAAGCTGAAGGCTACTTTGATGAGCAGAAATCAACAATTAAACGTTCCAATTTGTTCATCGGCTCGAAACGCAAGATATCGCTGATAATACATAATAGAAATTTAAATGTTATTTGAATAATATTTTCTTCATGTACAAATATATATGAATGACTCATGTCCAGTGGTACAAATCCACCCAAACTTGATTTCAAGTTATTAGCAGATTTGAGATACAGATAATGCAATCTATCAACCAATTTACACTGAAATCATCTGTTTTCAAGGTCAACCAGATTGCACAATTAAATCATACGTATGTAAATTATATGTACTTATGACAAAAGCGAAAGTAAAAGTCTTTGTTCCTCAAACTTGTACCACTTGGGATCTCTCTGAGTCACTCATGTGTAATGTGTAGTACATATATCTTGAATAAATAATATAATAAATTTAGATTGAAGTCGAAATAATGCATAAAATGTAAACTAAGTCTTGTCACTATTGTGCGCGACAATACGCCCGAAATTCTACTGTAATTACTGCTTTTGAGCCACGCGATGTCATGCGGAAGAATCACAGACCGCATGCGCCTGAAGCCACTCCCGAGGTGTACGTGTAACTGTAATGACGTCAGCGCGTTTCCACGATCTGTCTCTCCTGTTTTGGTATCCCTATGTTCTTGCCGATGACGGCGGATATCATTTTTTTTTTTGTCCGTTCGTCGACAGCTGATACGACTGCAGTTCCTCTTAAGAACCGTAAAGTAGATCCGGAAGATCCCTCTGTCGCGAACAAACAAAAATCTCCATCCATCTTCGGGGCTGATATCAGCATGAAGACGTGCGCGCGAACAATGTATCTCCGCGGAGGAAAGAATATTCGGAAAAAGTTTGCGCAAAAGAGCGACGCTACAATATTTTTCGCCGCTTTAACTCCGTAGCACGAGGTTCTTGAGACTTGGGTGATAAAATTCACTTTATTCGTGAGACATTACTTATTTATACGAGTAAAAGGAATGCTTTGTAACGGCCACGTTTATGGTGGTCGTAGGTTTCTCCGAGGGCTCGCGCGATTTATATAAAAAGGTTTATATAAAAAGGTATCTATCTTAGATGAGATATACAACGCAATTACATAGGGGGGGGGGGAGGGGGAGGAGTCTAATGCACCTCGTTGAAAATTTTAGATAACGTAGCGTAAAATGAAATAAGTATTCCATCATAGTGAAATTCTAGATTCCGCGTAAATGTATTAATGCATTTATACATTAAATTAATGAAGCGGTAAATGTACCTACTCTATTATCTTTTAATTGACTATTGTATAATCAAATTACGCGCACAGCTCCTAATATGTGCATTATAATCATTTCTTTCTTTTCTACGTTTTATAATTTGCGTTATGTTACTTACTATAAATAGCTTAATAAATAACAGTAGATTCTCTCTTTCTCTCTCCAGTTCTCTCTTTCTACTTTTGGCTGCTTAATATTAACGCAATAATTATGTTCTATGCAACTAAAAATTTACAATTTCTTAATTATTTACATTCCAAGAACCCTTGGATAGTGAATTAATAATCTCTCTTTTCCCCGCGCGTTGTTTACATTGACATAATTAACATACAACTTGGAATGAGTGATTGTTCAACTTATGTCGTGTCGCCTTTTGATTAAAAGCAGAGTGGAACAGAGTTGCGTGCGATACGAGTCTCGTGGGACGCTCCGGCATTTGGCTGACAGTTCTCCGGGATATATCGCGTTTGTCTCCATATTTGGCCGGATCATTCGGGCCAGCACAGTCGGTCGGTCGATCGGTCGGTCGGTCGGTCGGTCTCTAGAACAAGAGTTTCGGGCCAATGATACAGGAGAGAGGCTTCGAGCGCAGCTCGTTCCGGCGCGCAATGTTCGCCAAGATCAATAGACGGGCCGTGAGCCGTCGTCATCCCAGGCGACAGAGAGCCCGCTGGTTTTGATCTCTCGCGCACGCGCTCTCATCTCTTCCCAACAAACCCCAATGCGCTATACGTACACGTACATTTTATATACACCCTCGCTCTCTCGACGATAATGCTCGCAGCATCGGATGTAAGCGACAATCGCGCTGGCAGTCCACGAGCGCGCCGGAATTCGTGCGCCGGCTCGTGCATTTACCTGCACTACTGTCGAGACGAGATGCCGTTTGTCTGGCGATAACGTCTGGGTATACTGAGACCAATCGTGCACGAAAGGCCAGAATATCCGTTGGCGACTTGGTTGACGATAGAAGAAAGAGAGAACATGGGCTATAGCAATTGGTATAACCAAGCTGCGATCTCTAATTATCAATCTATTGTTCTTAACTGTTTTGACAAAAAATTATCTCTATTATTATGCTAAGAATTTTGATTCTCTTTTATATCAATGAAATATATTATGTTTATGAATGATATCAAGATTTTAATATTTTAAAGAGCCATTATGATTAAAATAACTTGTTTTATTTATATTATCTTTTTCATTAAAACACATGTTACCTCTAATGAAATAAAATATACTTTCTAGATATTTAAATTCAGCAATTAACGTAATTAAAATACAAATTTAGAAGTACATATATTTAGAATAAGACGAACAAAAGAAATTAAAAAATCCTGGTGCAAGTATACAATTACTGTCGAAACTGTTGGATTGTAGCTAAATATTGAAAATACGAAAGAGCAATATTCTGCAAAACGAAACGACGAATGAAAGCTGAAGCATAAAAATGAAGTAAAAGGACGCGGGATGCAACTGAAATAAAATCCAATCAAATTTTTCACATTCGATATATAAAAGGATTTATGTATATATCGTTAAAAGCACCGATATTTTTGCATCAAACGATTGAATTATCGCACTCGTGTATCATATAATATTTTATAATATCTCGCAAAAAATTTACACAAAGTTATATCAAACATAAACTAACTTTAACTACCTGTAACTTTATGTTTGATACAATTACATAAAAGAGATGTACATTATAATATATATGAATATAATATTATTCGTATAATAGACAAAATATAATGCAAAATAATATGCAATATTTCCATACATGAGCACAAAAGATAATTAAAATGACGTAGAATGAGCATACGAGAATATCTTTTCAGTATTATATTTTCATAAATATAATTTCTAAGTATCCAAAATACATAATTACCTGTAAAATAATAAATTCATAAAAATATATTTTATGCGCTCATAATCAGGATTATGTAAATTGGAAATTGCGATAAGAGATCCTTGGATTAATAGATACCTTGCGCATCGATAATTAAATTATAATCATAAATCCCAAGCAGATGGAATACACAAATTAAAAGAATAAAAATAAGTAAATTCATAAATTAACTAAATTACACTGTAAAATAGTATCAAATTATTCGATAAGATCTGATAATAACCGCAATAATTAAAAATCAAAATCCAAGCAGATAAACACAAATACGTAAAAGAGATGAAAAATGCCAATGTGAAACGTTCCCTCCAGGCAAGCTTAGACTTAAATTAAAGCACATAAAATTCACCCTCATCATCCCGTCGCTCGTGTGGGTGTTCCGACGCCCTGTGTAGACAAGGTGTCCTAGAAAAATCCTAAACTTTATACTATAGATATTTTGCAGCATTCAATCTTTTTTTCGGGCATTTAGTTGTCATTTTTTAATATTTGATATAAATATTCTCAAATCAAAATTAGATTTTTTTGCATTTTTGAGAAACTTAGATATTATTCAAAATTGTCAAAACATTTTTAATTCCTTCTTAATGCCATGATATAAACAACCGTACGTCATTAATGTTCGTGTAACAAAAAAAAAGCTATGGTTTACAAGTGCGCAGTTTATGACACATCCTATATATCTATACATCGCTCTCCGACTTGATGGAGGGCGCAAACTCGCATTCGTACTGCGTATTCAAAGTTTGCCCCGTAACTCGAGAATTCGATCCAAAGTTGCGCGGGCGGAAAGGATGCATACCCTCCGTTGCGTACAACCCGCGTTATCTTCGCTCCAGCGGATGCTGCCGGGAGGACCGGCGTCTCAATGTTGCACGCACGCACGCACGTACGTTCGTGCGTCTTCAGATGCGAGAGCATCATCGTCCGCTCTTTTGACGTGCATCATCGCCGTCGCACTTCAAAAGCGCACGGATATTTTTCACAAAGTAGCGCAGAATATGCAAATGGAATATCTTTTGACGCAGCTCTTTTCGCTCTTTCATATTATCGCCGTTATGTACTCTCGCTCCTTTACATTCGAATATTCTGACGCAATCGGAAAAGTAACGATATGCTTTTCGCAGCTGAACTCTATGTGCACAGAAGAAGGAAGAGCACACGTGAAACGAAAAGAAATGGATAACGCAAAAAATTGAATGGAAAGAGTCTCTCGATGCGAGTTGATTAATCCCGGAATAACAAAAAACTATTAAAGTACCTAGATTGTCAGAGAAGTAGACGCTGCAAACGCGACAATAATCCTTTCGTGCGGATAGGTGCGAGTGGGTTAATCGCAGGATAAGAGATGGAGACAAGCGAAGATTGGTTTAGTCTCCCGAGCGATTGTTTGAGCACAAGAGAGAATATAATATATATTATCGTGCACGTGTACGCGAGGACGTGATTATTAAATTGTGCGATCAGACGGATAATTTTAAAACAATAATTTCTTTATATATTATTTTACTCGAAATTTCACAATAATTATTTAATACGTGCTAAAGTGACAATTAATTCCATCAAAATTCCAAGGCTATTCTATTAATAATGAGCAAGAAAGAATTTACCATGCTCTATAATATATATCTAAATACGCATATTAGTGAAAAGGAGAGAAGCGAAGGCAAAGAAATGAAAATCAGTAGACAATCGCGAGATAATTATGAGACAAGATGGCAATCATGTAAGTTAATTATCATATAGTTAATAATTATCTTATATAGTAGTCTCTTGTAATATGCGTACAAACATCCTCGAATCATCATAATGGCCATCATTTCAATTAGGGCGTACACTTAACTGAAAGTTTATCTGTAGATTGTATACATTTACAAGCATCAGTTACCCAACTTGACAAAATTTCAAAGTACGTCTTACATAAGCATCTTATGAAATGTCACGATCTCCCACGCAAATGTATTAACATTTCATGAATGAATTTCAATGCAACGATCTCTCGATCCTGCGGAAAGAAAAGCTGCTAAATAAACATGATCTCCTACCGTTGCGCATCAATCTACGTAATAGCGAGATCTGACGAGAGGGATGGCAGGAGGTAGGGTGACGAAAACTACTAAGTTCATGAAACAATCAGGCAGTCAGGGTGACAGCGAGCGCAGGCACGACGCCAGTCGTCGGCTCGAGGTGAGCAGGCGAGCATGTTAGGGTGGGCGCGAGAGAAAGAGAAAGAGAGTGGGAGTAAGGGTTGAGGGGTGGGTAGAGACAGGTAGGCAAGAGCAGGCAGGCTGGCAGGAAGGAAGGAATTGCGCCTGCGCGCTGAAACGGCCGGGCTAGACGCGAGAGCCGCCACTCCCGAGCGCGTAGCGGTGTACCGCGGGTGCTGACCGAGTGTCCCCGCGAGAGAAGAGCGAGAGAGAAGTGAGAAGACGAGAGAAAGAGCGCGGGTGAGCAGAGAAAAGCGACGGAAGGAGCAGACGGAAAAAATGTCCATCGCGAGAGGAAGAATCCTGGAGTGGAAGCGGAGCTCGTGGCAGGACGTCGCCGGCGATCAGGAGACTCCGGCGCTGTAGGACACTGCAGGACGAAGGAGGCGGACAACCTCCAGGAGAGGACCCTCGTCGCTGTATCTCCCTTCTCCACCGACACCCGTTATCCCCCGCCCGAGTGTTATCCCCCGGTATCTCTTTTGCCCCGAAAACGCAGCGGGAATCGCGAACGAAACTCGACGCCGAGAGGGAAGAGACGGGGACTCGGGAGAGACAAGAATAGAAAGTATCGCGACAAGTTAATAAATAATCTCGCGAATTTATTACGCGTCGCCGTTTATTCGCGTCAGGCGGTGCCAAGACTCCTGTGATCTCGAGTGGCGAGAAGCGCAAAAGTATACGCTGTCGCGCGAGGCGAAGGAAGGGTGTACGCGGTATCAGAATCATTCGGATTAAACCGAGTGCCGCGATCCGACGTCGTCGCTCCAGTGTTGACGAAAGAACGCTCGTGAGTGATAGTGACGGCAGGGCAAGGGCAGAGGGTGTGAATCGGTAGATCGGGCGAGAGGAAAATCGTAAAGGAAACCCGAGGGAAATCGGAGGGCCGGAGAGCACACGGAGAGGAGCCCGACGACGAAGCAAGACGGGGGTAGGAGGGCGGGGCGGGCGGGAGGGAGGGAGGGAGGGTGAGACGCGGACGACACGCAGAGAGACGCCGGGTCAACGCGCCAGGTAGCAACGCCTTGGGACAGCCGTCGACGTTTCCTTCGTCGCCGTCCTCGTCCTCGCCATCGTCGTCGTCGTCGTCGGCGTCGTCGTCTCAGCGGCGGGGTGGTGCCGCGGTTCCTTCTCGCGGCGACTCCGGGGGATGACGACCATGGGGTCCTTCCACGCCGCATCCGGGAGCCTCGTCCTCCTCGCGGCCACGGTCGTCCTGCTGCCCGCCACGCATCGCGCTCCGTTTGCATACGCCGCGTAAGTCAACCGTTTGCACGCTTATTTAGATCCGGATGAGACGTGCGAGAGGGAATGATTTGTTCCAGGTTTAAGAGTTGTCTTGAGCATGCCTTGAGATTCCTTTTTCGCAAAAGTCGATGCTGAGAAACACGATGAGAGTAATTTGTAAGGTATATTGCAAATTGTCGTGATATTGATGTAGCTCGTCTTTAAGTAGATCACGCGTGCAATAAGAAGGTCTGTGAAGTATTAAAAAATGGAATGCTGCCAATTGTTGACGTTTTCTTTATATTGCGCAGCATCACGAGCATTTATCGCGCACCTTTCCATGGCTAGAAATATATATTCCATGTTTGGAATATATGAGAATAGAATAATTAATATATGCGTATTTAAAACTCTTGAAGTAATATTCAAAAGATTTTGTATCTACCGTAAACACACACTCTCCTTTAGGAGGATGCCTAATATTTTAGAAAAGCTAATATTTTGTGTCTAAATATTTGGATTTAAAAAAGATGATGCTTATAAAATATTTTATTATAAATATAGATGAATCATGAATTATATTCTTAATGCTTTCGTAAGAACAATTAATTCATAAAGATTTTAACTTTATTTAATCATCACAAATATTATATATTTATAAACTTGTAAAAATTTCAAGTATTTCTATCGAAAGTTTTTTAGTATTATCGCAATTGGAGTCTCGATTGCCAATATTTCATAATTTTTATATAATATTCATGATATACGTAAACAATTACGAGCAATTATCTTTCATAGTAATTATACGAGAAACATAAACATATATTTTTACAAGATAATTAATTTTTCCATTTTAATATCGGAAAAATATTGCGTTGGGCAAATCATGTATGTGACGAATGGCGATAGGCATTACTCATTATACCACTTCGACGAGAATAACGAAGTTTTATTACGCGATCGTGTCTGACGTCAACTCGCTGCCTACTATCAAATGTACACAAACAAGATAGATTTAGCCTTTGACATAACGGGCACTACAATGCAAGTTCTCTCTCTCTCTCTTCCTCTCTCTGCCGTCTGGATGCATCTCCGTGATTGCATGTAAATGAGCGGATACATGTAGCCACATTGCATGTCCTAGTATATGTATCATCACTACGCAAGCTTTTTCCATGATCACAATGACAGTACTCCTCCTTTCGAGGCGATGATAAAAATGCTCTTCGCGTTTAAGTATAATATTTCGATAGCACAAATCGTCTTACTCGGTTTTTTCTAATCGATAGCTGTTGATCGATAAGACTAATATGTAATAAATATTTAATTTCGTTAATGTTCCTTTATAGTTCTCTACTATAGTGATGTCAGTTAATTCCAATAAATAAATAATTAAAATTTATTTATTATAATAGATTTCTATGAAGCATATTCAGTTAAAATCATATGAAAAAACTTGGCTACATATTTAAAAAAAGACTTATATACTTTATTTTCTAATATTATTCTCTTGGATTAAATATGATTGTGTCTTAAAGATTAAATGTAACAACCCGATATTTATCATTTGCTAATTAATTGCATGATTTCTCCGAATGTTTCAACTATTTCAAATAATTAATGAAAACATCTAGAAGACGAGATTAATTGTCGCTGAAAAAAACACCATACTACATGCGACAAACAGAAACAAAATGATAAACTTTAGACAAGTAGAAAGAATAGAGAGATGCGCGACTAATAGTAATAAAGTGCAAATAATGTCGATACTGAAATTGGCTATTCGGTCATCCGTTGATCGCGATACACTAGTGGCACGTATTAATAATCCGCAAATGTAGCTAGCAAAGGTTTTTGTAGCACGAGAGAACCAGCGTTATCGATCACTTTGCACGAAACATTCGACGCGTTGTACTCATGACCGACGCCTGCCTTCACTCGGACTCTTTCCCTGGCCGTCGCGATAACGTTTCTTTACTACTGAAATCTTTTTATTGTTGGTCATCTTCTGATCAGCTGATCATCTTATATTCTCAACATTTTAAATAAATCTAAATATATAAATGTAATATATTATTCCCCATATATTGTACAATTTATAATTTAAATAGATAGCAATCAAAACTGTTAAGCGTTACTATTTTTAGAGTGACACAAAAATTTCGAATAACAATGCGATGAGCACCTTCTGATTCAATTTTTTTTTGTTTTGAATATTTAAGATTTTAAAAAAATTCCGATATAGATATAATGTGTGATCATTTTTTTATCAGGAATTAAATTGTATGGTTAGATAATATCTAATTAATCTAATAACTATAATTCTCTGAATGAAAATTATACTTAATGTAACGACAAGTCGCAGGGGCACCCTCTTATTTAAGACATTCAAATAAATGATATAAGAAACAGTCTCTAATTCGAGGTCAGACAGCGAAGGCTTCCCACATAATCTATCGCATTTACATTCCGACGAATATAGAATCATTAATAATCACGGAATAAACGATAACTTTTATCGCTACGAGAATGTAAAGACCTTATAGTCAATGACATTGACTAACATTATCGGTCCCTACATTTAAATCTAACGAGATACATATATTAAGTCTTTAAACAATTCTATGTCCTTCAGATATTAAAAATTCCAGACACAATTTTTCTCTCCCTCGTAAGTATCGAATAATATTATTAATAGCGAGACGTGGCTAATGCCGAAATAGTTTTAATTTGCGAGCGTTGTTATATTCAACAAAGCATGGTAAACTAGTAGTTACACGCTGCAAGAGAGAATATCAATATTTACGCTCTTCCGGCGAGCGGAGCCTCGGTCGTTCCACCTGTTTCCTCCTCGAGAAGGCCGCGCGCTTCTCTCCGGCATCCTCCAAACCTTAACGAGTACCAACCGCGGAGGTACTGTAGTGTGGTATCGGTGATCGCAGTAGAGCTCTCGAGCAGGAGGGTGCTCCCGACGTGGCAGAGCTCCAAATCCTCCTACGCCGCCACCCTTCGCCAGCCCACCGCGGCTAGGATCGTCGCCACCCTCGCCCACTCTTGGATCGGTGGCGCACACCAGACTCTCTCTCTGTATAGCGAGAAGAACACCCTTTTTACATCACTCGGTTATTCGGACCAAGCTCGATCCAAAATTTCAATTACATCTCCATTGAAGTTTCCGCTATCAAGATCTCATTATTTAAATCTGACTGTAGTCATTGAATGGGCGATTATTTTGTCGTTATTATTTTGGATGAGAATTTATCACATAATTGACAAGTTGTTAACAAAGATCAAAATAGCGTTCGAAAGATACATAAGCGAAAATTGGACTTAAATAATAATATAATGTAATAATATGACATAAGAACAATTTACTATATTTATCAATTTCTGCGTAAACTTATATTTATAAAATATAATAAAATCTTTCTTTCTTTTTGTATATATATACATATATGAATAAAAAATGGCTTACATAATATTCGTCTTTGCAGCTTGAGACTTTCAAACATGTATAAAAAAATGTTTCTTAGGATTTCGAAATTTATATAAAATATATCTTTTTAATAATATAATATTATTCAGAGATTACAAAAGTACACATTATATATTTTTATTTTTTCGTTATCTACTATATATTTCATTTTGAAAATATAGAGAATTCACATGCAATGTTAGTATAGCATAAATATGTATTTTAATCAGTATTAGAGAACTGATAATATACTGTAAGAGTTGCTCGATTATATCGCGAGTAATTAATGGCCATTGTCGAAAATATCCGTTCAAGGATTTCGCGGAGAGCGTTTGGTATCGATCTGTGATATCTCATATCGGGATGCGCGACTCTTGTAGACAGAAGAATGCCTTGGCAACTTTCCGGAATTGGAAACATCGTGGATTATCATTCCGGTTGAGAATCGTCGTGTTTTCGTTGCAAGAGCATCGCCCATCGCGGAAGTAGACAAAATCGCGCCAAATCATTCGACTCCGACTGACCTATTTTCAGCGGTAGTGTACGAATACGTGCGCACTTCTAGGAGACGACAGACGACGGATTGTTGTTTTCCTTCGCATATCTACTCTAACTTGACCTATGCAACCGCGTTGGCAACACCACTGTCGGTTGGAAGGATGACAACCGATGCCACCGAGTGTTTTTCCATTACCGTGTTTCGGGCAGAAAAGATTTATCTTTCTCGCGGTCCCACGAATATCTGGCATCCTGTATTCATGTAATGGAGCTTTAAATGCGTTTCCGCTTTTGGAATATTACCATTTATCCAAATTGTGAATATGAAGTAGAAGTCTGGCAGTAACTGCTGAATTTTGTATGTTACTGGTTGGACCATTAAAAAATTACATCGACTATGCAACGATATTTCCGCGACATACGTGAAATATGATTTACATACTCTAATGTTTGACATTTCAACATGTGAAATATTAAATAAGCAGAATAATTGCACATGTTATAAGAAATAATAAGACATATAACAATTATAATAGAAACCAAAGTGTTTGATACATATCATATTGACAATGAATACATAATACATATCAAAATGTACATCATAATGTACATCGTAATGTTGTATAAAGACGTAGAAAAAAATAATTACAATTCTCTAAAAAATATGTACTTCTCGCATATGCTTATGTATATAATGTATGTAATCGATATTAATTAATAATATAGATAATGTCGATGGTTGCCATGCTCCAATTTCAAAAACAGAACATTTTACGTAAACAATTAGTGACTGGCAGCTGGCATATAAAGGCTGACAGAGATCGGGCACAGTGGAATAACGAGAGGCAGAGAGAGAATGACGCTTCGTTCGCAAACAACCAATGCATATTTAATAGTGGACGATTATTAATGCGCGCTTATGCGGGTGATTGATGAAACCATACAGAGTTGTGCGAGCCTGAACAATTTATGTCACGATTCATATATCGTAATGACTATAAGTCTGTCCTATTTAACTGCGCTCTTTTACATTTTTACAACAAAGAAAATTTAAAAAGAAAAAAGAAAGAAAGAAAGGAGAAGAGAATAAATTAAAAAAGTAATTAAAAGAGATATCTATAAAAATTCTAGAGATTATCTTTTCAAAAAGTGGGACAAAAGATCTAATAATAAAACCTCTAAATTATCCTTAGATTATTGTAAAACAAAGATATAAAGAGAAGAAATGCATGCACTAAATTTTGCAATAAGTCTGCAATCACGCTTTCGCGTCTCATAATCGAACGCTATTTCCGACACGTCACTTCATGACCCGCGTTATATTTCTACCGACCGACGACGTTATGACGTTTGGCGAGATTATAGAGTGACATAACAAAACGTATTTCCGATAGTAACTTCAAACTTAATCGGAATGGCGGCCGGTAACTCGACAGCGAAGAGGCGCGAATCGAAGACACGAGAGAACGGTATCCGGATCGAGCCCATCTAGTTAGCTATAAATCGAATATTCTTCGGTAACTGTAATATCCGGCTGAGTCGTGCTGATCATTCAAGCAGCTGACTGTTCCTCGTGTTTTACCACCAGTACGTTGGGTGCCATATTCGCGGTAGCGATACAGGAAACCGTAGCCTCGATTTGATAATGATTTCATCCACTCGGATCGTTCGCCTTTGATTAACTCGAACGATATATTCTAATAGTTCCAAGTTCTATTATATTATAAATCCGAATTGCCAATCTTATACTAAGAAATGTTCAATCTTAAAGTTTTCACTCTAATATTTTTAATACAATGAAAATTCATTTCAAAATAATTTATTTAACACATCATTTTTGAGCGAAATAAGATATTATGTCATTATGGCTTTAGTGGACGCAATAAATAACTGATCATACATGCTTTTATTAAATTTATCCCACAAAAATTTTCTTTATTGCAATAATTTTTCAGATTTTTGATGTATAAATTCAATTACCACTTTGAATCACCATTTCGAATTACCACTTTAAAAAATATTAAATATTAATAATAATAAAGATTAATAATCAAAATTTTTGCTTCAATGTTTATAATATAATGAAAATTCATTTCAAAATAATTTATTTAACATAACGTATTATTAGAGCGAGATATTATATCATCGTAGTTTTAAAGTACGTAGCAAATAATTGATGCAACATACACGCCACGATTTTTTAAATTGCCCTATAGAAATTTTCCTTTCATTAAACGTAGTATCATAAACTTAAACTTTTTTCTTGCGTAGTAATCACTACGGAAACATACTTAAACATACGATACGCTTGGCCTTCGAGGAAACTTTTCGCGCGCCTTGACGTGTTCTTCGCGATGCGTTTGCCGAGTACGTGTCATTTTTCGCGAAGATCCGATTGCGATTTTCAATAATGTGCTCGTATGTGCTTTCCTCGTCGACTTTCGACCGGTGCATTTCCCGTCGCAAATAACGCGACGATAACGTAAACGCGTCAGTCGAGGTTATTAGTGTCGGAGTTAGAGTACTTGGACAGTAACCGCGATGGAGGGTCGAGCGCAGTTCGAGCGGTCACGCGATATACGGAGACTTTCCCGTCTGCTTCTGGATTTTAACTCGTGGCTTTTGCGCTCATAAATTCGTACCCCGCGCGGCGAGTGTCACGATTAATATGCGGTTGTTCCGCCCCGTGCACCCCATCCCCTCGTCCATCTAACACGACCACCACGTTGCAAAATCCGCGACCGTGCCGTGACAGTTGCCGTACTTTCAAATTACTTTCAAATTACCACTCGCTGAATAACGGAGATTCTGCCACGCAACGCGAATGGAATAAACCAAATTATTACGTCGTCGGCGGCCGCGCCATGGCCGCAAGAGAGAGCGGATAAGTTATGATAACGAACGTAACATACTCTTTCCTAGGTCGAAGACACATCTGCAAATAGAATCCAGGATTGCGTGACACAATAAGAAGATCATAAATTTTTCCGTTATTTTAAAAAGCAATATTTCTTGCGCCAATTTACATGTCTTGAATGTAATTTGATGCATCATCAATAAAAAAAAAACGATATATCACAATTGATGATTAGAGTAAAATATGTAATCTTTTAATAACAAAATATATATAACTATATATAATAAATACTAAGCATATCGGGACAGAATATATATCGCGAATACACATGTAAAATAAAAATCGGCATCACGTAACTGCAATACTTTTAAAATATTTTCTTGAGAGTAGATATTTTGAAGATATCTATATCTTTGTAATGTGCATGCGAGTGGTCAAAGTCAATCGAATTAATTATAAATGGATGGAAAGATACATAGGGCGCATTGCGAGGAAATTCAACGAGAATCGATCTACATTCAAGGATAAATAAAACGAAAGAATAGCCAAGAACGGTACGATAAGCAAACGTTATAACTAAAGTTAGATACTAGATGCTGGCGAATGCAAATAGTATGTATATAAGAGACTGACAAGGCAATGAAACAAATCAGTATAAATTAAGTTGATCTCTCTCTCTTTCTCTTGAATGAAAAGATCGTATAAAACAAGCAAAGAAGTGATACAAGCAAGATTTTCAACAAACAAGATTTTTAAAACTTGTAAAATGTTATACGCATATCATTCGGAAAATGTTAACAATAATTTCAGTAAATAAAAATATATTTAAAGAATTAATGCATCTAATTATATAATTTAATTATATAATCTATAATGTATATATTATTTAATATTGTTTTTGTCATTATTATTATTTATAATATTGTTATTATTATTATTTAATTATATAATTTGTATGTATGTATCTGTATATTATTTTAGGGGTGTTACGCAAACGATGACAGTTTTGTCAAAAAATTCAGGAAATAGATGGTTAAAAAATTAAATTTTATGTGTTAAGGCTAAATGAATAACCAACAGAGAAAAATAATAGTTATTTCAACATTCATTTTCTTTGGTTGCTAAATAAAATAAATAAAAATGAAATAACACAATAGAATCTTAAAATGAATTGGTGCACGAGAAAATATTTTTCTTGCATAATATTGCGCAGAAAACAATCGATATAAACACGAATCGGTATTGACAGATGGACAATTTCTACCGTAGTTTGAAAAAACAAGCAAATTGATGGAATATCAAAAACAGCATTTTGCATTATTATGAAAATATATTATACAGTACCAAAGGTATAAGTTGGACAATCATTTCGAATTATCTACTCGATTTATAAAAAAAGATTAGATAAAACAATATTAACTTCTGTTCAAATCTCGATAAGACAAATTGTTAAAAATGCATTTGAGGCGAAAAAATAGCTAAGGCGAGAAATCAAATGTATAGATCGCTGCATAAAACAAATATATAGCACTCATACGGGCTTGCAGATCGTGCAAATAAATGCTTGAACATTCGAATTTCGCAGTTGCAGAGAAACGATGCGGGTTACAAACGACCATTTTAATAGACAGTACTTGTACATATGTCACGCGATTGTCATTTACGTAAAGATCTAAAATATCAAAGCTTTCCAACTAGCATGCACAGCGGCGAAAGATAAGATATAAATATTAGTTCAAGAGCAATGCGGCATATAAGTGCAGAAAATTTCGTAATCTATCATCGCCCCTGCCATCCATGTATTGCCTGTCATCCATGATAATCATCACGCGCACGCATCGGGGTATAATACAAAGAGGTATTAAAGCCCTAAAAGCTCCCTTTCGCATGAGATACGACAAAGTGATGAACGATGCAAAAGCCGCCTCTAATGACGCGGATCGAAAAATGCAGGCACGACGAGTATTCGCGGTGCAACGCATCGCACACGCGGAATCGAAGACGAGCGAAGACGATGAGACTTGCGGAGCCGACGGAGGAAGGGGGGGAATAGTCGCGGGGTCGAAGGGGATTGTCGTAGGTTGTGGGTGGCGAACGGAGGAGAACGGGGGTTTCTCGCGTGCAGCCTTGACATGGGCCAGGAAATCAATGGGACCTCCAACACCGATGCAAACTCGGTCAACCGAGCCGCGCAACGGCCCACGTCCATAATGTCGGATGTACCGCACTGTCGATGTACAGCAATCGATGTGAGATCCTATCGGGGGAGCGCCAACTAGCGAATTCGTACTCCTAAATCAGGTGTCGACAAAAACTACCGATCAATCTGTCGCTTAGGGTTAGCGATAAGCCCCCGAGACGTTGGTCGATAAGCGCGGCTTGACGAAGGGAGAAAGAGAAGTGCGAACTAAATCTCCGATTAAAGCGATAGAAATGAAATATTATAAAACGCGAATAATGGCTTAATGGAGAGCTGCTCATAAATTTTTTTTCCAATGCGCTAAGAGATATTCTGACAGATAGCAATTTGATTTCTGCGAGATAATCTGCTTTTATCATTGTTTACCAGAATATCCTTTTTTTATCTGTGTACAGATAAACACAGTTTACATGGATTTTATTTTTATATCGCATTCTTGTACACAGAGCACTCAAATAAAATAATAAAATTGAACAAACAGCCAAAAAAATTCATGTTGTCTGTGTCAAAGCTAGCTTGTATTATAAAAAAATCGGTACGTTTATTTATTTGTAAAAAAGTCATGATCTCGATCCGACGTCCATCCTGCTGTCTATCGCGATGATGGCATCGATGCCGATGGGCAGGAAATGAAACGACATTTCAAAGGAAACGTCAAACAGTCCGGTAGGCACGCCTCGCCGATCAGAAGCAACCACTCTATCTGTTCTCTTCACTTGATTTCCCTACATCAGATATCAAGTAACGAAACAGATACCTACACTTCGCAAATGACACTGTATCGATAGATGGATGGATAGATAATAAATAGACACATTTTGTATCCTAAAACTATTACACTCCTAGTTTCTCGTATCCACACCCTTGTAATACGCTCAAATTGTATATTAAATATTTATTGTTGAGCCAAAATACAAGGAAAAAGTACAGTGAAAAAATTCACAATAAATCGAGAGACAAAATCTACGATGATTATCGCGCAATTTAACGTGTCAGTTCGATGATAGGCAGGGTGCTTTCGTCGACGTTATTGTTATTGATGAGAAACAACGATCGCGACAATAGAAGCCGACCTCCGACGCAACCCGCAATTGCGCGGCCGTGTATCTGCATGTCAGAACCTTGACGAGAGCGCGGCCAGGGCTGCCAATCAATGACGAGGACATCACCCTCGACGACTAACGTCTACGTCCTTGATCATCCGTTCGTCGCCGCGTCGCGACAAAAGCCGCTACACGTTCGGAATACTTGAGGCGCCGAGGTCGAGTCAGGGCTAAATTCCAGGGCTAACTAACGACAACGAAAGTACAATAGCATCTTCTGTAGGTATATAAATTTAAAGGAGAAAGAACCTGCATGTTGGCGATTGAGCCAACAATTGGAAAACGCAAGCGAGTGTCAAGCGAATGCAAAAAGTGCAACGCTATTTTATATAAACATGCTAATTAATTATATCGTTGAATCGCAGAGAATTTTTAACGTGAAAATGAGAGAGAAAACTTTGTACATTTTATAAATAATATTGTATGATAGATAGTCTGGAAATAGATGTTTTATATTCGTACTTTAAGACATGTGATATATTCTCAACTAGACATTTAATATTTATTTAAGATCTAAATTTTTCTCTAATATTAATTTCTAAAATTCTCTAGTATTAATCTGTCAAGTTATAAGATTATAAAAAAAATTGTGAATTATATATGTTGCTGACGTTTTTTTGCTTTTGTTTTTGCTGAAAATAAAGTTAAAAGTTTATTTTTCGCGTATACATTATATGGAATTGTAGTTTGTTTGTAATTAAACAAGCACTGAAATAATTTTCATATTGAATTTCACATTGACTGTTCAATTCATTAATTTATCAGATACACATTATTTCGATATATGACGCAATCGTCATAATGTCATAAATTTTGAGCGCAGAGTGTTATATTAAACTATGATAATGATTTCATTTGTTTTAATACCCTCTGGCATCAAAATTAAACAATCTCACATGATATATGCACTCGCGAAATTGCAAAAAACACGAGACACCAGAAAAACAATCCCAGCGATGAAATGTATTTTGTAATTCAACGCATGAATAGGATCAGGCGTTCGCTATCTATGTGTTTGCCACGTGAACGAGTGTGCATCAAATTGCCAAATACAAATATAGGAGGTGTGTATGTGTCGGCATCAACGTAGGAACGTAATAAAAGAACTTTCTAGGTCGCATTAAGGTAATGCGTCGTGGTTACCGCGCTGAAATTTGTCTAAAAGTTAAGCCAGAGCAACGAGCAGAGCTGAGTTTTTCCGTCGAATCAAAAACCAGTTCATGCTACCACCAGCTCCGGCAATTTGCATACGACCATCTTAAAAAAATGAATACCTATGATGTGACAAGCGCCTTTCATCTTTGTATATCAGGGCATCTTATAATCAGCCGAAAATATTCCTTTAATGATAAATATTTTAAGACGAATCTTTAATAAATTTTTTTTTTTATAAATGATCGTTACATTTTTCAATACTCAATAACACATATAATAAAATCTTAAATTACATGGTACGTCATTGAGTAAGTAAAATAAAATTAATTTTTAAAATCAATTGTGTTATTTACATGTGCTTTGTCAAATTTTAATTTCAAATATCTTTACAAAATATTATCAATGTGAATGTCTTCAATCATTCTGTTGCTAATTAAAATGAAATTTCAAATACGTTCAACAATTCGTCATTAAAATATTTGTCAGTGATAATGGAATATATTATATATTTCAAAGAGATGTGTGTAAAATATCTACGTATCTGTCATCGACGTATCGCTTTATTTATTCAAATATTGTCTTTCTCAATGATTCGATTCTCCAAACTATTCCTAACTCATTCTTATCACGCCAATAACAACCATAAACTATAAATACAAAATTGCGGCATAATCTCTTCAAGCGTCGGTGATTATATCCCACGCAACTTCACACATCAATTGCATCCTATGTCAAGGTTATTTACTTTTATTCTTCCGACGCATTATGAATTTCTGATCAGCGTTGGAACACGTGTCCGAAGTCGATGGGAAATATTTATAACGTTATCGATCGCATTTCCGCATTGCGCGACCCTACAAACGAAGCCCAACGAAGTTGTAATTACCAATTCGTAATTCACACAATTAATCAATAAGGACGCGACGTTCTCAATCATTTCACGTCCAGCATGATCGACGCCATCATTATTTTATATTATGAAATAACAGTGTTCCCTCCATCTATAGATGAGTACCATTAATAAATCGACGAGAATCTCAGCATCCAAGACCAAAAAAGAATCTTTGCTGCCTTCGCGACAGTCCAAGCAGTCGTGGTAATTGGATAAAACCCAGCGGATAATTTCTCTCCGGCAAACATAATTACTGGCCCGTATTTACGCGGACCACTCTCGCAAGTCAGGGCATATATAGCCGGCTGAAAAAAGCACCGACGACGCCGGTACCGACGGCGAACCCTTCCCGTGTATAAAAAGCCATTGCAATCACGCGGTATACTGGCACGCTAATGGGGCATTGATATAATTAACTGCTATACCTGTGCGCTCTTATCGAGCTCGTACGTCGGCTGAAGCTGCCGTCGGCGTCGCCGCGTCTCACGAACGCACACCTGAAACAAAAATAACACCAATATACACCGTGTCCCAAGTATCATGCAAGCTCTCTTGACTAAAGTTAATAGCATGTTCGCGTCTGAAAATTCAATTAAATTCAATTTTGATTAATTTATTTATAAGTGAAATATGTATGTAAAATGTGAAGAAAATTATATCCGATCCTTTATTTATAGGATTAAAAGTCTAAAGTTGTTAATTATTTAATATTTCATGGTTCTATTAAACTTAACTGCTTTTAAATTTTTAATTCTTTTAAAAATTTAATGGATTTGAATTTTTATTATGAAATTATGCAGCGATATTATTTTCAGAATATGCATATTATATCTTCTTCAAACATATGTAACATTTAATTTTGACATAGAAATAATCGGTTTCTTTTGCTCTAAATTAAACTTAAAAAAAGAACGAATCGATACGAGATTCCTGTTTTCTTAATTTTTAAATTTTCGCTTGTTAAAATGTTTAATAGAATTCTATATTACAAATATATAATGTTAAAAATTATATATTAAAAAATTGAGTTTATCCAAAATCTATAATAAGAAAAAAATATTGCGTGTGTAAAGTACCCTTTATTCTCTTCTATTCTAACGTGAAATATAACGATACTGATCACGCGATTGCTTCATTTTCTGTAAATTTCTGCTTCTCGATTTTTGCGTCAATATGAATTACATCTCTTAGAGAAATTGTATTTTTATTTTTATTTAATCCGCAACCCAGAGAGAGCGAGCGCGTCGAGCGGAAGTATCGCGTCCGTAATGACGCTGGGGAAAGTCGATGGAAGGGCCAACCACGAGTACGCACAAGCCAAGCAAAATCGAGGGATAGAATACACAAAGAGAGGAAAATCCCAGAGGTACATGCGTGGAGATAGAACGTCGAATTAAGGGCTAAACTGAATTTTGCGCGCAAATTTACAAAACTTTCTCATATTTTCCGATGTATCCGGCTTTAGCACAATAGGAAAGCATACACTTTACTTTTTCATCATTTGAAATGTGCACCACGTACGCGCATGTATATCCGAGGAAAATGAGTATAAGCTTCTATGCGCCAAAAACAATGGGTACCTAGTAATATGAAATAAAAAAATAAATATGACTAAATAAAGGAGCGGCGAAATTTCTTTTTATCTTACAAAGCCATCGACGAAATTGCAATTTTATAAATCGCTTTCATATGTCAAGATTTTTATTATTTTTAAGAAAGAAAAATACAAAATTAAAAATTACATACATCTGAAATTAATGACGATAATATTTTTAAAATATTAACATAAAATGTAGACTAAAAATTTAAAAAAAGAATTTACAAAGCAGTTGAATAAATAATTTTGTTTCTTCTAGAAGAAGTGACATTATTTTAATAAATAAAAAATGTATTATATTTTTTTCTCTTATTTATTCTGTGATTATCTGCTTCATTAAAAATTTGAATTCTTTTATATATTGATAGACGTTTTAATTTATTCTCTACATAATGAAATTTTATATCACTCTGAAGTATAGCAATTCTCAAGTACTATAGTTTCAAAATTTCCCTTGATCTACTACGCTAGATTTTAGCACACTTTCCTGAGAGCTCGCGTGCGCCTGATCAAAGATTGACTCGCATACCTTGAGTAGAAACAGCACGATACCGACGACGTGCCGACCTTACTTTATTATCGGCCATCATAAGTACGCCTGCACGCAGGCTGAATTTTCTCTATCGTGACTTTTTCCCGCCCTCATAAATTCCATGAACGAAATGCTAATGTATGTTAACGTTAAATCGATACCATTTGCGTTGTCGCAAATCAATATATGCAAATGGTCGATTAAGAACGCAGGTCATAGATCCGCCCTGAAACACAGAACGAGTAATCGAACGCATTCCAACCCTTCTCTTCCCCATCCTATCTCTCTCGATTAAAAGCAATTCTCATCCCGCGACTCATCCGCGCGACTCGACGTGATAAATTTCATGTTCGCTAGATGGACGAATCTCGCATGGTATTAAGTACAACGGAGAAATCAGAGTAATCCGCGCGTCGGCCATTGCCGCACGTGTGACTAAATTCTCTCGTACGAAGCTCCAGAGTTTCTGCATCGGATGAAAATCAAAAGCCAAGTCTTATCAGGCGACTGAATATTCATATACACACACACACACATACACACACGATTAATATTTGAATATTACAAACTGCGAAATCGAGTAAAGGGAAAGAGAAAGAGAAGAAGAGTTCTTTGTCACTCCTAAAACATAAAATAATTATCGTTAACATCAGTGTGATTTAAACACAATAGAGTTAGAAATTACTTCGTGGTATACGAAGCGAATAGAACAATACACATGTTATTAATAGTAATTAATAATTTCCATAAACTTGATTTATCATATAATTATGAGATAATGCTGTAGCGTTATATCGACGAAAATTGATATATATTTAGAGCCATGTTTAACATTAAGTCTGCTTGTTGTAGGTTGAATACTTTTGTAATTGCACTCATTAATAATTGCAATAAAAATTGCAATAATTAGTATATAAATTAGTATATAAATATTATAAATATTATAATTCGAGAATGCATCATCATTTTAACACGTGTGACCAAATTTCCGAAACTCGCGTCTTCACAATTACATCAAGAATCAATAGCAATTGTTGTTAAACAACAATAATTGCTATTAATATTTAATAAACAAAAAATTTATATTTATTATTAATTACTTTACTATCTTATGAGAGATTTGAAAATTAATTTACTTGCGATAAATTTCCAGTTGATATTCCGCAATTAACAAAATGCACGCTTACACATCACAAATTATAGTTTCCAAATATTTACATATTAATCATAAATCTCCAAATAATGCAATGGAAGATTTATGATTAATATTTAAATATTTGGAAATTATAATTTGTAATGTGTAAGCGTGCATTTTGTTAATTGCGGAAATATCAGCTGGAATTTATATCCGAGTAATATCAATCTGCAAATCTCTCGTAAGATAAAGTAAAGTAATTAATAATAAATATAAATCTCTTGTTTACCGCAGCTATAAAGAGAAAAAAAAAACAGTGAAGAAAAACTAGAACGGCACGCGTTTGAAACGTTAGGGGTTATCGATAATCCACGTTAACATTCTAGAAATAGTTCATGGGAAAGTTAGGGTATGTTCGTGTCAAGAACTATCTTCGTTGCACGTCCCGAAGCTCTGACTCGTGGAGTCTCTCAGAAATATTCACGATAAACCTCTATCTAACCGAAAACCATTTTAATAACTGAATGAAACTTGCATGGACGTCAGATATCATAGAAAAGTAATTCGAGCATTAATAATTTCTGCACGTAAAATAGTCGCGTACTCGCATTAGCGCTATTGTACTTGTATGTATCCGTAGTATGTTGCAAATCGAAACGTAAATTCTTGCAAAGGCATGATTGATATATGTACATCACGTAGTTTAGTTAATCAGTTTCGTAATTACTGTTTGTAGCAATTAATAATTGCGCGAGATATACTTTAAAATTCATGTAATATTCGTTCTGAATCCTGTGATTATAATTAAGTATCATTAGCATTATAATATTACATTGATCACAGTCTATGTAATTAATATCTTTATTTTATATTTAATTTGCAATAGAGGAAATAAAAAAAGTTTGATTACAGTCTATTTTAATTATAGCCTACTTTAATTACAGTCTAATTATAACATTTTTATTATATATATATATATATATATATATATATATAGTATATATATGTTTTTATTATGTTTAATTTGCAATAAAGAAAATATATATAAAAAACACTCGTATATTTTAAATAAATAAAATATCTTTTGGAAAAGATATTTCAGATATTCAGTACATAATTAATTTTATTAATAGAATTATCAGACATTTCATATTAAAAAGATGTCAATAATAAATGTCACGTGTATTTGATTCTTATTAAAGTATTAATGTGATTAATTAATTTAGATATCTTTTGGAAAATAGATAAATCGTAATTTAATCTTATTCATCTTTCAACCATGTCGTATTCGCAAAGCGTGTCCTGTAACGTAGTTAATTCCTTATCCACATCCGGTGGCCGGATAGAACTCGTTGGACACAACGGAGAAATCAGAGTAATCCAAACACCGTCGCATGTGGAACTCTCTCGTATTCCTGTAGTGATATATATCGCATATACCGAAATCGGAGTGTTATTAAGCACAGCTCGAATATTCATGGTCGATATCCGGGAGTCTTTAATTAATGTCTGGATAATGTAGCTTGCAAGCGACTCGCTTGAAATATCCATCCCCTTCATTTGCTTTAATTATAAAATAGCGAATACAAATCGATCGTTTATCGTCGTGCGATTATAAAAAAATGTTAAATACGACCTCATTAAAATCTCATTAAGATGAGTAAAGACTCAAGTTTCAACAATTAGAGTTGAACTTTACCGCAAAAATTCGCCTTATTCTAAGACTAACTCTCCAAGTTTTCGCTCGCAAGTGCTCTTCTTTGACTTTGACAAATCTCTACCTAAAATAAGATATTTCTATTATTATTATTATTCTATTATTTATCTAAAATTACGATTACACCATCGCATAATTCCTTATCATTTTGTGCCCTATAAAAGTTGACTCTGTTCTCCGAAATTTGAATCTCGCCCTGCGTTACTTAAAAGCTGTCGATAATCTGAAATTCGCCGAATCTAAAAATCGCTGGCATATGCCGCAGCATTTCCGTGTAACGCGATTAATGGCTCATCCACATTCACTAACCGGATAGCGATGGTGGTGGAGGTACTACGGAGAAACCAGAGTAATCCGGAATAATAAGTCAGTCGCAGCCGTGAATCTCGGTTGCTGCTTGTGTGCGACCATCTGTGCTCACAGCCTGCTCGACCTCGTCGGCATGTAAGCACGCCTGTCTGTGTGCACGGACACGTATGGACACGGGTGCACCACGATTACGTCGACGGCGGCATTATCGGAAAGTGCATTACCAACGCCTGCCCTCGCGTGGATCTCTATCCCTGTGCGCGGGATGCACTCAGCATAAGCGCGTTAAACGGCCCCTTACTTCCCGATCGGGGCTCGACGATCAGCCCGGAAGGCATTACCGACGACCAAGGATAGACAGACGGATAGTTGCATATACAAAGTTATGCGCGAAGTTTGTTATGTGTAACCAGAAATTCCTCCAAACTCTATAGAGAATACCAATATTAGTCCGAGCCTCTATAATAACGTGTGTGTGTGTGTAATTATAACATAAATATTTTAACTGCAAAGTTACTTTACGTGTATACCTCAGACCTGTCTTCAGAGTTACGATAGTTATGCCTCTGTTGTGCTCTTTTGATTTCTGATTCTTCAGAAAACAGGTTGATCTCTGGCAAAATTAATATTATCTGCGATTAAGAGAATTTCGATAAAATTATTTATTATTTCGATTATTAATTATTTCAGGAAAATTACTTAAAAGAGATACATCCAACAATATTCATACGCACCAATTATTATACATAAAAGATCAATAGAATTTATCATAAAAATAGACATTTCAGCATTTGTAATATCTATAATTGTAGATGCTAAATAATTTTTAAAACTCGATCGAAGCATTTTAATTTAAATCGTGGAAATACAAAATAATATCGCATGTAAACATTATCATCTTTATATATTTTATTGCACAATTTGAGATAATTAAATGAAAAATAAATTAGATATAAAGATCATGTAATAAACTTTGTTAAATGATATTATCCATCTGAATGTGACTCCAGTTTATCTTTCGAGGTATGTTTGCGGTAACATATAATCTCCAGGGGTCTCTTTACCATAAACGAATTAAAAGATCAACATCACATATCTCACTTGAGAGATATAGCGCGAATTTCGCACGAGGACAGCATAAATGGTCGTTTTCCACAATGTACAAAATAGATATAGAAGTAAATGCGGTAAAAGAAGTGGTATAAAAGGGAATCTAAAAAGCGTCGGCTATCGGAAACGCAATCTCCATTGCGTGCTAGATTTACACTATAGGTAACCGCGAAGGGTAATTGCGAGACTATACTTATCAGGAACCTGCGATACGCAGCGATTTGCCTTTTCTCCTCACTTCAACTAAAGCAGCTAAATGGTAAAGCGTTGGAGAAAATTCCAAGAAATTCGAAATATCTTTACCAAATCATAAGAAAATTATCTTATACTCTTTTTTATTTTTATATTTTTTTTTAATCTCTCATTTTTATTCTCTGTCTCTTCTTTCATTACAATTGTGCATGTTTATTATCAAATATTATTTTATGTATTGTAAAAATTATCTCTTCATCAATAGTATAATCTTTGATGTATTTTGTATGTATAATTACGTATTTTTATTAAATATTATTTTACATATTATATAAGTTACGTATTTTTATTATCAAACACATTATTTTATATATTATATAAAAGTTAATCTCTTAATTTTAATAATATAGTCTTTGATATATTTGAAGTAATCATTTTTTTCTAGTATGTATATCGAAGAGCACTACAAGCAAATTGATTTTTAAATATTTTGCAACACAATGCAGTGAGTTCTCTAATAATACACAATTGATATTGGAAAGCTCTTACTTATCGAATACGTAGAATATATCCGAGGTGAACCGAAGACAAGAAGTAGCGATCGTTCGAGTCGATTTCATTTTACCAGTACATCCTGGCACGAAGGTAAAGGCATCGCGTTTCCAAGAGTCGAACTCTTGATTGGCAGATCGACATAAGCCACGTTCGTGTCGGGGCCGCCCCCGTTGGCGTGGAACACGATAAAGCGTAACTTTATGACAAGGTCTTGGTACACCATTCACGTGAAACTGCAGCCCGCAAATGGTTTGAACTTTGCAAGACGCCTTCGAATGTCTCTATGATGGGAACCGCGATGAATTCCTTATAAAAACCATTGTCTGCAGAAGTGTTGTTTCAAGAAGTATTTCAACAATATCTCATGGCGCGATACTTTCGCCAAAAGAGATAATCTTGTTGCCCTACAAAAATTCTAATTAGCAATAATTTACTGTATTTTAACAATAATTTACTGAAAAATATCTGTTATGATAAATGTCACTTTTTTTAAGTACTTGTGCGTATTAAATATTTAATACAAAAATAATTTTAATCATGACAAGAGCGCATCTTTTCTCGCGTAGAAAATAAAACATTTATGGTCGGTGGTTTTGCAGAAAAAAATCTTGCATAATTTTGCTCGCTAGATTACCATTGAAATATTAATTCATGCTTCGCCCAAATTTTCTCATCAAGATCTCAAATAAATGCTTTTATAAAGTCATTACAATAATCTTTTTCAGGATAATAATTAAATTACTAAAATTCAGAAAAATTAGATCTCTGTATCCGATTTTTACGGCATTTATGAATAATAACATTGCGTGTGTAATTTCATTCTTTCTTCGCAAAATTTTTGCAGAACTCTCGTGAAGAAATTGCAATTTCCATTTACTGCTTATTGCTTATCGATCGCATACCTTCACCAATTCCCGAGAAAATCATCACGATTTTGCGTGTCCAGCTTACATTACAAAGGCCCGTATGTCGTTATCACCGATAACAGTTGTCCGCCTCTATCGTCGATCTCTATCACTGCTATCCTTACTCCAATATGATTCAAATCAAATGTTCATTGCAATACGTTTTACAAGATTTATGATTCCAATTTTTTGTTGTCAAAATCGTCCAGCAAACGTTAGTTCACACCGCACAATCATTAGTTCTCTTCCTTAATTATTATCAAAAATATATTTATGCAAAATATTCAGAATTTAATATACCAATCATATTATTTAAATACTTTAATAAATAAGGGAGTAGAATCTGAAAAGATTTAACAATTTCTATATATTAGCAAAATTGCCGTAATTTTTTCTCTAAATATTACACTTTTTTAAAATATTAACGATCCGCAAAACAAGATATTTCATTATTAAGAGGAATATGCATATCCCTTAATGAAATATCTCATTTTACAAAACTGTTTATCAATAAATAAACAAACATTTAGTGAGAGCGAGGAAAACGAAACCCGAGTTTTATCTTCTCGCAAAGTTTGTCGTGCGCATGATGAAAGCAAGTACCACATTTGCAGACAAAGAAAGCGGTGGTCGATTAATCTTAGCTTGTTCTCTTCCAGTCATGAAAGACCTTAATAACGGAGGTGCGCTCTGTTGGCTGTGAGAGGCCGACATAAGAATAACGTTCGTTGCTTTCGAAGCTGGCATGTCCATTACGTAGGTAATAGTAACGGTCCGCAGCGTATTCGCGTCGTTGACGGTGTTGGTCGGTGGAATTGCAGGGCGATTCGCTTCGGAGTTTCTCTTCACCCGGGGCTTAATGCAATTCTCGTAGACTTTAGATCAGGGAACGGGAGTACGATTCGCGTGAGAATTATTGCGCGTCGCGCGAACAAACGCGACCGTTAAAAAATTGTCCGTGCTCGTTTACATTACACGTAACCGAGATTTTCCCTTACATTTTTCCCCGGTATTATCAATCCGATGAAAAATGTAGATTAAAAACCGCGCGCTGAATTATTAAGCTCATATGGGATGGTAAACGCAGAATATCGCATGAGCTGATGATATTTTATGATCAGGCGTTGCCATAAATTATGCTAATGATGAAACGACGGTATAATGATATTAAAGGCGCCGTACAGTGTATACATATTCTGTCAGAGGTGGAACTGATTGTGAATAACAAGGTCATGTTTCTTCTCTAACTGACAGCTGCTCTTGGGAAGAATACGCAGCATTATTCGAAGCGATGATAAAAAAAACGCTGCAATATGTAAGTGATATATACGAGATAATATGTAGCTCGAAATGAAAAAAATTGTCGTTTATTTCATGGAGCAGACGCATTTGTAGTTATTACTCTCGAGACCGTGTTCATAACGGGATAATAAAGTGAGCGGGAAAAAGACCACCCATAAAACGCCATGATATGCATCTCATATACCTCATTAACGTTGATAACGTTCATTGTCACGCGAAATGATGAAGACTTAGTAAAGCCAAAGGTAGGGACGAACGAGGGGTGCTATATTGGAGTTGAAATTTACTGCCGCATCGAAAACGTTATATATGCATCGATAGAGATGAGGCATTCAGTATTCGATGATAATAGCCGATACCTGTTCCCTTATGGCTACGGTAACTCGTGTTATGAGTAAATGATACAGATGATGCATGCTATCTATCTTCTCCCGTCATACATAGTGCTAAACGTAAATTAATTAATTATCTACCGACTTATTAAAGTGACTTATTAGTTACATTATTTAACAAAAAATATTTTACTCATACTAGTTTAAAGAAAAAATGCAACATAAAAGGATATCAGAGCGGAAAAGGATATATTTGGCTTGTCAGTTTGACTTGAGTATGTTATAAGATTATAAAAAGACAGGTAATATAGTTTTTTGCGGTTTCAAGATGCGGTTAAAAGATATATATCATGTGAGCTTCCCGTCTTTCCTTACTTCGACGAGCCAAAGTATGCGAGCATTCCTTCCTCACTTGTTCGTATGAGCTCTCAAATGCTCGCGTGCGCCGAAGAAGAAACGGCGAGGTAAAAAGTTTGACAAAACTGAGAAAATTCCGCGGAAAAGACGGGATGGCGAAGAAAAGAGACTTGCCGGCCGCGAGAAGCATCAGAAACATCAGTCATGCAATTCGCGTAATAAAAAGTATTAGAAGCTTGTACATATATCACCAAAGCGCCACCGGCCGGGGGGTGACGTCGTCATTCCCGTCGTTGCTTGTACCATCGATCTTGGTTAATTATGCAAGCTATGGTCGCGACCTTTAATGGCTTTAATAACGGAGGTGCACGCTGCGCGCGGGATGCAAAAGGCCGGCATAAATCGCAAGAATAGCCCCTCCACCCCTCCCCGAACCTTTCCTACCCTTCCTCTCCGTCGGGCTCTCCCTGTCCGGGTTACAGTGACATTTCCATTACGTAATAACGGCCAGGTAACGATGGCGCAATTTTATTGTGACCCAAGTTAATGAGAATGCAGCGCCTTAATTATTAAAAGTAATAACACAGCATTTAACTGGTCATCGCAATGCGGCGATATGCGATACTCGATAAATCGTCCGCAATCTTCGGTTCTCGTATGATCTAGATCAATTAATACTTACAACAGAACCTCGTGAATTGGAAAATTTCGATTTTGATGAAACTTTACACACAGAGAGGAAAGGGTAAATAGATGAATTTAGCACTTTTCAATTGCATCCCAGAAATGATTTTAAGGGATGAAAATACCTTTTATGTAAAGTGGCTTTTTACCTTTCTCTTCAAAATTATTAGAAATATCAAAAAATGTTTTATACAGAAAGTTTAATTAATAGTAAGAATACTTCTATAATTGATTGCTTAATACATTAATAAAATAATTTTTTCACAAATTCTTGAAAAATCGTTTTTCAAAAATTATACTTTTAAAATTTTATTAATGTGATTAAATAGAAACGTTCTTACGATAATACTTTTACATAAACATTTTTAAATCTTTGATTAGATAGAATAATTTTCGAGATCTATCGAAAAAAGTCATTCTACCTATGAGTGGTTTCATCCTTTAGAATCGTTTTTAGGCCGCAAATGAAAATTTCCAAATTCATTTATTTATCCTTTCTGTATGATTCATCAAAATTAGAATTTTTCAATTTTCAAAGTTTTTATTAGCTGGATTTTCCAGTAAACGATTATATAATAGAATTAACAAGATTTAATCTTGAGTCAAAAATTCAATGCCTATATCAAAAAGTAATAGTATTTTTTTATAATATAATATAATTCTTTTCAAGACTGATTTTTAGACAGAGAAATGTATAATTATCTTGAATGAATTATTCGTCTCTATTACAGCGACAAAGATATTAATCTTACTTGTGCACGATGCAGATTATTTCTTAATATCTTCGTTTTATTTATGGGATCTTTCCTGAGCACATATTGATAAAAACTATTTAATTAATAATAGGGTGATTTGGACCCTATTAATAGGATCTGTCTAACCGAAGGTTAAAATGCATAACGATACTTTGCAGCATCCACTTTAATTTCGCTCTTTTTTTATTCATCTATAATATCTGTTCTTTCTAAAAAATGTAAAGTTTGCGCGCTTCAATGATTAATCTTCTAGTGATTAATATTTATGTCAATGGTAAAGAAAGTTTCGCTTGATTCAATCAGCTGAATCATAAGATATTTCCATCGTTAATATCATAGTTAACCTTACTACATATTAAGTAAGTCCTGTGCCTATAGTTAGTGTCACTTAACACTAAAAATATCTACGGCCGTGTACGTATGAGCGCACATAATCAATAATTACATACGTTTTATATTTACGTTGGCATTATACCGCGGCGTAGAAATCTTGCCCATCTCCGATGCTTGAATATTAGCGGGATAAAATTTTTAAAAATCTTACTTTTAAATCCTTAATTTAAATATTCTCCGTGACTGGATTTTGCTTCAATTAAATTTCGACATGAAAACATGAACATTTATAATCAAGTTAATTATACTTGTGAGAGTTTTCTTTCGCTTATAATATTAAATATAGAATAAGCGTTTATTTGATCCCAAATTTACACATTTTGGAAGATTAAAAACAAAAATAGAGAGAGAGAGAGATGAAATTAAAACGCATATATAATTTAATATTACATTATCAAAAGTATCACCGCTGTGATACTTTTGATATGCAAACTATTGTTTATAAAGCAATCATGCTGTTGGTTTTCAAAAATTTACGTGTAAAAGTAAATTTAAATTACTCATCTCTAAGAACTAATTATTCTTCAAGAAGAAGCGAGGAATTTATAAAGCGCAGTATTCCGAGCGCAAATGAATAATTATACGAAAAAGTATGAAGGACTTTTAAAGTATACAGTTTAAAAAATTTAATGCGTTAAAGTAATTTATCACTCGTAGGAGTGATGCGTCGTCTCTGAATAATTTTTATAGAAGCACTCCTAGAAGAGCTACATATATCTTGTTCTCACCCTCTAACTCAATGGCTTGTTGTCTGAATTCCCAAGAGCATCGCGTGTCCTGCAGATAAGCTCACGGTGAATCTGTAATAAAGCGATAGGTTCCGCCAAAGTGCTGAAACGACATCGTCGTCGTCGTCGTTGTCTACAAGGTATACCTCTACGAGGTATCATTGCCGTCAGACGCGTTTATCTAGGATCTTAGTTAATCGCCGACATTCGTAATCGTAAGCACGCCGCGACAGGATGAAAAGGGCAACGAGTGGCAATAAAGACGGCGGAGAACGACGTCTTTGTCGTCGACGTCGAAGTCCGCCTGTGTTCCGCCTGTATCTTCGATCTCGGTTATTCGCGTCGAGCATTACAGCCTCATTGTTTACATTCATAACTGGGAGCACGCTCGCGGCGAGAAGCACAGCGAATAGTGTCGAAGACAATGAAGCCGACGTCTTTATCGCGATCGTCGTCGAGGTCCTTGTAGAGACAGAGCTCGTCGTCGATAATGGTTTCATTTATCCTTAAAAAATCATGTAATTTTTGCTACGCTTTTTAATGAAAACCATCGAGATATCGCTCAAATATACGAATTATTACATGATAATATTATTTAGATATTCTTTTCACTTTCAAAAATTGCTTTTCGTAAATTAGAATAATGCTGTTTTCAGTTAATTTTACATTGTTATAAGAAAAGATTATCTATGAGAGTAACTCTGAATGATTACATATGGTTTAAGATTCAGTTTTTCCTGTCGTCCATGGTCAAAATAAAATATCCTCACAAGAGTATCTTCATGTTGTTCCCAACAGACAATAAAAAAATTTTTGAACCTACTCTCAATGAAAGGCAGTTCTATAATATGATTTTACGTATAATGTTTAAATGTATAGTGATCGAAAATATATTATGCACGAATTAATAATTAATAATGTATAAACGCTTTACTATGTTAAATTATTAATAATATTAATAACAACATAATGCATTAATAATTTTATATGTTGGAATATTAATAAGCATTGTATATTATTTTCTCTCTCTATCTCATCGGGGATTAATCATATTTAAATTAAAACGTTGCATATGTATGTGATGTTCAATTATTATATATAATAAAGTTATCTGTTAGTATCGCTGCAGAAAACTAACTAATAAAATTAATACATCATAAATAAATTAATATTCAGTATTTTAAATGCATATGTATGTATGTGTCTGCAATATTTCCATCGCAAAAGTTATATAAATTCAAAAATCTTGAAAATACACATGTTTCCTAATATACGCATAAAGAGAGGTTAAAATCTATTTCAAATAAAAAATTTATCGCGATAAGCTTTTTTAAATATCTAGATGTTGGTCTTAGATAGCTTCTAGCAATTATAGATATTATTAAACGTAGGAATCTCGATTAATTTGAGTTATTCAAGACAAACTAGTAGAAAATACAAGTCAAGCGAGCTGAAAAAGCGGAGGCACAAGAAGGGGGAGAAATGGCAAGCATCCTATGCATGAATAATATAGGCTCTTACGAAGATGCTGTGGAACAACTTGCGCTATTGTAATCGTACTTGCGCAACAATTTCCGCCGTAACTCTTGAGCCAGAGATCCGTTTGCTAAAGCTAGGATGTTGAGTCCATATATCTTACTCTCGTTCTTATCTTCGTCTTCGTTCTTCGACATCTTTCGCCATATTGCTCTTGATACCCGCAATCTTATGATTCATTGCTCGTGTGTTTGTACGCGTTATGTATACATTGAAATATTTCCGGGTAGCTATTAGCATTTAACGAAAATATTTTCTACGCGGAATGCATTTTATACCATTGCTGCAAGATTTAAAAATTTACATTGCATATTGAAATTTGTGAATGCGGCAAAAACATCAGCAGTATTATGACATAATGACGTAATTTTTACGTATGTATTTAATGTATTCTACGTAAATATATATACATATATATTCGCTGAATTTTCTAAAATATTTTAAAACATACATATTCGTTGAATTTTATACTAAAAAAATTATATTATTAAAATATTACAATAGAATTATATTAAAAGATGCTATAAAATGATAATAAATTATATTAAAATATATTATAAATATATTATACTTTAATATAATTTATTAATAAAAAATATATATGTTTTATAATATAACACTTTCTTTATAAATTCAGGAAAATTCAACGAATTTATTCGGAGCAATAGATTTATCACATATATTTCTGACAAATTTCTTTAGAACAGTAGACTAGTTTGTGTTCTGCACGCAATAGTAGTTGTGTGCGAATGCAACGAGACTCAAAATTATATTTAAGCATTTTTCGAGGTAGACCTCGAGAGGGATTGCAAGCTGATATCAAATGTTAAACGACTTCGACCAATCATCTAAGGTAGATTGCGTCCAGGAAATTGCTTGGCTCACATTTACGCGATAATGACTGTCATCAAACGATAAAACCTTTATGCCATGCAACCAATATTGTTTTCGTTAGGTGAAACCTTCGTGTCGTAGGGACGTTAGTAGAGAAAGCGGGAAGTTCTCTCGGCAGTTCCAATGGGAAATAAGTCTCTTTCGGCATCGTCGGCTATTAGGAACAAACACAATGAAGCTAAAGAAACGCTGATAGCGATTTAAGCATCATCGTATGCCGTCGCGTTTAATGGGAACGCCTTGTTTCTCTTGCGCTTCACATCCGCTCGTCGCTTACCTAAATACCGGAAGTGGTTGTCTCGGGAGTGTCGACATAGTCTGCGACGCAGCTCTTCTTAAACCTCATACAGAGAAACGAGAAACACACGGTTGAAAGATAAATTACACGCGCTTCGCTTCTCGGTTAAAAAGAAGAAAGTGGAACACGTAAAAAAAAAAGATAAATTAAACACAGGAGGTTCATCAAGCAGGATCAAATTATTCTTTTGTTGTAAAAAAGTACATTCTGTTATCGGATAACACAAAAGAAGTAGAAATTTCAAAATGAAGTTCGCACAAAACCTATTTTTCTGTACAAAAGTATATGAAAAAGTATATGAAAAGTATATGAAAATAAACATTACGTTTCATGTAAGAAAGAAAATTCTCCATTTTCTAATTATCTAAAAAAATTAAATTAAATTTAGCAAAAATTTAAATTAAATTATAATAATGTTTTTTTTGTTGAAATTATACTATATATTGTTATATTAATAAATTAGCTACTGTATTATTAATTTATAACGTTATTATATAGCTATTGTATTATTAATTTATAACGTTATTAGAGAAAAAAATGTGAAAAATTAATTAGTAAAAATTTATTCGACAGGATTAATCTTTTTTCATTTAATTGATGTTTTATATTTAAAACATCGCAAATATTAATATCAAATAACGTGCTAATTTAATTATAAAATTTACTAGTAATAGTAAATCTTTTCATAACATCAAGAAATAACGCTAGCAATTCCCTTTCTTTCGCAAATACTCTTTCAAGATATCAGAAATTCACTTAACTTTCAGGAATTTCTTTATAGCTGCCTTCAACATTCGCAATGTCATTTTCCCTGCATCGTTTCAGAGAACTCGGCAAAAACCCTAACTTATTCGATTAAACCTGTCTCCACCTACACTCGCAATAAAGTTCAATACCCGTAAACGACATCGGGCGCTTGAATTGTCTCGTATCGCTCTCTCTTCTCTTCAAAGCAAAGTTAATACATACATATATATATATATATATATATATATATATATATATATATATATATATACAATGAAATATAGCATTAGTTGAGAAAATAAGATCAAAATATTACATAAAACTTTGACAACACAATCCATTTTCAAATAGATAGATAAAAAGTAAAAAAGAATATCCATAATTATCAGAATAACATTTATATATGATTAATAAAAGCATGGATTTTTTTAACCTTGTTATTCCTATATTGACTAGTGATTGTAATAACATTTATGTCACATTGTAATTATTTTCTTTTAATTGATAATCAGATAAATTTGAAGCTTTCAATTTCTCTTTCAATTTTTTACACAATCTTATCTATCCTACTTTACGGGGTATTTGCGCGATATAAACCCGAGATCCCATAAGCACGAGTCGAACACAGATGCACAGGGGGTTAAAGCGACCAGGTATTCCCTACCGTCGTCATAACCCACATAGAGGGCGTCACACCGAGAGGGTGGAAGAGAGGTCGGGGGAAAGGTACCCAATGACGTCAGATTCGCGCGCACAAGCTTACACAAATGCGTCGATAACCCACCCCAGCCGGATGCTGCGCTCTCTGTTTTCCCATCGACTCTGATGTTGTGCGACGTGAGTTTCTGCGAAACGCCGCCCCCGCTTACATTCTCATTTGAATCCGTTCACCCTCTATACATCTGCTATAAAGCTATATCCCTGTACGTTTATATACACTTTCAGAAAATCTGTTACGCACGACAGATTTGACGCACAATTCTTTTGATGTTCGAGAAATTTATACTGCCTACGCGAAAAGGCAGGATTAAATTTCAAGCCAAAGACACTGCGAAAGCGAGCTTCGAGATAGAAACGATAAAATAGAGAGGAAACTAAAATAAGACACAGGCAGGAGGCAAGACGCGTGATAATCCAATTTTCCGAAAGACTGATATTGATACCGTGTCAAGAAAGGTCAGAATTAATGAAACGCTAGAAGCCGAATTAATACGAGCCAAATGAAATCGACAGAAAAGGTCAGAATTATGCATATGCGTAGGCATTCGATATATTGACATTGCTCGTGGATTAATTGGAGCGCATTAATTATTTTTTAAAGATCCTCTAGCTCGCAGGCATGTGAATAAATATATTGCATATTAAATATCACGAGATGATGATAACAGAATGAACTAAACAGATGGTACATATATAATCGGGCTGAACATTTTTAAAAAATTATTGAAAATACAGATATCTAATGTGAATTATAATTATAGTACAAACTTTCTCTCCATAATAAACATGAAAATCAAGTGAATTTATATAAGTCTACAGCATGTGTATTTTATAATGCTATTTATATTATGTATACATTAAAATATATGTTTAACATATCAAGTGTATTGCAAATTATGAAAGTTAATTTTAATTCTTGGATTTACGCTATTTTCAACATAAATCATTCCTAATATTACGCATAGAAATGTTTTTATCGCGTTATTTTAAGATATTTCGCGATATTTTAACTCACATATCACACTTGACATCATATAACGTCATGTCTGTCACTTGATAAAGATGAAAAAGTAGCCTTAATAGTCCATTAAATTGACGCAAGTAAAAGCCTGGAAAATATTTTCTCGTTCAATATATTCAGTCTTCGAATCAACAATGTTGTTTCGAAATTTTTTCTTACCCCGCATGCGGTTTTAGCAATCTCACGTGCCATCGATCGGGCGCTGATGATTCGCAAGATTTTTTGTATATTGGCAAAAGCTCAACGACGCGAAAGAAGCTTGCGCATGCAGAAGAAGCGAGAGAGGATGAGATGAGCGACGGCTTGCTCTACGGACAGTGACAAATGGATCCAGCGGTCCATCATCCCCGTGTATCATCGTCAAATGTATCTCACGGCCCAGCGTTACGATCGAATGGATGTCTGCTCTCTCGCTATCATCCTATTTCGAATTCTTCTGCTGGTTTTTTCGTGTTATCTAGCCTGATGTCGCGACGATCCTCCGAGCTCTTATGCGCGTTATTTATTATCGCCCGAAAATAATATCTTTGAAACGTGCATTTTTGTGTAAGACAATTATCCGAAAAAAGAGCAACGGACGTCTCTAGATTTAATGATACTTTGAGAAATGATCGAAAGATTCCCCGCAAACATCGTGATTTACTTGAAAATCGACGAAAGATTTTGTAAAGAGATTGTGCAAGTGTAACCACATTTATTTCTAGCTCGATAACTTTGTAAAATTATATGTGATCCAAAAAATGAGCGTATCAATATTTAAATATTTAAAAAATTTAATATCGAATAATATAAAGGTTAATATAAAATATCTAGCGATGCATTTCATAGGTTAATCGGATTTATTTATATTAATTATCGTATTATTCCCACTTGATTTTCCCTCATTAATTTTAAAATTTACGATTAAAAGCTAATAAGTTTTATCAGATTCAGAAGCATACAATAAATAATTGTTATCGAGGGAATGAATAAAGGCGAGAAAGATTTATATGTAGATAGAGAAATATGAGAACAGAGAAGTTCCCAGCTGTGATATCGATAAAAAGGAAACACGCGGCGCTGACCGGAAGGACGCGCTCGCTACTTATGACTTCCTGAATCTCCCGCAATGGTAGATGGGCGCCGAAATTAACGTAAATCACACTGAAAAACGTAACCGCTCGTGCAACCGGCTTTCGTTGATTATATATAACGTCCGGACGAACAGTGTATAAAATCGCTTTTTCGTCCGTTTGCTCTTCATCATGAATAATTCATAACCAATCCTCGCGCAAACGTTGTATGTTATTGGCAAGGAAGGATCGGCCTCGGGATTGAAATAACGCGACGAGAAAAAAAGAGATGCGAAGAAAATCAGGACGATAGGTCGAAATCGAGAGAGGGGACGAGGAACTGATGCAACATCTCGTAGTCGATAACTTCTTAATTACAAGAAGAGACTCTTACAAAAGCCTCGAGACTTCCACCTTTCAAAGACGTCAACCACTCGACATAGTCGACAATGTCGGCGAAGTTGCCGGCAATTGTTTGACATTAGCTTGAAAATAAATTGTGCGAAACGCTGTTAATTTAAATGCCAGGAAACGAGGTCGGCGGAAGTACCCTCGTCACAAAAATGTTTGCCTTTCTAAAATATATCTGGAAAAATGAAATGCTTCCCGTATACACTTATTGATATTTAGCTTAATGGCGAAATATACATATTTACGAATTTTGAAAAATTACAAAAATAAAACTTGTTTGCGATAACTTTACCTATACGTTTCGCGAATATTATCATTGAAATTGCACGTGTAAAAGGTATAATTTGTAATCGATTATAATCAGATAGTGATATGTAAATCGAATTTTCCTGCATATATAATATAATATAATATATACAACATAGCCAACTAATTATACATATTTTCGATTCGATAATCATTATTATAATGACAAAATCGGAAATCAGAGCAGAACTAAATTCATGTAATGATAAGCAAAGGAATGCTCGAGTACACTTGCATCATGTCGCTCTTTGAATCTGCTGAAAAAAGACAAGAAGAAAAGAGAAGAGACGAGTTGTTGCCCGTGTGCACATCGAAGCTATCGAGCTAGAAATAAACGTAAGTTTCTAGAGAAAATTTGTGAGATGGTTTTTCATCATTCCTTAAAGGCAGGAAAATTGCAACGAGTTGGAAAAACTAAAAGAAACAGGACCAGGAAGGGAGAGGCTAAGCAGGATGAAGTAAAGGGATAGAAAAAGGGAGGGAACAGAGGAGAGGAGAAGGACCGTGTGCGGAAGAAATGTTGGAGTCGGGGGTCAAGAGCTCTTAGAAATCCGAGAGATTGAAATTCGAGGCGTCTTCGTCCGCTCGGACGGTCCTTCTTATTTACGAGACTTTCAATTACACCGACTCGGCCCAGGCACCGTAATGTCTTCCATTTTTCTTCGGTACCTCGCCACGTGACTGTACTGCGGTAATACTATTAAATCAACTCATCCGTAGAATCACGCCACGATCATTCCTCCATGCGCCCAACCTATTTAGTGCTAATAGATATCGAATTTAATGTGACATTATTAATTAATGGCGGATTGATAGACAGCGTGGTCATAAAGATGCATCTATTAAATATGACAGAACACATTTCTGATTATAGGGAATTATGAGAGAGAATACGATTATAATAAATTTCCGTTAATCAAAATTTCTGATTAAAGCTTGATACAGAATTATCAATCGACCTAATTTCGGTTAAACAGATTTATCTGATCGTAATTATTATATCATTAATTTCGCGTTATATCGCTTTATACATGAAAGCAATAAAGCCTGAGGATCATAATTTGAGACAACGTACAGAATAGCGAGAAAAATGGATTTTTCTACGAAGCAGGAAAGAGAGATTCTTACTTTTCGTAAGATCTAAAGAACTGGCGAGCTTCTGAAAATATTGTCTGGCGAGTAGCAACGCTTTTGGGGCAATGAAGCATGAAACGCTTAACTATGGCGTGACATTTCTCCAACGGCCTTCCTGAAAATCCGTAAAAGAGACGCGCGTCCTTTCGTCCGGAATACAGACACCCACGAAATCTCGTAAACATTAAACCTCGAAGGACGTCTTTCAAATATTTCAAACGATCGAAAACGTCATTTCTCTTTTTAACGGAGGACTCTACCCTTTTTCTTCCTTTTATGAGCAAACAAAACCATCTAGATCGTACGATTCAAAGTTGATTAAAAAAAGCTTGTAGCCAACAAAAAGCCTTTATCTGGATAAAAGTGATGGAGAATATCACAGATAAAGAGACCAAAAATAAAATATTAATTTAAATTGAATTATATACTTGATATGACGTTTAACAAAATTAATTACATGAATACACGCGATGGATGCGATATATTTAGAATATATATATATTCATACGGTATATCTCTGCTTTTATTAAATTTACTAATTTATATTTATATAATTGTAATTATTTTATGAGAATACTTCGCGTTTTTTCTTCAGGAAACATTCTAAGCAACAATCTTACGGAAATGAAGTCGACTCTTCGTGATGAGTTTCGGAGAAATAGTCTATCTATATTTTCGCGCGCGTATCTGCACGATACCATCTACATCGTATTATTCGCACCCTTGTTCCCAGAGTAGATATCTGCCTCTAATCAATACGTTTAACCTCTGACCTATTATCACAGCTCGGTAGCGAAATCTTCTTCATTGTGCGATATCGTTTCACGAGACTTACCTATGATGCATTATATTGCAACGAATTGCTCAATAAAATAAATTCCTTCAAATATTTATCGTGAACAATCAATCGACTCTTCCGTCACTTGCTGACGCTTTATTCTAAAGCACTTTATAAATATAAGTTGTTATAAAATAAATTGTCACGTAAAATTAACAGTGAATTATAATTCAATTTTCTATAAAAAAGCAACTCATATGATTTATTGATCATAATTATAGTATTTTGTTTCCTTCCTCTTTTTTCTCTCTTATATTTATATAACGTAACTTCTTTTTTTTTTAATCATTTTATTTATCAAAATCATAATGTAAATTGCTGATTTATTTAATATCTATTTATTTAGTATCTATTTTATAGCTCCACCATATAATCCTCGTAATTACAATAATTCTGTCTCGTATAAGTGAGCGAATACGAAATGATTATTTTGGTCTTCACAATTAAAGAATTTGCTACTTGAATTACAAAGTAGACTGAGTTACTTAGACAGCAGTTATTTTCTTGATTTATAATTGATTACGAAATCCCGTGAATTTAATCGCGGGGACACATTGTAGATCGCATAACTCACGCTTGGAATCTTGGTCAGTAGAATAGAGCGCGGCAAACATGCACGATCTTGATTAGTCTAATTCGTGCAACACTTTACAAGCTCGCCGGCTTTGCTTGCTTTCATTGTAAGATTATGCGCGCAAGAGCTGATGTACGATAGGTACACTGTGTCTCGAACATTCTGCTGACTCATATGTACACTAATTGTAGGGTCAAGGCTTTTATTACGTCTACCTTGTTCAATGATTGGGAGTAACGCACGAATCAAATATGCACGACATTATTATTGACTCTAATTTAGAGGATTTTTATCAGACGATATTGTGTAACAATCAATCACTTTTGTCAAAGTAACAAATAGTAATCATGAGTCATGAATAAATTTATGCTGATACAAGAGTAATATAATAGGATATAATTTTCTTTTGCCATTTGTCTATTACAATTTGATCAATGTCTTATATCTAGATAATAAAAATCACAATTTCAAATGATTTCAGTTATATGATTAAAGAACATTGATATATAAGTTTTTAGTCAGATTGATCGATGTTATTGTTTTGTGAAACTTAAATTAAATTTTGTTTACATCAATGATCAAGAACATTGTGAAACTTAGAAATGAAAAATAACCTTTTGTGTAAAAGCACATTGCGATGCGGATAAAATAAAAGATTGCGCAAATACACACTTGATTTCTTCTATCTTTCTCTTTCCGATGAAAATTCGCAACGATTCATGCGACTCGATCTTCAGATATCGCAAAGATATTGCGTGATTCGACCAAGGTCGTCAGCATATGGGGCTCGCGTGATTCGGGAATCAACGCTGCGCCAAAGTGATTACATGCGATCTTGGTCAGCCCGCTGAGCCAAGCAGAAAACGTTCTCGGGCCGAGTTGCTCTACTTAGCGTAACAGGAATCGGCTGCTGCGCCGTTGTGACCATTAGATCGGGCTCTCATAGGTAATGCGGAACCGTATCAGCCCGTGGATTCAAGGGCCGTTTGTTTGGCTGACCGAGGCCATCTGTATCTACTGACCCGTTAAGTCAAGAACAGACCCCCTGCACTTTATGTCTCGAATCTTTGGGCGTATCTACTTCTCGCAGTCGTGTATATCATGCAAGCTGTTACAATATCTTCTCTCGAACTTATTTTCGAAAAAATGCTAATATATATATACTAGTATTTATATCAGTTTTTAAGAGCTTCATGACCACACCTCAAAATTCGATAACAAGTTATTTTAGTGCTATCGATTTCATAAAATATAATCATTAATTTATATTCTAATTGTCACAGGAAGTGGTGCCTTATGTATTATTTGTGAGGAAATTTTCAAGATAAAAAAGTTTTTTAAAAATAAAGCTGTTACATATGTATGTGCAACATTATAATATGTATTGATTTATCCAGAAATTTTTTAATATCAAAACATTTTAATTGAATGTAAAATATTTTTGCAACAAAATTCTTTTCAATCATACTTTAATTAATTTAATTGAAGAAACATGGATTAGATAGAAATAAATATAAAATTTATACTGTAGACAATTATTGCAATATTAGAACAATATTTTCTTTATAAAAAAATGTAAGATTTTTAATTCTCTATTTGCAGAACTGGCGGCGGCAGTATGCTGGGCGACGTGAATATTTCTGCGATACTAGATTCCTTTTCCGTCAGTTACGATAAAAGAGTAAGGCCGAACTACGGAGGTGAGTAGGGATTTAATTTCTTCCATTTTTTGATAACCAAAATCATTCAATTATCCTGGCGTGGATTTTATATCATGCGCAAACCTTGTCAATTTCATACGTTTAATATGATTATCTGATTGACGTTAATTATAGCTTCAATTAATTCACAGACATGAAATAATACATGCTGTGACGAGTTTTGCGCAAAGCGTTCTCCGTCTCATTTTTTTATGTTCGTTGCACTATTACGTGAATCTAAAACATTATCTTGCAGCCAACGAAATTAAAAAAGTTAGATGACGAAAGAAACCAAATATTGACACATTGACAAACTCAATCAATTAGCGAAAGGACAGAATACTGGCAAACGATTCTTTTAATCCCACTTTGTTCGCTGCAAGCGCAGGAAAGAGCTTTTTACGTGTGCTCGGATAGAAAAAATAACTGGAATCGTATTCCATCTTGATGCAGTGCTGGAATAAAATAAATCGAAGGAGATACACTGACAGCGAATAAATATGTACAAGCATACAGATATGATCCATTAAAAAAAAAGAAAGAAATTTGACACACGAGGTCGATACGCGATAAATCAAGATATATAAAGCGCAAGCTTTCGATTCGGTGTAACAATAGCGCGACACACTAGTAAAACTTCAGCGAAACGCTTCAGGAAATATTTTTGACGCCGCTTCCCACGTTTACTCTGCAAAAACGACGGACCTCGAGTATATACCATCGCTTCCATAAAACAAGTCTGACAGGAACAGCGCGGCAGCACGTGTACGCGATTCTCTTATCGTGTTTTTTTTCTCGCATCGGTCAAAGGAGATAATTTGCAGTTTATCCCAGGTTCGATTACGCATGACTATTGAAAAAGAAATATCAATAGAGCGATGCGGCAAGCGTGTACCGTCACAAAGACACATTTTCAAAGAAACATGATTCCCCGAGGGCAAAAATAAAAAAAAAAAAAAAAAAAACGGAAACGTTTTCTTTGACATTTTACTTTCAGACAACCGCGAGAGATACAGTTTGCACGCAATTGGTACGGATAAACTTTCGCGCGGATGGTCGCTTTGAATAAATGCCAGACGATTATCGACCGCGAGCTCGATGCGATTTCGCGGCCGAATAAACGGGATGCTTATAAAACACGGGAATATTAAAGAGCCATTAGGCCAATTTCGAGTGAGCACGCTCGCCGGAGCCGACAGTCAGTTAGAAGCAATTAGCGCCTGCCAATGGACGGTCTGTCCCACTTTCGGCTAGGCCCGGCCAAAAAGTCGCACCGCGTGTTTCGGATAGGCTCAGCTGGCGGAACGATTATCGGCGTCGAAAAGCGGTACGATTATGATTCATGTATCGACGATTCCGCCACGGACAAAGACACATTTTCGAGGATGGCCTCGTGGTGGCAGGGCGGGGCTGGAACGCTTCGATAAAACTCGGATCGATGCTGGGACGCTCCACGGGTTGCCACGGGTTACCGTTAACGGCATCTCCGCACCGACAAGACACAGAGAGACTCCGTATCTTTCGCCTTCAATTACGATTTTGACTTTGATTCCGACCTCCGCGTTATCCCTCCGCACCCTCCCCCCCCCTTCCTCTTGTCCCAGATTCTATTCCAGGACCACACTCGTACTTTTTCGGTTCTTCGTGTCGCGAACTGCTAACGAAAATGACGCGCTCGGCTTTACATATTGCTCCGCTCTATTTTTTCCCCCCGAAAGTAGATTTCGGATTTAATTGACCGAGAATTATTTTCAGTTCTTCATTTTCGACGAAGCTAAAAATATTTACCGATATTCATTGATTTATTCGACATGTATTGCCGCTCGTAATTATAATTGCTGCTACACGTCAGACATAAAAATCGAAAAAGCAGTTAAGCGAATAATTAAGAGCTTCAATTCGTATGCCGTGTAATTAAAATTAATGCAATCACGAATTCTCAGCGCGCAGTAAAATAAAATAAACGCGTACAACATATTATCATTTAATTGCATACATTCCATGTTAAATATTGCATAAACCGGTTCTGTATTAAAGAAATATTATTCAATTTATTACTGTTATCGAAAATTTCGGCAATAACTGTAGTAATCAAAAATGTATCGATAAGCTTTCAAATGTAATGACAAGTCTGGCCGATTGCGATTGATTGAGAACATGAAATATACAAAGTCTAGCTTGACTGTACAAACCACGTCTGAAAGATGCATTAATAATGGCTTACTTTGCAGTAAACTCGGGGTCGAGTTGTCAAACGTGAAAAGCAAGCGACTCATTTTCCGCGGGATCACGTATATAGGTTACTGTCGATAGATTGCAAAAAGGCGCACTAAACGTATCGTCTCGATTCGAATCGCCGATATCCGCGTCTCTCGTCGCTCTCGCATCCCGATACACGGGATTCGCTGGATGCGGGTTTTTAACATTTAAAATTTAGATCGCGCTATGTAGGTACGTGAACATTACGGAAACGGGCACGAGAATACCGTGGATGGACGGGATAAACAGCCGCGGCTGCTCTTTTCGTCTCGTAACGCTTCATTGGATATTCTTCGGAGCGCGACCGGATTTTCAAACAGCTCCACCGTCCCGGTCCAAGGCCTATGTAAAATGACAAAATACGTGACGGGAAACTCGAAATGTTTGCACTCTATAAACTGGCTTGGCATAATGATAAACAACGCAACTTTTCGTGTTAAAAGAGTCTCTCGACTCAGATAGAATTGCGACAAACAGACTCATTAAATCGACATAAATATTTATAATTCATAACGCGTTGATGCAACATATAAAGTGTACTACATAACATATATTTTTTATATACTTACGTATTTTTATAACGCAAATAAAAAAATATTAAAAATATTTAATATAATTACTCTCTAAAATTGTTTTATATATTCGTAAAATATCGCCACAAATATCTGCCGTTAGACTTTGTAAACTAAAATATTGAATTTAGCTCGATGATATAATGCCTGAAAAAATATATTGTCCGCAAACATAAAAATATTTATAGTACAAATAATCTTCGAGTATGACATATGGATGACATATGATGTCTGCGACTTTTCAACTCCATAGTCGATTATTAATTCTTGTTCTTTCTCAGTTGCATCGCATGTATGTCTCGTATATCTTGTATTTTTTTTTTTTTTTTTTGGAGTAAAGCTCTCTCATGGGTGATCGGTTTGCATGGGCAAAGCATACGGGCGCGTTTCAATTAACTCGATACCACGTCGGTCGTGCGTTTTCCAGCGTGTACGCGAGAACGTCATTGTGAAATATGTGTCCCATATGGGATGTTCCTCGTCTATAGGGCTTTAAAAACATCCTAGAAATGGAAATGAAGATATATCGGTCGAGTGGCGCACGATGGCGTTGGCAGAACCGTTGTTTACGAGTCAACTTTATCGCGAAAATGCCAACGTGGACACATATATACTCGCCTGTATTCGTTAACCCCTTCCCAATTCGCACCCTTCGTTTGCGAGCTCCCCTCGACAAACGGTTCTTTCCATCTGCACCTGGCTTCCCGCCCCCTTTCATCCTCTGCCCGAAATTTCATCCATAAACTTTTCTCGGTGAGATACCGCTTGATCGGCCGCGATTACATTTTCCGCTTCGTCTTTGCGGCCGATCAATTCGACCGGCAGCAGAGTTATCGATTGCAAGAGTGCTCGATTTCGTGTCACACATCTGAAATAGACTACTGAAATCCTCACGAATCTTCGTCGAGTCTTTGAATTTAGATTTCGTAAAGATTGTGAGAGGAATATCCTCCTATCATATTGAATTTATTCATAGTCGCGTATTTAAATAGACATACAAAAAAATTGCAATTTGTGTTTTAATTTAATTTTATACGTTACCTATTAAAAATTAAAATGATTACGAAAAAATGATACGAAAAAAGATATTCTTGATGAATAACTAATATATATTATAAATTTAATATTTAAAAAGAAGAAAGATACAAATAATTTTCGATTATTCAGCACTTTAATTTAATTTCATGAACTTAAAAAATGTTAACATATTTATCTTGAATTTTAAATTAAATGTATATAACACATATTATAAATTTAAAAAAGAAAGAAGTAAAGAAAAAAGATACTAAAGATCTAAATAATTTTCAATTATTCATGACTTTAATTGAATCCCATTAACTTAAAATATGTTAATTTATTCATCTCGATTTTTAAATTAAACATGTATATAACATAAATTATGCAATATGAAGCAACATTACAGCTCCTCTCTACAGATATCAAAACAGATGTAAGCAAAGCCCTTCTCTTTGAAAAATCGTATTGACAACCGAGCACACGTAAATTAGCGTATAAATTATTATCGGACGTTTCGTCTAATCGAAAGCGATTACCACTTTCAGCGATCCATCCAACGTAGCGACATCACCAACATGCCATTTTGCATTCACAGTAAACTCACAAAACGCTACCGAATGAAAGAAAGAAAGAAAGAAAGCAATATGTGTACACGTGTGTGATATTCGTGAGATTAACGAACGAATGCCATACAGTCACTCTCACCGTGTAGCTTGTGTGGTCGCGGCCGGAAATACCGGCGACTCAGACTTACTAACCTTCGATTTCAGGTCCTCCCGTCGAGGTGGGCGTCACCATGTACGTCTTGAGTATCAGCTCCCTATCCGAAGTGAAAATGGTACTACCTCTAGGTCTTACTCAATAATTTCCGCTGAAAGTTATTTATTAACTGTCGTTCTCGGTTAAACACAAAAACGGTCTCCCCGTCCTCTTCTCCCCTTCCCCCATCGGTCTTTTGGCTCAAGCAACCATACTTTCTAGTGCCCGTATATTTTTCAAATCAACGGTTGCCGCTGATCGTTACTGAATTGTCATCAGCATCTTTTTATCTACTAACACATACACACACACGCACACACACACACACAAAAGCACAAAAACTTGGGAGACTTACAGTGCAAATGCATATTCGATTATACTGTTGTACATACACGCGCACATGACTGTGCATTCTTCCAACAAATGCATATTAAAATAACTGTATGCACAGATTCGGAAGATACACCACGCAATATAATTTTCATTTCAATTGTGTACTTCATTTTATTTGTGTTTGTAGTTATTTAGACACATAAATATCCTATTATTTGTCTCATTAGACAAACAGGCAATTTAATATATTCGCAATGCGATTCAAATCTATTTAAAAAATCCGCAAAGGAACGAGAGAACAAGATTGTTGATAAATTGATTCTAATGATCGACTTTCAATATCAATTGCGATTAATGATCGATATTTGCAATCCATGTGGGTGATTTCTCACAACGTCCGTGTCATCTCAATGAAACAATTCGTTTATGTCATTAATCATGTACTAATTGGGGCGATACTTCAGCGATCGAATCGGTCCTCCAATAAATGTCTCGTGGTTTAATATGTTCTTTGTGAAGCGTGAATTATCTTCGTTATCCAACGACGCGGACTCTCGCGATTATTTCGCTTCGAACGCGTACACATAACGATCGATTAATTGCTGCCCCGCGGGCTGTAATCTCGTCTCACGTACCACGTTTGGTACCACGAAAAAACTTTGGTCCTAGAGGCCGTAAGTCAGGATGAGAGACGCGCCTCGAGCACCGCCTTCGTCGCGTCGCCTTCGGCGTCCTGACGATGAAATCAGTTTGATTGTCGCCAGCAGATCCGCATCTGCTCTGGGTTATATGCTTCTTTAATGTACTTTTCATTTAGACGACGAGCTCGGAATCGCGGCAGTCGCATAATGCGATAATCGAGACGATTTAGCTCCGAAAAGTCGAATTTCTTGGCGCGTTTGATTCCGGAATCAATTGAACGCAACTATAGAGAAGAATTAATTTATTGCTATTCCATTTCGAAACTGCGAATATATCTCTTAAACGCTTAAACAAAAGTTCCTCGCGTTTTCATTTGGAGCAGATCGATTTTTATAATTCGATATCCTTTGTGATACCATTTACTTCGATTCGCTGCGGAAGAAGCAATACTCTGTCAAAACACTCGCTTATTAATTATAATATAAACTCAACTTTCGAAAAAAATGTGATCAAATGATACGATCTAATGATATTTCGCGGGTTACATTTCATTTTTATTTGATGTGTTTTTTTAATAGCGCGAAACTCGAGGAATAATTACTTGAAACAAAAAGAATTCCAGATATTATTATTACGCGAATTGGAGCGTAATACATAATTTGCCTTACATGCGAATATTTAACCATGTAAATTTTTTTTTTCATCCCTATCAAAGTAGCAAAATTATTTTAACTTGCACGTCCTGCAAATATATGTACATATATTATTGTTCGCAGACATAACCGCATAAAAATTCCACTTATGTTGGTATTTCATGTATAAAACGCACTTTGCGCACGATAGCGATTACGCGATGCGGTTTACCGCTCGTACTTCGAAACTACCGAAATGAAGCCAACCAAGCCAAATCTCCTAACTCACTTGATATATTGTAGTGCCTCGTGGTCTGTCCGCTTATCGCGGTACTAGTTTACACCGACGCAGAAATATGTGTGCGCGTGTATGACCTTATACGCACTATTCCATACATACACACACACACACACATGTACACATACATATATATTTTAGTAGCGAACAACAGAAAAAAAAGACACTACTAAAAATGGACAAAGTACTATTTCATATTTCAGATAAATATATACTGGCTGTCCTCGTTCTACGCTCGAAAAACGTGGCTGTAGTTTCAGCAACTGGGAACGGGAGCAGCGCGAATTGAAGTAATCTTGAAAAAGAGAGAGAGAGAGAGAATATAATCCGAATCGTTCTAAATTATTGCGAGGAAGTTTCACGCGCGAAAGTCAAATATATTTTGATTAAAAATAATCTCTCGTGTAGACACTTGGTGTAATTTCGCTGCTAGAAAATTGACTGACGCGGGAACGCCGTTAAAAGTTTCGACCTTGATGAAAGGATCCATGAAAATCATCACGAATCTCAGTTGCTTCTAACTACATTCATTTTCTGCGAGCGTAGAAAACTTAGTTCACTGATCTCCTGCCTGACTTTTGAGCCTGGGCTGCCCCGAGCGTCACGTAGTGTTAGAGAGAACGTGAATGAGGAGCGTCTCTTTATTGCTTTCTGCTCTCAGGGAAAAAATAGTATTTTGTTCAATATATTAAACACGCACGACCGTCCCGTTAGATCATTTCTTAGATCGCTCTAGCTGCTATGCCGCGGTTGCTGAGATGGGCTGCCGCCTGCAAACCATTTACGATTATTATTACTCTATGTCCCGCCGCCCGAAAAAAAAAATCCGCCCCTCTTTGCCCGACACTTCCGCCATTTCTCTGTCTGAACACCGCACGTATCACACGTTCGTGAATGAACACGCGAGAATAAACAAACCGATCGAATTGTCTCGATCGTGATGTCCGTCCGAGTTCCTTCCTCTCTAGCAGCTCTTTAGCAGTATTCAAGACATCCCCCTCACAGCCCCAGAAGCTAAAATTGAATTAAATTTCGCCCGGAATCGACAATCGCAATGACAATGACAGCAATTCAGTGTAAAGTAACGATGTCGTTCGACAAACGTTCGACAAGACGACGCGTTATTTTCGACAATGGAATGGCGTTTGATATAGGGCGAGAAAAAGGACTGTAAAGCGAGCTAGATTTCCCCAAGATACGTACATGTATAGCCACAACGAGCCAAATTGGAATACGACGTGACGATTGGCAAAATCAAGACGCACAAAGAACGAAAGAGAACGAGAGTGAAAGAAAGAGAGAAAGCAAAACCACGTAATAAAAAGCGACGTGATATAAAACGAAAGACAATGGTAGTAAGGTAATTTCATACTGCTACGTGGCTGTGATGTGTATGTAATATTACGTAAGAGTAATGTGCCTAATGTAACGAGACGCATATGAATGATTCTTCCAGCTTGAAAGGCAACGTGGCCTGAGACGACGAGTCCTGTTGATTTGGTTCCGTGCAGGGTGCGAGCTCTCCTCGACTTTATCCGTTTATACCTTGCCTCTGGCTCACGAATCGTAAGCGCGCTCGACGCTCCTGGAAGCAACCCCCCTCTCTGTTGGGAGAATGACAATCCGTTTCCCGATTTATCTGAAGACTCGAGAAAAAAAATCGCCGATATTCGCTTCTGCGATGGATCTCGATTCTTCTGATAGACATGTTGTCGCGCGCGACACGCCATGTCACGCAATATGATTCGTTCGAAGAGTACTTTAGAAGATGTTTAAGTTTCAACGCTCACGTGAGCCAGAAGTAAAGGGAGATTCGAGATGCATTTAATTACTGTTAATTAAAATCTACTTATTTTCTAGATATATAATCCATGTATCTCGTACACAAACACGATAGGTCGCACACGGTTAATTAGAGATTGGCGGGTAATCACAGCGACCAAGGCCGGATGGTTTTGTTGATTGCAGGTCCTCCCGTGGAAGTCGGCGTCACCATGTATGTCCTCAGCATCAGCTCCGTGTCCGAGGTGTTGATGGTACAGTTTGCATTCAAACTCATACAAAACTCTCGACATCGACAATTATTCGTTCGTTCATTTGTTTCGCCTAGTCTTTCGCGAACGTATCCCTCCTATCCCATCCACGTATCCCTCGTATTGGAACGCGATAACGAGAACATCCGTTTTCCGCGCGACACAACCCTTTCGCATCGCGATGGCACGATCGACCGTAATGTCAAAATTGTGTCTCGATACAGGTTTAAAGAGAGTAACCCCGGTATTTAATTGGATCGATCATCACGTGTCGAGCGTGCCCATCATAGAACCGATGCCACATCATTGATCGAATCAGCTTACCAATCGCGCCACTTGCTTCCGATTGCATTCGCAACATCATCCGTTTTACTTGGTTTATTTTTGCGCGCGCGTTCTCTCGCGGATATTCGTAAAAATATTCGTGCCAATCAAAAACGGACCGTTGTCAGTTTCGTTGTCAGATTGCTATACGAATAACAATTCCGTAATAATAAAAAATATCACGCGTTCGTGATATTTCGAATCGAAAAGTTATCGCAGCAAGACGCGTTAATCGGGAAAAATTTATGACTTTATCATTCGCATTCATTCGCGAAATATCTTTTATAATTTAACGAGGTAAACGTATATGTACTGATATCCCCACGCGTACATACATGTTCATATCTGCTTAAATCTCGAGTCATTCTCGATATCTGATCGCGGAAAAGTGCACCAGGGGAAATAGATGCAACGCAAATATCAATGTTTATGTCGGCAGCAAGAGGCGTATCGACACATAGTCACATAGGATAGACGCTACATATATATACATGTATCCCATATATACATATCCCATATATACGTACATATACATGCTGCGACACACAACGACAACAGTATACACCCTGATGGCCTACTAACCTACGTTTTTATAGCTCGTCACAGCTGTTTGGTTGGCTGAACTGTTACAAGGGAACCTTGCTACGTTCCACAGTCTTCGCAAGATATATTCTTGTCCACTTCGTTTATGGTTTATGGTTGAGTCGTTTGATTCGATTTGCGATGTTCTTGTTGCATGGCCCTACCCGCGGTGCTCGAACCGACGATAAAGGATTGACGGTTCCGCGAAATCCGTGCGAAAATCTAAGTGGAAAAATTCCGAGGAAGACTCGGCGAACGCCACCGTCAACAGCGAGATGGCCCTTTAATCTCCCCAGGGGACCATTAAATCCCCCTCGCAATATCGCGCGGCTCTGAACCGTTTCCCGACGTTCAAAGTGGTCGTAAATAAGTCAAAAATCCGTGCTCGACTTACCATCTTTCCGGAAAATCCACGAGACGGAAATCCCATCGGGCTTCTCTGAAACAGAAAGTAACGCGCATATTGTTGAAAGTCAGTCTAATTCTACAAGCATACGAGAAGAAAATACAGTACATGAAACTGAAATATCACAGAATAACAGTACGATGTTTGTATTTAACGTCATTAATCGATATTGCAATTTTTAAATCTCGGATCGAGCACCGTAGGCCGCACATACGTTGAGATACGTATACGGATGATCATACACTTTTACGGGTCCTTTACATTTGTGTGCACACATATACATACATACATACATACTTGCATATAAATATATATGTATGTATATATATTTATATATATATATTTATAATTATATACACACATACAATACGTAAAAGGGTACGTATACGTATCCTACGTTATGATACACGTATATATATATTCGTATTTGTTTCTCAATATCTAAGGTATATGACGGCACCGTACAACGTATCATGTAATCCTGTAGTAATCGAAGGTATATTCGTTCCGGTGTCGACAATCAGTTTCAAACTGGCACGAAACTGGATCCACCCTTTATCGATTGTATCCCGAAGTATGCGCTTCGAAAATTGTAGATCTCTTCGGCTCCGCGTTTCTCCGGTAATAATTATACCAGAAATTACCACCTATAGGAATCTCTAGCCAACTCTCTTTCTGACGTAACCGATAGTATATACGATCCATTGTAGAGAGAAAGAAAGAATATATCCAATCTGTCAGGTCAAAAGCTTTAACGCGACTCGTCGATTCTGTGATCTTCCCTCCGGTACGATAAAACTTTCAAAGCCTCGCGCGCAATGAATTTGAGAGCGGCTATAACGTTGACTTGCCACAGGCTGGAACACCGATTGCGAGCTACCCTGTGAGATCGGCTCTCCCTTGCATATTTGACGCGTAATCGTGCGAGGGATATAAAGGGCGCTCCCGGTTGCCGCCCTCCCTCTACCCCCTGAGATCCAGAGTACAAGTTTGGAGCTGAATGTACGAGACTGGACCCCAGGTGTTGAGCCCTGTGCGGGAACCAAATCAAGTCGACACTGTCACCTGGGACGTGACGCGCGAATTTTTACATCCGCTGGCGAGTCCCCAATTCTACATTTCCTCCTCTCGTCTCACTTTCACCGATCTCCGTGAACCTATTTCCTTTGAAAAGAGACGATTTCCAATTTCTATCCCTCGAGGGCCACTCTTCGGACTCTCCGGCCGGCATATCCGCGAGCAACGAGACGATTTTCCTAACAATTTGTCTTTCCTTTCTCTTCTCGTCCACTTTCGAGGAAATCGACGAGCGAAACTTGGACGGAGAGAATAATACAGCGAAAGCGCCTTTATGCTCTCGTTGATCCGTGGTCTTCCCAGTCGGACGGCAAAAAAGAAGAAGAGGCGAAAGGAGAAAGACAGACAGAGAGAGAGCAGAAGAAGTATCGACAGAAAATATCCCGCGGCCCTCGAAGAACCTCGCTCCACCCCTGTTTTCCTTCTCCCTCGGCCAGCCAATGATTGCATACCGAACAAAGAGTATAGCTCGTACGACGTTGCGACTACATCGAGACTATACCGATATACATATAATTGCATTTGCATATATATCTCGTATATATATATATATATTTATGCTATATATATCGTAAATATATACTGACACCTATATGAGCTGTGTCATTGTCAGTGTGTGCAGTGCGCTTCTGGTTGCTATGAATCACATCTCTCACGCTGTATATATATATAATTCTAGGAGCGCGCGAGCGCGTGTATTATACGTGTACGCGCACGCGTGTCCGCGATATGTGTGTACGTGCATACGTGTGTGCGTGTATAATGTGTGTTGTGTGCGCGTGTATATATATATATATATGTTTATAAGAGCTTGCGTTTATATACTGTGTATCTTTCTCGGTGTGCGTATGTATTGTATGCGTGACGCGTAACACAATTCACACACACACACACACGTATGTATCATATGTGTATGTGTGTGCTTGTGCGCGTACACACGACGGTAATCGCGCTCGTCGAGGCGCGATGGACTCCAAACGAAATGGAGCGGTCCTCCTCGAATGAGCCCCTTCTCGCTTCCATCACTTGCCATATAGCACCGTACTGCCGTTTCCTCTATTTTCTTCTTTTTTTTAGATTGATTGGCCTGCGAGCTTTTGCCTGAAATGCTTCCACAATGCTTCCACAAAGCTTTCCTCTTGCTTTTTATTGTTTACGCTTCGATTTGCGCATAATAAAGATGCTTGCGCGCATTTATTCGCATTCTTCTCGTATTGTTTCACACCGGTGTGATCGTTCGAATTGTTATTTTACACTCAAATACATCGTTGAAATAAACGGGAAAGATTTAAGTACAGTTAAACGGCAAAAATAGATGACGTTTGTATCCAAATGGCTCGTTATTTTCCTATGGAATATTCCGATTATATGTTTTTCAAATTACTAAATCTAGCAACTTTTATAAAAAGAGTAAAAAATACGTAATTTTAGTGCATTTTCTGACATATAATACAATTGTAAATATGATTTAATTCTTTACAGAATGATAAAACAAGCGTTTAAATATAGAAAGCATACAGGGTAAAGCATTCTAACTTTGTAAACTAGTCTCAGTTATTCATACAGAGTTATCGAAAACTGTCTTGAACAGAAGTTTCACAGCTTCAGGCGAAACTATGACACATGCAACATTAAATATTTTCTTGAATATTTAATGTAACAGAATGAGAAGACAGAATGAGAAGACAAAAAATCTTAGATTCTTTTATAATTGCGTACTCAAATTTTAAAATAATAATATTTTTATTAATTAGTGCGAAATGTTTTGAATTTTTATTTTAACCTACTTTTGTTTGCGTTAGTATAAATTAATTTATTATTAAAATACATGTGACATTAATTAATCCTGATGCATTATAGGAAAAAATCTCTTGTATCTAATTTTTTCCTTGTATATAATTAACAAACTTATTTAAAATTATTTTCAACAACTGCATATTCAATAAAATAATTTAGTTCATAAAGCTTAATATATTATACCTTCATATTTTAGAATATTAAAGCATATGAAAATATATTTCCATATATATGAAAATAAAAATATGAAAATAATATGAAAATATATAAAACTCGATTACCCTAGAATGCTGGAGGATTAATGCGATATCCTTGTTAATAAATTCATGTCAAATTTCTGAATGTAATAAATATTCGCAAAAATCGCGAACAAGTTTAAAATTAAACTTTTCTCAATTATGTTGTCAAAGTGTCATTAACATTATTCATAAATACTCTTATTTATTTCCAATTAACGTAAAAAACGGATTTTAGACATATCGTGACATAGTTACAAATTGAGAATTACACACGAAAAGTAAAAGAAGCAACAACTATAATAAATTAAAACAAAGGAAAGTTAGGAATCAGAGAAGAAATTGTCTCTCGAATATTCGCGTGGGAGTAGTTGACAGTGATCAGTTAATAACACACGAGAATTTGTTAGCGCAGCAATTACACGTCACGACGTAACCGCAGTGCGCCTGGAGAACCGCCAGAAACGCGAGCGATGAGAACTTCCGGTCCATACGGTATATCCATGGGATACTAAAATCTTTCATATCTGTCGGCATATTCGCGTATTTAAACCGTGAGATTAATTACTTATCGTATATTCATTCGCGACATTTTAAATCTTCAAATATTATCTAATATTATATTATTAAGCTTACGAAATAATTAGACGCAGATCTTCATCGATTTTCATACTATTGAAATGACTATTGAAATGAATTGTAATCTTTCGATTCTGCACTTGCTTTAATTAATCAAGCGAAAACAATGGTAAAATTTCTAAAATGAATCGAAAACTGTACAAATGGAATGAGCGGCAGGCAAATGATTGCCACGTGCAATTTTTCATAGCAACGCGATGTGAATAGCAAGAAAAGCCTTTACTTGAAAAGTCTTTGTGTGTGCGTGCGCACATCGTCAAAGAGGGTGGCAAACTTTGCTCCCTCTTGTCACGGATGGCCATGACATTTTATTGGAGTTGCAAAATTCCGAACTTTATTCTCTCTCTCCTTTAAATTTTCTCAGAATTTCGTGCTCGTTGATAGTTGCAAAAATTTTGAAAAAACTCACTCAAACTTACGTGGTTGCCGACACTGCTACTGACGAGATAATTGAGCTAAAAAATGAAAAATTGAACGAAAAAAAAACGTATGAAAAATACAAAAGCAAGTAGAGTAGAAATAAACAATAATAAATCCAAAAATTTAATTATAACTGTAAATTAAGCATAAAAACGATTTATTAAGTTTAAACGATTAATTAAGTTTATCTTTCAAAACAATCTTAGTATATGCATAACAATTTTATAATGTAAAAGACTAATTTCAAAGATAATAGTTACAATTTCTTTTATTGTTCTATTATTGTCCTCGTTCAAATATATCGTTAAAAAAAACTGGAATTAACTGCAATAAAAAAGGAAACTTTTTGACGTAATGCATTAATTTTTGCTGCATTTTATATGAAAGCAAACATGTGGAGATAATGATCAAAAAATTTTTAGAGGTGCTATACAACACCATCCTCACATAACGCGTCGTGCATGAATTTTGTAGCACTCTCGTAGCACGTTTGCACGTAATGGTTTCGTCGCAAATATCCGTTTTAGATATATGTATAATATATATATGTAGTCACCATACATGTAGTATACATACACAGTCCCTACATCTTATCTCGTTGCGTGTATACATGAATTATATTTCGCGTCGTGAGATTCTTGTCCTATGATCGACCCTAACGTCGGCAGGAATCTCGATGCTCACGAGGCGTGTAAGTCACGCGTATGTTCTCGCGTAAGATTCCCAGTCATAATCGAGCTTAGCATCGTATAATAAACTATTAACTTGCCTGTGCGCTATAACAATGTTCATATCTAGATTTTTAATGCGTGCCTCTGCAATATAAAATTAATTGAAAAAATTATGATAGTGTAGTGAATATAACAGAAAGAGAGAAGGAAAGAGAGAGTGTGTGTTTTTTCTAATAATTATCGCGGAGAAAATCATCATACAAAATGACATTTAGCAAATATCACAAAATCATTAAGAAATCAAACATATTTTAATTGTTACAAAATATAACGTTACATATTTATCTAGATATGTTATTTAGCAAGTAATATAAATCTCGCAAACGATAAATTTTATATAAATGATGTGTGTCTTTCTTTATATCTATATTAAGCTTGAAAGAATTTCTTTTACATCAATTATCTCGTCTTTAATTATAATTTAATGATAATTAAATTCTGTTACAGTTTAATCCGATATGGTAAGACAACGAAATCTTGCAGATATCAAGCAAGTTTTGGACATATTTCCTTCAGGGTTTCTTGCTGTAATAACGAGACGATTAAGGAACTTTTACCTCAGATAATAAATCAACTCGTCTATTTCACTCAAACGTGCTCAAAAGCTATCTTTCTCTTTCTCTCTCTCTCTCTCTCTTTTCTCGGCTTAATATTCAAACTTTCTTAGGCACACAAATAAACATTTTGATAAAATTGACAGTGGAGTGATTTAGAAAGCTCGTGAACGAACTAACAATGCCAAATATTATCTGCACGATAGAGTAGTGTTATAGAGTTATTTTAAGGTCTTCAGCTTTACAAAAGTTATTTTTTTATATAGAAGCATCTCTTTACATTATTTTCACTTTTTACATTTTGATATTATTTTCATTGATCATAAAGTTTGGATTTTATCTGCTTCAGTATCATCAACATTTTATAGGGCATCTCTAACAATATTTCATAAACACTATCTATAAATACATGTGTACAATTTTATTATCAGCAAAATAATATGTAAATTATTATAAAATTCAACTTGAATTTGTCTAATTTAAGAAAACTAAATTTAATAAAGAGATATTTATAGAACTTTTAATTTGTTGCGAAAATTCAATAACGGAACCATCTGATGGTCGTCAGTCACGTTCACTCGAGAAATCGGTCTCGCTCGAGCTCCTCTACACGTCACTCAGATTCGCTCTATCGTGCCACGATAAACGCTCTTGCGAGTGTGAGATCCAATGATGGAACGCTTTACAAAGCTCTCCAAGTTGCCGTCGCAACTTTGGACTTTATAGCCGCGCCGAGCCAAATTAACCCTCGCCTCGTTTCACAGCGTGAGGTCAAGTGTTGTAGAACGCCGGAGGAGGTCTGCATAGCAGAGGGTCACGTAAGCGTTAAGTGGCTGATTTTACGTGTTACGATAATCGCGACGAGCCGCCTCGATAAGCTTTCGAAGGTGCCTGTCGACGTTCGCGATCCCGAGCGTGCTTCCTTTTCCGCCCGATAACTTCCTCCTACGATCGACACGTTACGTCCAAAATGATAACCGCATCGCCGTGACTCTGCAAATCCGCAATCTACACCGTTATACCACACAGTCTCGTTATTTATCTCAATTCTATGCGATCGAGAACCTTGAGTTTTCTCGCGTAAGAACGCGAATGCTTTCCCGATCTCTTGAGATTTTCCGCGGCCGACACATGGGAGGAACGAGGATGTAACGTAGCATTTCGAATTAGCCTTTAAATACGCTATTCAAAAAATATTTTTGTTTCCAACATGTGTACATGCAGTTCGTTTGGAATAAAATTTTACCGACGAAGAAAAAAAGACACGCGTAACGAGTTATCGCTATTTTTGCATAATATTTATTTTAAAATACTTTATGCATTTAGCTTTATTTTAAAATACTTTATGCATTTAGCTTTATGCATTTATTCTTGAATTGTCAAATTTCATTTTAATTTAATGATTTCTCTCTTTATGTCACTTTTATTTTCGAGATAATATATTTAAAAAATATATTTCACAATGAAAATAACGATAACTCGGCAAGTACTATCTCATTTTTATCAATTTTCATCAAAGATGACGAGATTTTCATTAGAGATATAAAATTCGAAAAGAGCAGGGTACACAAAGTATATGAAAGGCAGAGAAAGGCTTACGTAAATCCTCGTATTTCTCTAGTGTTCTTTGTGAACACAACCGACTTCCAGTCTAATAAGTCACCTGTGTCGTACCAGGACTTCACGTTGGATTTTTACTTCCGACAATTCTGGACGGATCCACGACTCGCGTTCAAGCAAAGAACGGGCGTCGAGACGCTCAGCGTCGGCTCGGAATTCATCAAGAACATTTGGGTACCCGACACCTTCTTTGTCAACGAGAAGCAGTCATACTTTCACATCGCTACCACCAGCAACGAGTTCATTCGTATTCACCACTCGGGAAGCATAACGCGTAGCATACGGTGAGTATAAAACATTTACATTTATCTATAAATAGCTTCCAATTTTATATGTATATATATATATATATATATATATATATATATATACATTTCCGATTTACACAAATAATATTTTAAATAGTGTTTTTAAAGCGCTAGATCTTTTGCATAATAAATCTGCATTTGAAAGCCATTTAATAGCATTCTTAATAAAATTTAATTTAAATTCTAATTGAAAAGACATATATATATATATCCTTTTGTATCTTCTCTCCTTCTGAGCTGCTTGAGCCAGTTAAGCAGATATAATTCAGAACTGTTACTTTCACCGTCCGGGGAATACATTCACGGTATTTTCCGTCACTGGGCTGTAAATCGAGCCCATTGTCCTCTTTCACCATAAAACATTCGTGATACTTCTGGGACCAATTGTGCCCAGCGCGACAAATTTGTTCCCTGTAGCAGCCACCGCCCCTTCTTGCTTGACACAGCTCGTATCATTTCTCCCTATCTGACCCCCTCTCGAACAGCCGGGAGTGCTCCGGTATTAACGCGCCGGCTATATTCAGACGATCCATGCATACCTAACTCGCGCTCCCTCGCAATATCGTTCCATTATATTACATCCTCGACTTCCGAATCGGAACTACCGAATCGAGCCGCTCGCTGTCGGGAATAGAGGAAGAATATCGATGAAGCAGCGCGCGCTCGTTTGCGCGAATAAATTCTTCCCCGTTTTAAAAAACGGGAATCATCCATCACTGTCATCCGCACGTACGAATCATGCGAATACGATACGTCGACGTAACGTTTCGTACGTCTCATCAAAGACGAGAATAGAGATGTATTAACGTCATATGGCATGTCAATTAATACGGATTGGTTCTTACACGTCAATCTTAGCATGACTCGAAGGTAACGAGGTCGGCTGCATATTAATTTATACATGCACACCTGACGCACGTACAAATATACACACGTCGGTCTTACTCAAGCGCAAATGGATTGGCTATAAATTTCCGTACTCGTAAAATCGTAAAACGTTTTGTTTCGAGAAGCGATCGTTAAACGGATTTTGAATTCAATGTGTTTCAGCTTAACGATTACAGCGTCGTGTCCTATGAACTTGCAATATTTCCCGATGGACCGGCAATTGTGCCATATCGAGATCGAGAGCTGTAAGTACGCAACACATATGCGCGAATGTACATATATATCTTATATATATAGTATTATATAGGTGCATATACAAGTGAACAAAATACGATTTCACAGAGATCTCGACATCCTCGCCTATGTTTCTTCTACTCGAGACATACTAACACGTACATACATACTTGTGCACATTATAATGAAAGTCGGAGAGACTTTTTCATGCATTTCCCGATATTATTTTCTCAGAATGACAATCGACTCGAATCTTTTTAGCACCTCAATCATACACGTGTATTTGTTTGATTGTAATTATAAAAAAATATCAAGATTTTTTCCTGACAAATCAATATAGAGCGAATCAATAGTCGCAATGTACGAGCTAGATACAATGGTGAGATATATCTCAGTAATAAATCTATTGTGTTAACTTTAAAATAGTTTAAAAAATGACAAATCTACTTATTTAATGCAGATGAGAGTGAAATCTAAAAAATTTCTTAAGGTCAATTACGAACAATATCTTTAAAAAATGCTACAATATTGTACTTTAGTATCCAGTTCTCAATGAAATAGATTGTAAAATATAAGTTCAATTTTTTTTCAGACATATAAACTTGTGCATAAAATTCGAATAATATCGAAAAAGATACGCAGAAAGTATCTTTCTTATCGAAAGTCGATTGTCCCTGATTCAACGCGATTCAACTGTATGTACATCGCCTTGAATCTTTTTTTCAGATAAACACAGATGTTTCTACCGTGCATATTTGCGTGAAGCATAGAAAAAGAAAAAAAAAAGAAACTTTATATCCTTCTCTATCACACGCTCACACAGAGAATACTGTCAATTTCCATAACCTGTTACTTTCCACTTTTCCTTTTCCTCCCTTTCCTTCCTCTCACCTTCAACTACCAACGATCTCTGCCTCCTCTCTCGCCCTTTTCCCGACATCAGGTTTTACTTCCTTCTTTCTTCTCTATCTTCCCTCTCTATCTGTCTATCTGTCTGTCTGTCTGTCCGTCACTCGCCACTTCACACGCTCACTCACACGATCAGTCAGCCACACAGTGAGATTCACTCCCATTCACCTCGTTCACTCACTCACTCGCTCACTCACCCGCTCTCGCTCACACACTGGTTGGATTTCTCTTTTTTTTTATTCCATACACGGTGATTGTACGTGTGTAACAACATGGACTTGCAAAATCGGGCATTTATCTTGTTGCCCGGTTTACGTTTTTCTCTTGTAAAGCAAAAGTCGATCAACGAAAAACCACGTACATGGCATTTCAAGTATTAATGTAAGCAAAAAAATATAAAATGACGCGTGTATAGAATTTTGGTCTTTCTTATTCTACAGTTGTTTATAATTTTGATGAATAAAAGTCCGATTTTGCAATTAAGCACAGTGTGCGGTCAGCAAATATTTTGAGAAGGAGCTTTGACGCGCCGTATAATAACGGCTATTGTCGATACGCGCACTAATATACACAAACTAGATCATCGACGAGACACGTCTCGATTAATCGAGTCGTATTGTTACGAACATGGAAATCATAGATTAACTAGGAGTTGTAACGCGCCGTGGGAACTAAGCCATCTCAATGGAAACACATGAGAAAAGATTATCACCAGTATATGGGTGCGTGCGTATGCGTGTATGTGTGCGTGCGTGTGTCGATACGTGTGATAGCGCTAACGTTTCACTGTCACGAGTTCGTATTTTGTGATTGTCGTCATTACTGCAAATTGCACGGTGTGTTGATGTACAAAAGCAAACGAATATTTCGAGCATCTTTTTAACGTCGTTTCGTTATTTATCTACGTACGCTAACATCGTGAAATAATTATCGTTATTCCGATATTGGCGTCAATAATTCGTACACATAGTAATACATGTACTGCGTAAACTGACCGAATAAATCAACACAGCATGGTTATTGCAAATCAACGGTATAATAATAATTAAAAATGCGTGTAAACAATTGTACCGAGAAACGATCGGGTTTATAGAATATTTGCAGAAATATGAATGCAAAATCTGCAAAACTAGATTGAACGCATCAACAGCAATTAATAAAAATGATTGCCAGTTTCATTTGATCATCTTTGATCGTACCAGAAACAGAAACGCTGCCGATTTATATAGGATGATGGAAAAAGTTTGGGTTTAACTTCGTCCATACTAAAAGATCTATATTAAAACTCAGTCGGTCGTGGAATAGGGTCGAGGGGTCACCGGAAGTCCGGCGCACGAGATATCGCAGAGAGTCGACCAAGTTGGTCGATTAGTTTCGTCGAGTAGAAAGCTCGGACTCTCGCAGGCACCCTTCCGTCCTTAATTGGTTAGACTGCTCGAACGAAAGTTATTACGATCATTCTAAGAGTTGTTACGATACATTCTCGCAATACGTATTACGGAAGAATGTTCGCATAAGTCGCTAAACTTCCGAGACGATTAGAAAGATTTACGAACTTTCATTAACTTTAACTTGAGTTTTACTTTGTCGCTTTTTAATTGAAGTTTTTCCAAGGAAAGATAAACATTAAAAACGGTAATTGATCAATATCGGTAAAGTCAATCATTGAAGCAACAAATATGACTTGTAATTAGCAAGTTGTATTAATTTGGTAATTAACTTTTATATTCTTTTATAGACTTTGTTTACAATCATTTGGCATTATAATAATATGTAAAAAATTTCACTTTGAAAAATTATATTTTAATATAATTTATATTATTGACAGATTGAAAAGTGTCAAAATAATCGTGATCTCCTATTCTGGTTTAACCCGCGATTGTCCCAAAAACTCTGCATTTCTATTTATAATCGTAGATTCGATGGACGTTTTTGCGCTCGAATTCTGCCTGAAACGTATCGCGGTTGATGGGATCTATAAAAGGAGAAGCGGGGATGCGCCAAATTTGTAGAACTCTGGAGAGTTTCTTGATTAGTTTCGCTGGATTGAAGTGTCGGATCACGAACGTCGTTTCGCTCTTAACTTAGCCATTAAGCGCGATATTATTACCCTTCTCCGCATCGATTTTGTATTACTGCAATGGCGAGAATGGTGCTGGTTCGTGAGTATTTTTGCAAACAACCGCAGTTTCTCACAATCTTTTGATTGCGTAAAAAACATACAAAAACGTATTTAACAGTGTATTCTGTGTGCGCGATAAAATAAAATCTTTTATGCGCGAACGGTCGTTCAGCTCATCTTACGGCTTCGCTAAATTCATTTCGGGGGATGAAAATAAACGTGCAGTTTGCAGTAATCACGGATCGTAGCGAACGATTTCGATCGCGCATCATTTTATTCATCGCTCGTCGACACGAAACGACTGCGATTTTCACGGTAAAAGAGCGACAAAGTTCGAATTACTTTCCTGAGGCAGCTTCAACTATAAAAACAAAGAAAGAAGCGATCCAACGACCAATACGTTTACAGGACACGCTTTGTCACATCCTACGCAAAGACCGTATGCGAACGTATTTACGAACATTCTCCGAGAAGGGTCTCCACTTTTTTTTTACCAAGTTACCGCTGACTGTGAGTCGTCACGTCGGTCCTAGCTCAATTTTCGCGTGAGATTTCTCGATGATCGCGCGGTCATTCGACAATGAATACGACCTAATGACCGTGCGCTTGCACGAATACTAAACTGAGTACACACGACTGAGTACATCCCCCTTTGCTACACTGTCGTCGCCGAGCGAAAAATTCCTCGCCGATTATATTCCTCGCGCATTTAATCGAAAGCATCAAAATGAATGATTCGCAATCGTCCATCAAGTACGAATCGAGCGAGGATTTTTTTCCGATTGGCGGTGATAGAAAATGCCAAGTGAAGGTATCTAGTCCACGTACACGAGCACTAATATATCTACGAGAGAGTAAAATTTCTTCACGAGATCGACGAGATGACTTTTTCCGAAAGAGACACGTACGTGTTCGGAGAGAAGGATCACGGTAAACTAGATACGACACGAGGCATACGCATACAATTGTAAATATACAATATACAAAACGAGAGCTCTCAGCGTGCGCTGCTGCCGAAAGTCGGTCCCGGAATCAGAAGAACGCGACGAAAGTGTGCTACTTAAACACTGTTTCACTATGCCACTCACCACTACCACCGACCACCGGCCATCACTTAATCATCACTTACCGACTCTCCTCTCCCTCGACCTTGGAGGGCCTCCGACATATAGCACTGAGCCTCGTGTCCGGGGACGTAGTAAGGGCCGACGACGGCCAGCCCCGAAGGAGGCTAAACCCAGAAACGGCGTGTCAACAATGGTCCGACCGAATTAAAACGCATTGTGCATCTAGCCCAGCGCATGTAAGAACGAAACGACTGCAACATTACCCATGGCGTACCACGCCGTGGTCACGTTATCGGTATGCCTATGAATCTGCTTGCGATCTGATTCTAATCTCTGCGATTCTCTTGTTCCGGTATACGATTCTTCCTTCCTTCCTTATCTCCCCTCGAGCAACCCCTTTGTACGTATGGTAGAGCAAAATAGATGTTAAGCTAATCTAACATAATTCTCTCGGGAACCGCATGCGTCGGCATGGATATTATTTATTTTTCGGTCTGCTGCAGAAAATAAGATTTATCAAAAATGAGATAAGTAGGATACCATGAGAACGAACCAGATAAGTAAATTGATACAATGATATTTAATGATAACTCGCATGAATATTATTCGTTAATATATAATAAAGATAACATGTTTTACATGTATGTGTCTCTATTTTGCTTTTAATTTCTATTTTGTAATAATAATATCATCTATTTTATAATAACAATAATATTTTATAAGAATAATCCAATATTATTTTGCATCAATATTGATTGTGTTAATTCTAAAATTCCAATTTTTCATAATAATAGTCTGAAATCTAAATCTTTTGCGTCAATGTTGATCGTTTAACGAAAAAAAGTCGCATTTTTTTAAAACAAATCTGTTTTTACATAAATATGTGTCTGCATACACAACACAAAAATAAAAGAATCATAAGAACGCGACATGTACATTCAATGAGTTCAATTAATTCAATCCTGATTCTCGAGAAGACCGCGATAATATCATACGTTTGACGTAGGATAATATTTGAATTTTCACGGAAGGAGACTGTTAAGCCCGCATGGAAATTCGCGTTTCTCACAGAGAATGGAGCATGGAGCACAGAGCATGCAATAGAGGAGATGAAATGCGCAGCGTAAAGCATGTAGCACATATATGTAAATCTACCTAATCCCTCGAGCCTGTGTGTGTCACCGTAGCATGCCATGCACGAAACTCTTTCTTTTTCTTTGTCTCTCTCTCTCTCTCTCTCTCTCTCTCTCTCTCTCTCTCTCTCTCTCTCTCTCTTTGCTTCTCCATATCTACTTATACACTTTCCACTTTTCGTCTTCTTAAACCTAAACTTGCTCTGCCAGTACCATAGTCCTCGGTATTTTGCTAATGTTGCCGCAGTCCTCCCTTCCTGCAGTATTCAAGCAGCCACTGCTACAGCCCGCCTCCTTCTTCCGTTCTGTTCCGACCCTCTTACCTCTCGTAATGCTTAATGTTGCCCCCAATCCAGAATTTCTTTATTAAAACTTTATAAGAGTACCAATTTATATCTACGTTGCACTTAATTATGCGACGATCATCGGCAGAAATAACGAACCGACAAACGGGCGCGGTTAATATTTTTGCTAATCTTTTCTTCGAGGCGGGCTCATTACTGCTGGTGGGCGTGATATTCCTGTTCCATAATTTTTGTTTAAGCGCAGGCTCATTTGCAAATATAATGAGCGTAGCAGTCGGAAACATACAATTAAAAAAAAGGGGAGAGGGGGAAACACGTTCCGAAATACGCAGAATATATCTCAGATAATACGAAACGTCAAGCATTACTATCCTCTCATTAGTATGATAAGCGTAAATTTTTCGCGCGAGTGTCGCGAGTGAGTAAAACCTGCTATTTCAACCGTTCACCGGCAGTGCCGGAGCAGCCCGTCGCGAATCGTAATGTCATTACCGAATTCGTGGTTTTGCGCGAGGTCGCGTACAGCTGTGTCGTGACGTATAATCGAACCGGGATAAAACGCGGCGGCATCCAAAATCGGATTCCAAAAACAAAAGCAATTAATCTGGCATATTCGGAGGCGTACCGCTTAATCCACGTTTGGCCGATGCTCGCGCAATGTGGCCGCCACCGCGACGGAATGCCACTTTGGTGTCTGGAATGCGGTGTAATGATCGTAATCACCTAAGATTCAGTTACGGAGGAATGTTTCTCGGTGCGGTATGTACGCGCTGGAGGCCACGCGAAGGGAATTAGACGGCGAAGTTATCTCTAAGCGCGAGTCATGTCGATAAATCAAAGAGTAATCGATCGAAGATTATTCGTTGAAAGGTGCAAAAAGAGGAGCCATGAATTGGTAGATTGAATTTTCACTTTCTGATGCGGAATAAGGCATCGATCACTATCAATTTTCGCGTGTTCTCGGCCGTCGTAAGCGCACAAGCTCGGTTTCGAAGACATCATAGACACGTCGAAGAAGGCATTCGCGAATAGAAAATATCAAATATAAATCTTAATATAAAGATAATTGCACTTGAATATTTTTTTATGTAGAGATTTAAAGATAAAGTATCAGTTCCTCGCGGAATGACGTTGCTCTATTTCTGCCGTAAACCCTTACGCAGCTTTGTGACATAAAATTTTTCTATACGAAACTAAAACTCAGCATTTACGACTGCTTTTCTTTTTAATGCTTATGATACTGCATACTTTGCGAGAAAATTTCAGAGTGCTCTTTTTATACCGCGGAAAAACGTACAAGGAAGTATGTTTTTTTAAATTGAAATTACAATGCCTAATTTGATGACGTCTATGATACAGCGGCATCTTAAATCGATTCCGCGCGGTGAGAAATTTATGCCATTTCTCGATAGAATTGGATCGTGACGCAACAACGGGAACCGCTTTAGGTTGCTCGTGATAACTTTGCTTCTAATTACTGTTACTCCCCGAGGTACCCGCCCTCCTGTCCCGAACCGAACACTACCTCAGTGTCTAATTACTGTATGTTAGAGCGAAGATATTTGTGTTCTTGTTCTCCCTGCAGTTGGATACACAATGCGCGATATTCGGTACAAATGGAACGCCGGCCTACAGTCGGTCGGCATCTCGAACGAAGTGGAACTACCGCAGTTTCGCGTGCTCGGTCACAGGCAACGACAGACAACCATACACCTATCTACAGGTAGATATTCCCCTCTTATTCGTTCTTCCTTGGTCCACAAGTTCGCGTCAATATAATATATGTATGTATATATATCAGAGAATGTGCCCTCGATCACACAATTATCATAATTATCATAAATAATCTTCGCGGATAATAATATGCGAGATAACGAGCTTCTTATCCTAGGAACTTGTATAAATATATACACCATATTTATGCGAGATTTACGCAAAATTTCCACGATGCATATTATATATATATATATATATATATATATATATATATATGCGATACATATATATAATGTGTCCTATTTTTACCCGCACCGATGTGCACCGATCGCTGGCATCCTTTCGCGAAAACGGCTAATTATATAAGAACAAGCTTATAGTCTCAATGGACTATTGTAGTTTTACGGTCATTCATGTCGACCGATCGACTGATCGACTCATCGGTTTTTCCCTACACTACCAAAGACTAGGTGAATTACGCGTATCCATCGTGCCCCAGACGTGATCTCCTCTTCACGCATGTAGATGGACATTGTACTATTTTTACTTTTATTACATGTACGAATCTGTAAAAAAGTAAACGATCCGAAAGCTTCAAACTTAGATCTCCTTCCATGCGCGGATTAAATAAAATAAATTTCCATATATTCTTATAATAGATATTATAGTTTATAAAAGTCGCTAATGAGATAGTATTACGTCCATCTCTTTTTGGCCTAACATTCACCATTTACAACATCAAAACAATAATCGACACGACGGACTCACAAATACGGATAATACGCGCCTTTCGTTTCCCGATCGTTTAACGATCGGGAGGATCGTCCACAATTTCCCATTACACGTCAGATATTCCGTTTACACGCTCCTTTAAAAGTTAGTTTAATCTGGGCTCTCGATAGCTCTCATCGTGAGAGCACTTCTTACGAAGGAGGACAGAGAGTAAGATAAACTGAGAGGGACAGATAGATAGAAAGAAAGAGAAAAGGAACAAAAATTGTGAACAGGGAGAAAAGGGAGAAAGTGAAAGAGAGCGGACTCGTGAGGTTTGATGGGGGTGCGAGGTAAGTGGAGGCCCCCTCGGAGCTGAAATGCGTTTGAGGGCTTCCGCGAAGGTACGTACCAACCGCGGGGGGTCTCTCTATTTTTTCAGTCGGATACACGATGAGGGACATCCGCTACAAGTGGAACGAGGGCCCGAACAGCGTCGGGGTCAGCAACGAGGTCTCCCTGCCTCAATTCAAGGTCCTTGGTCATCGTCAACGTGCCATGGAGATTAGTCTTACCACCGGTAACGTATGAACACAACCCCACCCCCCACCACCAACAAATAATTGTTCAACCCTCGCTTTTAACGGCATGGGTAAGGTGGAGAGACACGTGAGCGCTATCCGATGTCCGCAGGCGCAATTGCCGCTCGTAAGAAAAACCGTCGTAATCCTGTGTACCTTACTTACATAAAGCCGTCGATCGATCGATCGATCTCTCTCTTTCTCGCGATCTCACGCGTCGCAATAATCTCGTCGAATAGCGGAGCTGGCTGGCATTTTGGTTCGCCGCGCCGGCTCAAATTCGAAAATCTCAGTCGCGGTTCAGCCGCAAAGACTTCTTCTCATCCAGAAATCATCGTTCCGCATTCCCTCGCTCGGTTGAAATTCTGGATAAACGCAATTGTCTTCGCATATACGTATTATCGTCAATCTCTGCGTAATCTTCTCTCGTGGCGCAAGTAATTGCGATATTCAATGATGCGACGTGCATTCTAGTCGAAAACGCTCTTACGTAGTCGCAAAACTTTGCCTCGATCTTCCATCCTTGGATGCTTCGTACCACCCACCGAGCACGCCGTAGGCGGCGATTAGACGATGCGCAATCATGGCCAACGGCACGGAAGGCAGATGTCACGTCTTTCTTTCTCCTCGTTCCATGTTTTCCGATAGTGGCGCGCAAGAAATGAATCGCCGCCAATTCGCTAAAACGGAAAGGAGCCGTTATAGGATAGGAATTGCGAAACAACTCAATTTTCCATCTTCGTCGTTATCGATTCTTCATCTTTTCCCTTTCGCAATCGCATCTCGAATCTTTCGAACGGCGCACGATACACGCCGCCAGCACTTGATACGGCAACGTGTATGTACGTACACCTCTACATTGGCAGGCATTTGTACGCAGCACAAAGAGCCGCGCATCAACGACGAGAATTTCACTTAACATCCAGCCAGCTCTGGCGCGCCATACTTCCGGCCGACGCAAGAAACGGAGAGAACTACTCGCGAGCGATAAAACTGTTTTTCCTGGCAGAGGCCGGCAACGGAACGAAGAGAGATCGAAGAGAGGAAAGTCGAGGAAAGTACGAGAGATGGAAGAAGGAGAGAGAAAGAGAGAAAGAGAGAGATGCAAGGGACGAGAAGGCGAGAAAGAGAGAGAGAGATAAACGAATAGTGAGGAGGAAGGACAGTGAGCACGGGAGATAAAGAGACATTAAATAGCGCCTCTCCGTCTCCCTGTCCTGACCTTCGATCTTTTAATCGTAGGGAATTACTCGCGGCTGGCCTGCGAGATCCAGTTCGTACGGTCGATGGGCTACTACCTGATCCAGATCTACATACCCTCGGGGCTGATTGTCATAATATCGTGGGTGAGCTTTTGGCTAAACCGAAACGCGACCCCCGCTCGGGTGGCCCTCGGAGTAACCACTGTGCTCACTATGACGACCCTAATGTCCTCGACGAACGCGGCGCTACCAAAGATCTCCTACGTCAAGTCCATCGACGTCTATCTGGGCACCTGCTTCGTCATGGTCTTTGCCTCGTTGCTCGGTGAGTGCGATCGTGTACTCTTCCGTGCCTTTACGTCGCTGCCATTAAGCTTTCCATCCTGCGTCCTCTCATATACTCCGTATAGCTCGGAGCCGTGCCGTTCCAGTAGCGAGCTCGTAGAGTATCGTAGACGGATACTTGTGCAGGGCTCACGTGACAAATGCAAGGGACCCATTTTCCTCGAAATCGTTATCTTGACGATGAGAGAGAGCCCGTTGTTTCGACTATCGTTAGCGCGATAGCACGGCGCCTCGAAAATCGTTTTTCGCAATGCGTTCGCAAAAGCATGAAAAGTCAATGCGGTAAAAGTCCCGCGGTTTTATCCAATCGACCAGCTAACACACATTGTTGCGCGCCTTGTACACATACACATTACATACACACATTGTTGCGTTTTCATAACTGCGATCGCGAGTACCCCATTACGTACGACACCAAGGTACTTCGCCATCGCGGTGCTCTGCATGGCAGGGTTTCTAGGGAAATGGCTTTCTTTCATCTGCACGTGAGCTCTACACAAGTACCGGGAGCGCAAGCATGAGTGAGATTCTCGACGGATGGAAGTGGGGCCCGTGAAAACCGGGCTTCCCGCCCGGGTCTTACAGTGGCAGACGTGTCGTGGCATTGAATGGTTACGTGTTTTCATTCCCGTGGATTCTTCTTCTTCGCAGAATACGCCACGGTGGGCTACATGGCCAAGAGGATTCAGATGCGGAAGAATCGCTTTCAAAAGATAGCCGAGAGCATGAAGGCCGCGAGTGAGAATCCAGGACCGCCGCGCGTGCCCGGCGATCACGGCGATCACGCGCCTAAGCAAACTGTGAGTAACGTCGGCCAAAGCGCCGTCGTGCCCGAATTTCTTTTCTTCCATGCGGAATGTCGTTTCGTCACCGCGAAATTTTACCAGGAGATCCGGATGTACTAATGCTCCTCTGGACGAGTTAACACGCTTTCTTTCAGCGCATAGGCGATCGGCTCTGTCGACGCATCCAGACGTCGATCGTGGCACAATTATATTTATCATAACATAATCATAATATATATTTCATTCAGTAGTATGGTACTAATATTAGATAAATAACATCGATATGTTTATTTCGTCTACATCAGCACAACGAAGAAAGTACCATCGCTCGAAATCAATTTTAAGCACACACACGCATATATAAACAAGGTAGCGCGTGGTATTGAATTATGGCAGTTGTCATGAAAATTCAATATCTTTAATAATCATTGACAGGAAACGGACATTAGAGTTACTCGAGTTCTTATCCTCGTCACAAGGGCAGGCTCAACAGGACGGAGCCGAGCATTATCCTCCCTTCCGGTTCAGCACATACTCATCGCGCGATTTAAATATGCACTCTTTCCCCCCAAAAAACACAGCAGGCTCGACTCGTGAAAGGTCAAAAGCTAAAAGGTTCTGCGAGATGAATTCCCATTCGGCCGCGCAACACGCCGGACAGCGTGTTTCGTACCACGGATACGACGCACTATAAATTTTCTTTTAATCTTGGGTATTGTGTAGACTGGAAAAATAAAAAAATATTAAAAGACCGAAAGAAAGAGAAAGAGAAAGAGTACATTGTGAGGGAGACGACAGAGAGGGAAGACGAGAGAAATAAATAGACAGGGGCGAACAAAATGGGCGACAAAGAATCCTCATAAAGCATCGGCAAAATAAGATATTAATTATTACTAGACAGTTAATTATTCATGATTATTCATGATGATAAATTTTCAACAATAATGCAACTGTATATATAAGTTATATATATATATAATATTCTTAATAATTACATATTTCTTTCAAAACTTTTACAGCTAATAGTTATCCCCTTGGAAATATTGGGAAAATATTAATAGATTTAATATTTTTGATAATTTCATTAATTTTATTTTTTCAGAGAAACGCATCTCCCTTTCATAATAAAAGTAATAAAAAACTGTTGAAATTATCCCACAATTTTACATCATCCTACAACATGTAGAACGTCTACGTATGCAGTCAATAATATTAACTGAAAGGAACGAAAATATTAAGTTCTAATAATAATCTCGCGCGTTAATAATTTTCGCGTCAAATGGAGATCTATTTCCCATTCTGCATCTCATTCCAATAGTATTTATATAAGTAGCACCATCTACACAAGCTTTTAATGAAACCTTCACAAATCTCTTTTGCTTGAGCACGAGCAGTCGCACCGCGCGTTTCTATAAACCGCGGTCTTTTTACGAGAGACTTTCCCTTATTTTACACTCCGAGTTTAGCCGAATAAACTAACAGATACGGGTCGCGCAACAGCGATCTAAAGGCAGGTGAGTCTCTCGAATACCGATCGCCCCGATAACCACGTAAAATCAGACATCACCGCTATTGAACGATAAAAATACACAATGCCCGGCCCTCGGTGTCGCATGCCAATCCGACAAAGTAAGGGGGGGGGTAAACCTCGGGTGAGGAGCACCCCACGGCGAACTGCCGTGTCTCTTGTAAGTGGTCCCATGTTGTCCAGGAGGTGCGGTTCAAGGTGCACGACCCAAAGGCACACAGCAAAGGTGGGACACTTGAAAACACCATAAACGGTCGCGCCGATGAGGAAACGGCGGGCGCACCGCAACATATTATTCATCCTGGCAAGGACATCACCAAGCTCTACGGTATGAGTAGACCATGTACGCACATTTTATCACACTATTTAACCCTTCGCCTGGCAAGCTATCAAACAGAATATTCGGTTCTTAGCTTGGCAGGCTGTCTATTTCAACGAGCTTCTGTAAACGGGGGCATATAATAAACGTCACTGTACGGCTTAACCGTCAGCGAGCTTGTAAATGCCTCTGGCGTGGCATCATCGCCGGGTCCGATAAGGCCTTGTCAATATGGATGTCGAGTATTTTGAACTTTGCCAAGATTACGCAATTATTCACGTAGTCGATGATGCCACGCGCCTGCGACCGTTGTACAAATATATATCTTTCTACGCTTCAATCACCGTCCGAAATCGCTTGTCACCGATGCTATGAAAAGCTTCTTGCATTGAGAAATTTATATATATATATACGATTTATTTTCAAACATTACGATGCACTTATATTTAGATGCTTATTTCTTGTACTCTCTCGAGAGAAACGGCACCGCGCGAAATCGGAAGCTCACTGAAATATGCAATTGTTTTCCCCACGATTCTGCGCGCCATGATCGTTCTAAGATCGTTTTGACGTTCCTTAAACAGGCATCACGCCGTCGGACATCGACAAGTATTCCCGCATCGTGTTCCCAGTATGCTTCGTCTGCTTCAATCTGATGTACTGGATCATTTATCTCCACATCAGCGACGTAGTTGCGGACGATCTCGTGCTGCTCGAGGAGGCCAAGTAAACGACGACGTCGCGGCGCTTCGAATCAAGAGAGGAGAAGAGAGGAGACGAAAAGTGCAGGGGCGGAATCGAACATTTTACACGTAAAAGAACGAGACGAGAGCCGGTTCGCGAGGGAAAAGCGAAAACGATTCGAGGAAGATGAATCGAGGCGCGACTCGGAGGCGAGAGGAGTAAGAGCGAACGACAAGCGAAACGGCAGGAGAGCGCTTGTGTCCATCTCGAGAGCGCTGCAACTACTTCTTCACGGAGGAATAGCGGACGAATACAGGCAGTCACGCGGTCGCGTTAGATTCGGAGTAAGACCACTTGCTCGCGATCACTGGAAAGTATAAAAGCGAACGCTTTCGTAGGGTCCGCCGCGTCCTTTCGAAAGAGACGTGGCCTTGCCAAACGCGCGTTCCAACTATCGCGCGACATCGTGGCTACCGCGCTTTCTCCGGGCAGATGCTCTCGTTCGTCAATCAACGATCGAGCTCGCGTAAGCCTCGGCTAACGTCGCTCTCCACGAGGTGTCTTCGTTAAAGACTCGATATACATATATACATATATATAGACGTATCGCGCGATATGTAGGGATATATGTCGCGGCGCAAGCGAAACGGGCAAGCAGAAGCTCAAATTTCGAAGGCGAATCTACGAGCATACATACCATAAAACATTGCCAGGTATCTCTAGGTATTCCTAGTTCTTAAACGGAGAAAATACCTTCGATATAAACACTTGTCAATTTAGCCACCATTACATAGTAACGTTAACTAACGCTAAGGACAACACCGAGACTCGTCGGTTTGAAGCGACAGTTCAATCGAGAGCGGCTCGAGGGGACGGAAAAATATAGGATTATCGACGTTCGTCGAGGTCGAGGATGAATCGTCGCTCTGTCAGCAGCGCTCGTACGCGGACGGAGGAAACGTAGCGGAAATCGCGCGATGGCATGTGTGTGCGTGCATGCGAGCGAGCGAGAGAGAGAGAGAGAGAGAGAGAGAGAGAGCACGAACGAAAGAGAGAGAGAGAGAGAGAGAAAACAGGAAAGAATGAACACGAGCGTAAATGTGTGCGTGAAAGCGCGCGCAGAACGAAGAAACGACGGACAGAAAAGTTCATATTCCGAATGAAGATAAACGATGTACTATTGGAGACTGGTGCGACTTATTACTTAAGTAAGTACAGTATAAGTATATGTATATTGACATATATATATGCGCGCGTACGCGGCCGCGTTAGATACGCGCGTGCATGCATATTAGATACATGCGTGCACACGTGCGTACGCAGGACGCGTGCAGACGATCGATAAGCGAGATCTAGCAAAAAAGAAATAAAATAAAAAACAAGACAGAGAGGTAAAACGAGAGAACTGAGCGACGAATGGGACGCCCGCGACGAAAGCGGCTTCGATTTTGCGATGGCGGCTTCTTCTCAGCATCCGTATTTATTTGGATTATGGCCAAGTTAAAGCCAAGTCTCTCCTTTCATTTCGTAGAACTTTTTTACGATTTTTAACGGCGCGACTTTTTGTATTTTTCTCCGCATGTACGACTTGCGCGCGTCGTCGCTACGTGAAATCGCGTAACTCTCGTCACTCGTCCTCAGGGCCGTCTTTCCATGTACGCGTGTACGTGCGTGTGCACGCGGCTCAATCGGGAGTACTCTTAGCTCGTACTACGTAGTCGCGACTGTTTACATAGGTATGACGATTATAGATCGGACGTAAAAACATTCCAATCGAGTCGAGAAAATCAAGACAGTTAGCGAACCAAGGCAGAATACAACTCTCTCTCTCTCGACTCTCGTTGCACGAAATCTACTTTTACCTGAAAAGAATTTCTGCAAAGAAATAATAAACATATATATAAAATTAACGCGAATATATATACACGTTATTTATAATCAATTAAAATTAATGGACGTCTCATTTGATTAGATTGAAAGACAAGGAAATAATGAGAATAAATTTTGTATAATCGCGATTATCTTGTGTGTGTTACTTTAGAATTCTTCAAATATTTCTATCGAGTTTTATATTTGAATTATGTGTCTTTATCGCTTACGATAGTAAAACATAGTCATTGAATTCTATCGATTTAAATCGCAACTAATTCTGTCAACTTTTCCTCTATGACATTCACAGAAAACGAAAACCGCGAGACACAATTTCGCTTTTATCTACATAAATTGCTTTTAACTCCGAGCGTATAACGATCTTCTTGTCCAAAAGTATTTTATTATGCAAGCAAATATTCTTATTAATTTTAATTAATATTGATTGCATGATATTTTACTTTTTTTCTTCCATGCTCGCGCTTTCTGAAATCCCACTTATTTATAGTTCATGGGTCACTTGCAAGAAGCTTCCAAAAACATATACTCTTAAAGCTTTTCTCTTTTACCTGATATACAGATTATCCTGATAATCTAGTATTTTCGTTTAAATTTAATCAATTTTTTCTTAATGACAATGGCTAGAGTGGATGCCATTTTTTTAATTTAAATGAGAAAATTATATATATATTTTGATAATTAAATTTTTAATTAAAACTTTATTGATCTTGATTAAAAATTAATTAAATATTAAATTTTACTATTTTATTAAAATTAATTCATATTAAAATTTTATTATTATATTATTTTATCATTATATTTATACAAGTTTAATCCTCACTTTTTAAAAATTTAATTCGTTAAGTTCAAACATCTGTAATATAAACAACAATTGTTCGATATTTTCTTTTAGCTAAACCTTCAATATTTGTGATTTAGGAAAAGCGCGCGGAAAAAAAACTTGTGGTACATTCCATATACACGTATATGTACATGCACCCTCTCTTTTTGTTGGTTTCTCTCTCGTCCTTCGGACCTAGCGGCTGACTGCAAGCTGGGCCATGGAAGCTTACCATTCAGGATATCGACCAGCTGACACGCCCAACCCACCCCCCGACTCTTTCTCGTCCCTTCTACGTTATCGTTCTTACTCTCCCTCTCTCTATTCTTGTCCTCCATTCTACTTCGCAATCGCCAAATTGTCCAGTTATACCAAACGCGCTTGTCAGTCGCTCATTTAATAAGGAGATCCTTGCCTTAGTACTTCGCAAAAATTCTTTATGAAAACAAAAATCCTTAGTCGGGGATTCTGCCTTGGATCGCTATCCTCGGATATTTGAGAGAAACGAAAGAGGGATAGTCGTATTCGAGCGTCACGTTCTGCCAATGTGAAAACGCGAAATCATGTGATTTTTATTAGATAACGTCAGTTACCTTTATCGACTCCATTGGACGTTACGAGTATCGGGAATCGACGACTATGTGATATACGTAGCATTCGTTTATAGATACGCTTAAATTCAATTAACAATGTTTCTTTTGTTTAGAAAGCAACACTTGAAGTATGCAAAAAAAGTTTAAAACAAATATAGAATACAAAAAGTATTTCGTTAAATAGTTTAATCGTTAAAACTAAAGATACCCAAGTATATTCGCATCAACAGATTTTTTTTAAATTTTAATTTATAATTAATATATGCGCGATTCAAAATACGCGTTTTTTTCTAAATAATAATGAAATATTAAAAATAGTATTTTATAAAATACTCGACAGCATAACAAATTAAAAAAAATCTCTTAGATATGTTAATATCGAGATGTTTTTGAATATTTTTAGATGATTGTTTTGTTTGAATTGGCATTGATAAATCCAATTCTAAAATGGTTAACGCTAAATTCGCGTGGATAGGAAGAAACTTCTAAAATGTTCAAGTATTTATATCATTTTTATATTCCCGAAACGTATTTAAAGATTATTAATTAAAAGAGAGATTAAATAAAACCGTCATATTTTGATCGCGTTTCTGATCCGCGAATGAATATAGTATCGAATTCTATTATAGAATTCTCTTCAATACGCTTTGGCTTTTCGTATTCCTTCGGATATCGATGCGATTACACAACACTCCGACACTCACACTTACGCCCTGCGTATTCACGAAGCACAGCCGTGATGATTCTTCACCACGGATACAATCAACCGTTTCCGCGGTAATTCTTATTCCGCGGACATAATCGATCGTTTCGCAGCGATTTATTTCTCGCATTTTCCAAACACTCGAGCATTCGATTCTTGATCGGTTCTCTCGGTCACGCGAGAATGCAAATAACAACGGTGCGAATTATCATGCGCAAATCGCGTGCCTGGCCCTCGTTCGTTTCTTTCTTCGGCTGCGCTCGTACATAATATGTAAGTATCGATACACTTCCACGTCCGCCCCAACCGGAAGCATTGTGTGCAATTTATATAACTCTGTACATCCGTTATCTACTCGGAGTCTCTATAATAACGAAAGAAGAAGGAGAAAGAGAGGATCTAACTCGTTTTATCGTTGTGATATATTCTATGATAGCTATATGCATTTAATCGCGCATGTATTATGGCATACGTATATGCGTGCCTATTGTTTACACCGAATCCTTAAGCCGGGCAAGCGAACGGGAATTGACGCGTCGATGATAAAAAATAATGAAAAATTCTTCCCTAGGTATAGGCATGTAATTAAGTATAAAGTAAAATAAACTAATTAAATATTATAATAATTAATTATCTGCACGAATAAAATAATTAACGTAACAAAAATAAACGTATGTATCTCGCGATATAACGTATAAATGGAGTTTCGAGATCGCGTAATCAGTAATGAATGAATAAAAATTTCCTTTCGGATACGCAATGTTAAATCAATTTATTAATCGTTAATGTAATGTCATCAACGATGGATAATTCACAATAATTCACAATAATTAATCTCGCAGAAATTAACTATTTAAGAACAATGGTGCAAATTGGTTACAATTCTATAAAAATTTTATTCTTCATTCTCACTTAATTAATTCATTTATTATTGATACTATAGAGAATGTCTTGTTATTATCTGTAAAGTACTAATAAGCAATAATAATTAACATAACGCTTAATTAAATTTCTGAATATATATTTGCTTTATTTTAACATTCTTGCTTGAGAAAACAATCTAATGCTTTGAAAGATTAGATAATGGAAAACTTGATAGTAGGAGTATGTGCAATTCCATTTATTTGCGATAATTTTAATCGCTCAAATGCGATCCCTCGTGTCGAATATTTAAAAAATTACGTGCGTTAAATGCAAATCGACATACGCACATCGTACAAGACGCGCCAATTCCCTGGAGACACGCCACGGCCGACCATTATTATAATTAGCCTCATTGAAATTAGTATTACCTTCGTTATTATTTTTATTACCGTTAACATTATATATGACCGTTTAAGAGAAGATTAAATGATGATCTCTATTCTCTGCTAGGTTGAATACTTGCGTTACTCGGCGGGTACTTATATATCGCATATAACGTTACCAAATAGATGAAGTCGTTATATAAAGAGCACTATCGACACATCTTGAAATTTAATGAAATGGAGAGGATAAAAGGGAGAAAAACAGAACTATTAATATTATATAAATCGATCACCTTGTAAATACGAGTTTTATACAGAGCATTGTATTCGTTAAACAAAGAGAGTACCTACTGCGAAGTAATATGTATATATATATACGCATATATATACATATATACATATTATATATATATATATTATACATATACACATATACATATTATATATATATATATGCAAATGTAGTGCACACGAAATGTGACTGTTCGCACATATTTAGGTAAATCACTTTTAAAGTATAGGAAAAAAAAAGAAAAAAAACCAAAGTAGACTGGAAGAACGTCGGGGGCAAGGGGAGGAAGGAGGGAGGGGGTCGAAACAAACTCCAGAAATGCGCGTACGTTCATTCATTCATTCGTTCGTTCGCTCGTTCGTTCGTCCATACGTCCGTTCGCAGCGTATATATAAATCATGATAATCGACAATTCCAAATTAATTACTTGGCGATCATCTATATAAAATGGCGAATTCGCAAAAATATTTTTCGCGATCGATAAAGACGACTAGAAGAGTTAATCTGTAGACTCGTATATAAATTTTCATGATTATCATTATGCATAGATAAGAACAATTCTACGTGAACGAATTCTACGTGTGATAAAATTTTTTGTTCGTACATCTATGTATTAGACATTCGCAATCATTATTCATCCGCGGATGTAAACGTAAAAATTGCTCAAAACATGGTTGTCAAATTTTCAACTGATGTATATAAGTCACAAGTAACTTTGAGTTTTGACAGCAGAGAAATAATTGTTTGTAGATAATAATATATATCTAATATTATAAGTATTGATGCGCGCGTAGAAACATCTGAGGAGGTTTCTCATGTAAACTATTCATATAAACAAAAATCTTATCTCAGATTGCATTATTTCATTTCATGACCAAATGATTGTAGATGCGAAAAATTATCAATAGAACGTGCTCACGTCGTACAATCGTCGTTGCCGCGAACGAAAAACTCTTCTGGACGATATACAACATGACAGAATCCGCGCCGCGCCGATGTGCATACTTTGACAAGACCACGACAGTTCAAACTGCATTGTAACGAAAACTGCCAACTTCATATTGCAATATACGTTTTAGTCAATCGTGGCGAGAGAGAGAGAGAGAGAGAGAAAGAGAGAGAGAGAGAGAGAGAGAGAGAGAGTGAGAGGCAGAAGGATGCAAAAAAATGACGAGAAGTGAAGCGAGCAGTGAGACTGCGTTATTTTTAAGTGACAACGAGAAATGTTGATGAATTTGTTATCTCGATCGCGTCGATTAATCAATGCAGAATACTTCACGAAAGATTCCTCGATATTGATCGATTAATTGACTTATCGATAATTGTTAACAGATAATTCCACGATTCTAGAATAAATTCACATAGGTCGAAAATAATTTTTAATTTATTCGAGACAAAAATATAATAAAAATATCAAAGCTATTTTAAATGATTTCACAAATCTCTTTATGATTTCATAAATATTCGATGCATATAAATGTAGCGTATTGTATATGGCTAACTATGTTGCATTTTATCTTATTATATATTATATGATATATTAAAATTATTTCATGTTGACGTTCATTTATACGATGCAGAATTTTCATCGGTTTTGCGAATATTTATATTCGAACAGACATTCAAGAAGAAATAAATGAGCGAACAATTGCAGCTAATCATTTTTTACTCTATGACATTTATCAATTAGGATTTAATAGAATGCGCTGAACGCTGAAATAAATGTGAATCGGCAAACATTTGTAGAAAATTGAGGAAAGAGAGGCTCGTAACTTTAAAAACGAAAAATACGCGATCGCGGTTTATTTGTCGGCCACAAGCGAGAGACAGATCGATATGCAGATTGTTTGCATTTAACCAGAGTCCTGAAACATCTCTCGCTTGTCGCCGCAAATTCCGTAGTCTGTACCGGCTGCTACCAGATAGTTGAGAATTTCGAGCATCATCGAATCGAATTTCAGGGATGCAGCCTCCAGTTTCTATCGCGGTTCGTTTTCCAAAGGATCGCATCCTTTTCATTCATCGCAATCGAGATCGTTTCGTGAATTACCTCGCGATTGATCTAGATCGACAGGGAAATGCAAATACGATGGAAAAATGCGTCCCTACGTGCGAAGACGGGAAAGTTTGCATTGCTTCGCGGAAAGCAGGAGAGTGTGGATCGGCGAACGCGAACGAAACTCTGAATGAAGGAACGAAAACGAAAGTATGGCGAATGCGGCGCGACGAGTCGTCTCGACGAGAGTACCAAATTCTAAAATGTATTTAAAGACACACGCTAAACTGCATTATACTGTAGAAACGTATTCTACTATCGTAAACTGTAAGGAGAACAATGTAGATACATACGTACTTAAATACACACATACACGAACACGACATGCAGTCGCTGCACATTATACAACATAATATACACGAGATACACATCAAACACATAAAAATATCCTTATAGATCGGGCGAAAATGCTATTTCTCGAAGCGATTATATATATATATATATAAAATTAATGATATGTATATATATATATATATATATATATATATATATATATATTTATATATGTATATCATATACCGGCACTAGGTAGACAGGTACACGTACCAAGTATACCTACACTACCTACAACTTTCTACTCGGCTTCTACGCCGATTATGGGAGGCAAAAAAAGAGTGAGAGAACGAAAGTGAGACAGAGAGAAAGAAAAAGAGAGTAAAAGTGAGAGAGAGAGAGAGAGAGAGAGAGAGAGAAAGAGAGAGAGAGAAAACGAAATGGCTGACGAAAAACCTGATGTAACGGTGAAGGAGTGACATGTAACGTTCGTTTGTGCGGCACACAATAGTGCGAATATATGCGTAATAAGCTTAGACATAGGCTAATATAGATCTGGGAATATACGAGTGTCTGTCGTAATCGGAAGTGTGTATCCGTTCGTGTAAAAATGACGCGTGTCTACCGCATACATCGGAAGTATGTACGTGCGTGAGAATCTCCGTGCTCTATATCCCATTGCGGAAGTTCCTGTTCCTCGAGACGGCGACAAAAAGAGAAGAGGAGGATTGCGGGGATGAACGATGACGAAGATGACAAACAAACTTATCGAGATTTTGTAGATATTATCCGATACGCGCGGGGGCCGCCAGATCTATCCGAAAGATAAGGTCGATCCTTTCTATTTTATGTACATACGAATATAATTTCACGAGCGAGTCAAGGCTAGATGTACACCTGACAGTTTTATTATCGGCAATCGGAGGAAATAATGTTTGATTCTAAACGCTCTTTCTCTCTCCCTTTCTCTCTTTTCCTTAAATATTAATTAACAATTGTCATATATATGTATATATGTTGACAATTCCCCCTATCTTTTATAATGGCACGTTTTAAAATATCATGTAGCAGACATTGGAATTATTAGCTCGCATCAAATGTGTATATATTTTATATTGTAAAAAACATAATGTTTTTTAAAAATTCTCTAGAGAAACAAAAATGATAAGTGGATCTACCATCATCAGCGCTAATCATCAGCGGTGATTACAAATTTACGACAAGTGATCTGGGAAAAAACACACGAATGATCGATTATTAGATCAATTACTTAATTCGCTTTTCCGAAAATAAAGAGAGTGAGAAGATGAAAGAGCGATACTGTGTTTCAGATACACATCTTAAAACAAAAAGACGAAGGAAATCGTTTTGAAAGAATAAAACTCTTAAGTATACATCTGGATAATCTGACGTGAGAAAAGTATTACACACTAAAAATGAAAAAGCGGGAAAATACGAAAAAGCGAAAGATGTCTGTTAATAGAAAGGAAAAGAAGGTCAGATCCCGGCAAGCGCCCTCATTTACGATTAGCCGCGCGCTATTAAGGCCATTTTTTGTAATATCCGAATAAAATGCATGGTCGATGATGATGTACGAAAACTTACTCACTTATTCTCCGCGATCAAACGATTCAACTTCTAGGGACTTGAAAGGACTTGACGAAGGACCAGTATCAACGGAATGTGCTCCTTATTGTTTGGCTGCAAGTCTACACGGCATACGTCTACAATTTCTGCTAACTCTCGAGAACGATCCTCGATAGTGAAAATATTAAACGTCACTGTCAATTGTCCACCTCTACGACGTATTTACTTCCATAAACTTCTTATACGGTATGTAAAGATTTGAAAATAGATATAAGGGATAGGGAATAAGATTTTCAATTTTCTCCAAAATCCAACTTTCTCGGAGAGCCTTGCTATCGAAAATCGTTGTCGAGAATAAAATTTTCGATGGTAAACCAACGTTCGCCAAGTCACAATCTCCTTAGAGTGCACTTTACCTACTTGTGTGAGCGATTCTTTCTTTGACTAACAACTTTTTAACTACGAATGGTTCGAAGTAGCGCGAATTGGAGCGAACAGGATTCGTTGTAAATAGATCGAGCGAGGGCGAGCGAGAGTGGAAGCAAGAAGAAAGACGGAATGAAAGAATGCACCCTACGTTCAATGCATTATCGCGGTACGATTATATTTTGAAATTCTCGCGTTACGTGCCAAGTAATCGGACTATTTCCGACTACTTGAAAGAAGAAAACACGCCAAGAGGGGACGCGACGGAAATGATCTCTTCTGCCCGAAAACAGTTTACAAAGCGGTCGATAGAGACAAAAAAAAACTGAAGAGAAAGGAAATAGAGGAAGAAAACGAGGGCTCTCCTAGTTACTTGCTCATTGAAATAATATTCTAAATAACGTTCGCGTAAAAGAACGAAAGTCTAGATACGCATCACTATAATACAGAATAATTCTACGTACAAATAAGTAAGATGACATCGCGCACGCCTCAAGTTGTTCACAATTAAAGAGAGGGAGAAGAAAATAATAATTATTATTCATTTCTACCGAGTGAGATTAAACAAAGAGACATGTTCATTTCTATATATCTTAAACGCAAAACAGAAATTAGAAGATAGGGTATCGATCCGCATTAATCGACAAACGTGAGCAATCAGTACTCGTGCATGTTTGCAAATGTATCGCGATGATTCTCATGATAGAGCGAAAGCGAATGTATGTTGGCGATTGTCCGCTCGTACGTTTTTAAAGGAGATCGTGGATTTTACAGACGTAATGTCCGATCGCTGCGATTCGCTTTAAAAATGATTTTTAAATTGTCAATTTCTCGAAAATCAAACATTCAAATACGTTGAATATGATTTTATCAATTCTTTTTTTATTTTCTACAAGAATAATAAGACAAGCAATTATATCCTCTAGCTGGAAATATCTGCAGTTTACTTTGTCCAGAGCCATCGTTAATTTATAACAGCGATCACAGCGATATAATTCAAGAATGTCGAATCAACGCGATCGAGAGCATTGAAAAAATAATATCGTCATTTGATAATTTAATTCTTATCCTAGCGCTCATCCTGACACTGCAGATGTTTTTATTTTTATAAAGAAAAAAATATTTGTATATTTTATTTGAAGATTCATTCATATGCGTAAAATTCTATAGCTTTTTTTCACGACCAATTTTTCAACGGAAGTCGTTATTCTTTTCAATTGGACTGAGGCCATCTTTGCCAACACTCTCGCCTAGGATAAGAATCAATATGCTACACACCTTGTGTACGTACGAGCAACAATATAACAACAAAAAAAAAGAACAATGACGTTGCATGATCGATATACCTACAAAATTATTATCAGCGCGCGTGATACATTATTATGTAAAGTTTTTATTGCGTGAGTAAAACATTATATTATTGATGAAGAGTATGTACATACCTTGCAAATAATAAATCTCGTCCTTTTCTTCGTGCATGGGGGTCACTTCCGGCCAACCAGTTTCACGCAGGGGTTCCACACGAATTTTCGTTTCTTTTGGAAAATGAAATACACTATGTGTGATGCGAATGTCTGTGCGCGCGCATGAAAATTCCGAATCGGACGGATTGTGTAAACTGAAACAAAAAAAGACTTAAGATTAAAATCAAGATTAAATTATTAACTGAGATCTAAAAATGTGCACGGCATCAAGTTTTTGAATTTCCCACGATTTCATCTCGAATCTCAACCTATCAGTTTGTCGCCAGACGGATATATCATAGTATATGTCGATAGTATACTGTGTATACTTAAAAATGCATCGATTAGCTGTTTCTCCACTCGAGTTTATCGTTTATCGTACATTTGATTGAAAACTTACTCGTTTTCGTTCCAATTTTGAACCTGAATCGTCTTCCATGGACCCTGCGCCTTCGACTCCATAACTCCGCACGATATCAACTAAAGAGGTTTGCTATTTGATTTGCAGATGTCGCCACTTTAGTGAATACCGATATCTGTGAGAAAGCTGGGGGTAAGTGCCCAGGTTTTTTTATTTAAATAAAAAGTATATTTAAAAATAAAAAACATATTTAAACAAAAAAAAACTTGTGTTATGGTAGCATACTGATATCAAAGAGAAAACTTGAGAGAAAAATGGCTATTATCTGCCGTTTTTCAATAAATCGCTTATCGAAAGAGTAACCTCTCTGCCCTTGTTCAATACTACCATCTATATCGAATTTAGAAAATAGTTAGCCAAGACATTTATCGACACTGCCGGTAAAATCATGGTTTACATATCTGTATTATACGTTCATAAATTGGATCAAAGACATGATTGATCGCAAGTATTTTTTATATCACATATAATTTATATAATTTATCGTACATATTTTATTGTACTATATAATATAAATTATAAAATATTATATAAAATGAGTTCTATTATTTTATCTAAAGAGAAATAATTTTAAACAATGATTTTAAACAATGATATTAAAAAATTTATTTAATTATGTAATTCTATGTAACTTTTAAAATAATAAAGCAGATGCCGGTATTAAACGATGAGGCTTGGTAAGCGCTCACTGAATGCGTCAAAATGGCCGACAGGCTGCCAGTGTACTTTATCACAAACTGATAAAAATATATCGAGATTTATTGAATTATTGAATTATCAACAAACAATATGCTAATATTAATAAACTAATTATCATTTGCAATTTGTCTATCAGCTCGTTGCATTTTATCTGGATTTTAGAAATTAAAACTATAATTAGTAAAGGGCAGAAATAATCTAAACTACTAATCTAAGATAAGAAAGAATTAAGTGAATTTATATTCTTTCCTACACACACATATACACATATCTTTCAAAGAATATTCTTTTATAATTGAAACAAATCTTATCGTCTAAAAGAAAAATAACATTAATTAATTGTTCAAACTAATGGAAAAAAGTTTTACGTTTGACATTAACAACATCAGCAAAGTTTTTGGATGTATAAAATTATAATAAAACTATGAGAGAGAATGAAATTTATAATCTAAAAAAATTGAATTAATTATATAATCAAGATTAATTAAATATGTTAAAAAATAATGATTAAAATAAAAAAAAAATAATTTAATGAGATAAAGTAATTTAAAGTTGAATTTCTCTAGAACGTGAGAGTATTGACATTACGATTATTATGTAATTACAGCCGCGTGTTATTATATTAGCGGTGTTTCACGATATATAAGGAAAGAGAAACGCATTTTTATTACAACATTATAAAATTTACATATGCACCGTTTACGGTAAAGTATTAATAAAATTAGAATGTCGTTCCGACGTAGCGTCTACGTTCACAAAAAAATACATCAATGCAAAATATACATTCAGTACAAAATAAATACATCTATATAATCCGATACACAGTTTGCGTCGATTTATGATTTTGTTAAGATTAGAAGGATAGATGTTAACGTCATCGATTGTTCTACAAACTAATTTTACTATTTTACTAATTAATACAAGACATCGATCTGACTTTTACTATACGCTACTCTCATATTAATCGAGTCTATTGAAACTATTACTGTCATCAATTAATCAGCCATTACGTTCGTAAATATTGTTACGAGACATTATGGACACTTATCACGACACAACATCGATAAATGGACTTTGCCGTCCTTTTTTTACGTTACATCGGATTAATATCGCGACTTTTGCGCGTAGAAATAAGGGCCAGGTATACAAAGACATTTTTCTTTCGTAATTTTCTCGTAAATACGTTTTACATCGAGTTTATATCAATCACAACTGCTACGCTCGTTGAAAAAGACGAGTAATCTATACCCATGACTAATGTTATTGTGAGTTCGTGGTCCTCAGAGTTTCGAATATAGTGCTTTTCAATGACATCGTACAATGATCATTAATTAGCACACTTTTAGATTTATGTATTCGAGATGCCACGTGGCTTATCCTCGATAGATTCGCAGACAATATTACAGTTTATTCTCTTTACATAACAATAAATCTACGTTATTCATTTTGATTTACAAATTTATATGTACAAACAAATTACTTGCATCGATATAAGCAACAAAAGCCGAAACAGCGACTCGCTTGTCCTACAAAAAATTCGTTCTCTGATGGATTTGTAAAAGAAAGAAAAATGTTAGGACCTATAATCAAATGTATTGAAACAGATCTGATCGTATAGTGGATGTTATAATTTTTAGCTTACTTAAGCTTACTTTAGCTGAATTTTAGCTTACTATAATATATTTAATAATTTGTTTTGATTCATGATACATAAACTCGTTACAATGAGTTTCTACGAAAAATTACTTATTTATTATATTTTTAGATTAAACGAATAATTAAGCGAGTGCACATTTTGAATAAAATCATTCTAATAAATTAATAAAAACTTGTATATATGTGTACCAGAATTAATCAAATGCATTGAAATCAAGATGGATTAACTCAACAATTATCTCTCCTTAAAAATGATAATAAGAGTTTTATGTAACATTCAGAGACATCAAAACAAATTTACAAATCTGAATTAGTATTTATAATATTAAAAAAGAAATACATTTTAGCAAAAAATAATCGAATTCATTAATTAAGGTACTTATTTCGATGTCTCTTACATACGTGATGCTGGAAAAACACATACATCTACCACACGATCATATCTCAGGACGTAATCATAGCCAGTGCCTGTCCCGACGATAACTCGTTCTAACAAATTTGCACGAAAACGTCAATAATAATGAAATGCGTCCGAATGATTACAGTACGGGGCCTAAATCACACGGCGCATCCACTATAATCGCCTCCTATTTGCTCCAATATATATAATTATTTCCGACGCTTGATACAAATTTGTCAGAATGAGGCTCCATCAGAACACGCATCCCACCATGACGAGGATCTGCTCCGACGAGCTTGTGCGAAACACGTCAGAATTAATCGAATCCTCGAAATGAATTGAGACAACCGGAAGAATTGCGAAGCAGCACAGTTCGTTTCGTTCAACAATACGACTATTTGCAGTACAATTATGCAGAAAAGTGTATCAGGAATGTTTCATCTCCCTCTGCCTAAAACATATATCTCTATTTATCATCTATAACACAATTTACCACTTCTACTACTACCATTTAATGCACTAATCAACTACGCAGACGAGAACGAATTAGCCCGAATAAGTTTGTTCTGCGTTTGATTCAAGTCAGAGACAGAAACATAAATGTTTTAAACGTCATCTAATATTTCTCTACAATGGTATTCCGTATTGTAATTAGTGACATTTATCGATAGTCTAATTACAGTAGCAAATCAATGACATAATATCTCTTTTAATTACTTCGATACATAAAATTCACAATATTTATCGCATACAAGCAAGTCTTGATAATTAAGTTTATTATATTATAAGATAAATGTTGCTAGAATATTACAAAATGTCACCCGCAATCTATCGAAAACTCATTCGTTATACAGAGAATAAAATTAAGCGCGAGTAACTATCAATTGCAAATTAATCATGCTCTTTCAATCGCTAATAAAAATAATTTATTGTGCTCATTGATAATAAAATCAATCGCCCTCTCTCATGTAATACAGTAAAACTCTCATAGATTTCTCTAAATATAAATCGCACTTTTATAAACTTACTGTCATTGTCTCTCAGAAGGAATTTTACTTTTTTTAATCATTATTTTATAATTAATATATTAAATTATATCATATATTTAATATGAGTCATACAATATTATAACTAAGAATACATTGTATCTTTCTCGTAGAAAAAAGTACTTCGTGGACGGACACTGCATAAGCTACCGTATTAAACGCGTTAAGAACGTAGCGCAAAAGTATGCAGTGTGAAAAGCATGAAAACTTTTTCGTTTAACGAATTAAAGTGAATAAAATAATAAATTTTAACTTTCGATTAATAAATCTTTTACGATAATGGCATGATAATCATGGCATCACGGGGCTATTTATCGAGAAGCATGCAGTGCCTATCGATCGATCCCGTTCGCTAACACACTCGGCACGTTTAGCATCAATATTCTTATATTCGTATCAATAAAGATAACGTTCACCAACATTCAGCTTTATGTCTTGCGCGCATCGTATATATACATACACAGAGAATACATATATGTATATTTTTGAAGTTACAACACACGTTGCGTATACATAGGGTATTTATTTAGGCGCTTACTTGCGACTTAACACTAAGGCAAATGCGCGAAACAATTGTTTAAGCAAAATCATTTTATTAGACGTTAAAATCATTTAATTGCGCCTATGAATTTTCCCTATCTTCGCAAATTCGTTTACGGAACTGTACCGTAATAGAAATCCTCGATCAAACGCGTAAATTACAACACAGTAAGAGACAGTATGGCATCCTTATTGCGACTATCGGAAGAATGAACAAAGACGGACGATATAAAAGTAGCCGGAAAAAGGTGTAATCACAAGAAACTAGTTCCTGGTCCCATTTCTCAAGCATTATCGTCAACGGCACTTATTCCCAAACGCTTGCACACGTTTCCGAAAACTCAGTTTCGGCGACGGAACTTTTAATAAAATCTCTCCCGTGCCGAATGTCCCCCTTTCCTCCCTCCCTTCCCCCGCATAATTGATCAACGCGCGGCCATTCGTCGGATGTTTTATCAAAGTTCCTGTCTTGAAAGACGCTTAAATTTCAATTTCAAATTTTGCACACAACGTCCGCGAATCAGTAGTCAAACTTAGCACTTTGTAAGACGATTATCGTCACTTAGAATATCAAAGTGTTTCCATCGTATTTGACAAGACGTCTTTCTATATTTAATTTCCTTTACGAGGTGCATATACTGCGGGAGAATTATCACGAACAATCAAGTTAAATCGGATAAAATGTGCAAAATTTGATGATATAATACATACTCGCATACTATTCAAACAATCTCGACTATTACATACCTAAAAGTCTGATCACAGATTGACAGAAGGCGTGTAAAATACGACATTATAGATATACAGTCACGAGAGATACGCCATTGCAGTAATTCTCAATTAATAAATACAGTCATATATATAAGACAAGTTATACATATGTATGTATGTATATGTGTGCAATTATTTGTACAAATCTAGAAATACAGGTGGCGAAATCAGAGGGAAAAATTTTATACCTGCGGAAACGAAATGCTTAATTTTTAATATAAAATTTATCTCTCGTGAGATATATAAAAATAATTTTCGAAACCTAATTCCGTTTCATATAGAATAGTCTTCACAGAATTGTGTCCACAATTCGTAAAATAATTTTACTTATTGTTAGTTTAAAAATTGTATCTGAATCCGCCGAATAAAATCTAGTTCAAAAATAATAATGCTGCACATTACATTCTTCACCTTAGAATTTGACTGATATAAAAAATATTTTTGCCAGTTTTATATATCATTATTATAATTTTAATTTTTTATTTTTAGAATATTTTTGTTCGAATTATCAAAAAAAAAATACGTTGCATAATGTTTGCATTAAAAATAAATCTATGTTTCTTATTCTTATCGTTGAATTAAACAGATATAAAAGTTATTTAGTATAGTTTATTTAAAACTATACTAAAGGACTAAAATATTTTTTATTTAACAATTTTATTTTAATTGTCTTTCTTTTGCCTCATTCTTCAAAATAATCATAGTAGAACTTCATAAAAGTGTTATTTTGTATTAGAATAAATAGTAAAACAAAATTCCCTGATAAATATTCAATGTAAATTTTATAAACAATTTAAATATTTTCAAATATTACTATTTAAAACATGTTATTTTCATTATATATCAAAATTTATTACTTTAATTGTATAGTTAATGAATATATATGTCACTATTTTCTATATTCTATTCTCTATCTCCGAACGTTTACAATAAAAACTTGTTCAAGTCTCTTTAAAATTATTATTACGATAAAAGAAGTTGACGAGCACCGGAGAAATAACTCATCAGATAGGATAATAGAGTCACAATAAAGAAATACATATTTCTTTCGAAGAAATATGATTGAACCTAGGTCCACGAAGATCATAAATGATATTGTTTCATATCATGCGAGGCACCGTCTTTTATTTTTATACCTTCTTCGATATGCGACTAAAAAAATTCGACTCGTAACGCGATCATCGTTATTATTTGCCAGTCACAAATATATGGCCCCATTACATTTCTAAGATCGAAGCATCGATCATGTAATAGCGCGTTATCAATTCGATATACATGTTCGATATACGTAACATGATTTCTAGATACGTACATGATTTATCACTTGATTATTTTTTTTCTTTTTTTCTTATGTACACAAAGTAAATCTGAGTTACACATGTATTTAATTATTTATATTCTCGAGTATAATTATATATGCTAAATTGTATTTTTTTTTAAAGGATCATATAATTAGGATATACATTATTTGCATACGCTTGTGCATAGCTTGCGTATCAATTATCATAAACGATATGGAAATATATTATATAAGAAAGCGATACGTTTTAATACTCCATTTTACATATACGCGTGTCATACGCGCATTTTGATTATTCATTATATTAAGATATGCATATATACAAACACAATAATTTTTTAGATGTAAAGCATGACAGAGATATGTGCTCAGATACATGATTTGCAATAATCAAAGCTGCGATCGTGAAAAATACTTTATATAAAACATTTAACAAAAAACGCACAATGTAATCTAAAAAGATATTTGCTAGAATGCACACACACACAATAAACTTGTTCAACACGATAAATCTGATAATATTATTGGTAATTTCTCGTATAAAAAGATAATGAAATCTAGAATTGTATAACGCATTATTTTGTTTAATGAAATTAAAGATACAGTTCCCTTTCTTGTAATGTGAAACAGTACCCTCATAATTTACATATTTATTTATTGTAAAAAAATACAAATAAAGTTATTAATGCTTTTAAAAATTTCATTTATTAAAATCAATTATGTTATTTTAATAGCAATGATAAATTAATTTTCTATTGTAATTTAATATAAATTACTATTCAAATTTTTTTTATTATTTACGACAATCGCATGCTTTCTCTGTTATAAATCGTAAAATTTCATAAAATTTCATAGAAACAAGTTAAAAAAATTGACAAAAATTCAGACACGTTACTCAAGAAACGAATTACTCAAAGAAGCTTTTTCGCGGATGCAGGTATCATCAAACGCGAATCTCTCTGATATTCGCGATCGCAGCTGTACGTGCGTATGGACGGAGAAAGCGCATTCTCGTGAAGCAAATACCAGTGTCACTGGCGAGCGAGCGAGCGAGTGTCCTTCAATGAAACGCTACTAAATAAATCGCAGTCCCTGAAACACAGTGTCTGTTCCCGAGGAAACGCGACACAGCAAAGCGAACACGTCGCCGCGCGGTACGTAACGAATTGCCCAACCGGCCTGAAGAATGGCGTCGTTTTCCAAAATAATTGCTACGACAATATTCACCGACCGATTACACGAAATACGCGAAAGCTTCAGGGGCAATCGAGTCGTGCATTCCAAGAGCGATCTCGCGTTAATCCCGTATTTTTCCTCGTAAATCCATTCTCTGCATCAATATAATGTAAGATTTCGTCCCACTTTTCAAATCCGAATACGCACACATGCCTCTCAGTTATGTCTGTGTATGAGATTATAGACACTAACGTATCGTGTATTGTTTTTTTTTTTTTTTCAGGATATATTCAATACTTTGATGACGAAGAGCAATTGCTCGCAGAAGATATGTTCAGGGAAAAAATACATATAATTAATTATAAAATTTTGTGCGATATGTAAGTTTAAAATTAAATAAATTGGCAGCGTATTATAGACTTTTCTTGCTTTGAAACAAACCGTGAATCAATCTGAATACGAAGACGAGAGGAGACATTTGTCAAGTAATGAATTCTAAGGATAGATTATATATGCGATTTTATGTAAGTCTTATGGCGCACAGAACAATGTTTATTAAGACTGGTTTCATTCCCTTACAAGAGAACATTCAGCCATTTCATCTCTTCATTTTCGCCAATGAAGCAACACACTTGGTTGGAGTCTCGTTTGATCTTCATCGAAAGAACTTTTCCCGCACGTGATCGTTGGCGATTTGCATAATGAATGGCTGAAGAGAACTCTCTTGTCTTATCTTTCTTTTTTCTTGAAGAAATCTCACTAAACTGCCGAATGTCAAAACCGATAGACGAGCAAAGTACTAAAAAGTTTTAACTAATATTATTGCCATCTTTATCATCGAATCGCCCTTATCCGATCCACCTGACTTCACCTCCTTACTGGAATGTTATTAACTTTGGGGAATGATGAGCGCCGCCAAGTACCTCCTTAAACGTTACGGCATTTTCATCTACCGGCCGACTTACTGCGGCGGAGCCGCTGTAATTCGTAATGTGGTGTTCGCGGCGTTACTAGAGTGTGTTCGTTGAGCTTAAATCTCACACATAGCGAACTTATATAGCACAACCAGCTTAAATTACTCCCCACCAACGTACGCGTATAACTTCGTGGCCGGCATCTTCCCTCCTGGGATGCCAGTAAAGCTCCGTCAAGAAATTTAATCGAGATTGGGAAAACCTTATTTTCCCTCTCGTCCGCATTTCGCGTTTCGTTTTGCAGCCAAATAAAATGCTGTCGCGGGTGAGACACTCGCGTTCTTTTCCTCTCTCTTGTTACAAGATGGAATCTCGCGAAATAGGCTTTACCCTTCTCTACCAAGAATGGACGATATTTCGCGATAAAAAAAAATAAGTGAAAAAAATACCAGAAAATTTTACAATAGAATATCCGCGTTTAAAAATATTGAAATAAAAATGCCGTTATCAGTGTACAAACTGAACGTTTTCTATATCTTTCTGATTAGAATGTCGTTTCTATATAGAGTCAAAAAACATAAATAGTCAAAAAACAAATCTTGTTCTAAATCGGAAATATATGTATGTGACATCAAGTTTTAACGATTTTAAGGATTATAATATAAACTCGTAGTTAAGGAAACATTTTTCCAATGGACGGCAACTATTCGTCATCAGCGTCAAAAATATTGGGCGTTTTTTCATTTCAATTATTTATTTCCTAAGCCCAATAATTTTGAAATTTTTCTCGAATGGACGCCGATAATTGCTAAACATTATAAACATCATTACGTCATGTATTCTTAGTGCCGATGTTTTTGTGCTTAGGTCTTCATTATTTTTGATAAAACAATACTCGTAAAAATAATGGCGTTTTTGCGTGAATAGCGTTATTAAAAAATAATACGTTCATAAAATACGCATATAATCAGAAGATAATATATAATCCTTATTAAACCAGATTTATGCAATAACGTCAACATCTTCAATTATGGCGAAATTAATTACTTCTGTCTCAAAAAGAATTTGTGCTTGACATTCTTACAAAAACGGGAAGAATTTCAATTTGATTCAACGCAAAAATAATTCAGCCGTTATCGAAGAACGAGCCGTAAGAATCGAGAAAGACAAACCAATTAATTCTCCTTATAAGATCATATCGGAGACAGTCTCGGCGCGATGTCATTTGTGCGTCGACACAATGATTGCCGCAAGAATGGACTCTCATTACGCAGCAAAGTGAGTCCGGACAAATGCAATGAAGAATACCTTTATCATCCTATTTTGTACGTCCTGCACGTGCATTGCATCGCATCTAGAGCTCATAGACGTCACGGCCGTTCGGTCTGGCTATAGCCGGTCGACAGGACGATGGACTCGCGTACGAGTGAATAATGTGCACTCTGAGACGCACGTCGCTGGAATTTCTGCCGCCCTCGCCGCCGCGCGGTCTCCTTGAAAAGCTCACCGTGGTCTTGCAACAACAATAGTGAAAGAGCTTGATGTAAGCGCTGCGAAAGTGACGATCCGCCATGCAATAGAGCAGATTGTTGAAGCAGGACTTGGATAAGGCGAACCAGGCCAGGTTGTAGAGTACACGGACGCTGACCGGCCTGAAGGAATTCACGCAGACTGCCAAGCCGAACGGCAGCCAAAACACGGTGAACATGATGCAGCTGCACATATTCGTCTTGGTAAGCTCATAGTCCCAGGAGAAGGCAATCGGCGGTTTGTACGTCCGCGTGACACGTCGCACGTGAATCACCAGCTTCACGTAGAAGAAAATCGTTATCAAAACGGGCAGTCCGACCAGCAAGCTCACACCCACTGCTTGTTCCACCGCGATGCTAGTCAGCCTGCGGCGACAAAAGTCGGGGCCCACGTCGAAGGTTGATTGTAAGACTACCGCAATTGTGGCGAGCAACCAGAGGGAAACAATGACGGATGTTACATGACATGCCGTTACATTGACGTATCTAGAAGATTAAAATTTATTATTAATATAGATTGCCGTAAAAAAAATATCAATAAATAAACACGAGAAAATGTACGTGTATTTGTATAATTTTCAGTGCTGATGATTAAAACAAAAATATCTTATAAATGTTTAACAGCTATTAATATACTTCATCTATTCGCAAATAAATTTGTGTAACTTTGATTTTACAAATATTAAATAACAAAGAAATGTATTCAATTATCTAACTAAAATGATTTGAGAAGAATATAAACGAAAACCATCAAGGCATCAACATCTCACGACTCGACTATCATTACGATTGGTATAAATCTTGCGAAAATAACAGAAAATAATATACATTATCTCGTGGATGGGTATTCTCCCTTTAATTGCATCACGAGCTTGTTTAAGTCCCAGCTTTCTTATACGACGTATTCAATTAAAGAAAATATTTCCGCCAGTGATACACTACGACTGCAATTACGGAGTTGGTCGTACTAGTCTGTGGATTAACGAGGGGCTTGAAAAACGAGTCGGTAGTTACGGAGTTAGCGGGGCTGGCAGACGATTTCTCGTTTACAATGCGAGGAAACTTCCTCGAGTCCACGTGCTTGCCGTGATTCTTCTGACGCGACCGGTTAAAATACTTCCCGTAACGCCGTATTGTCGCGAAACTTTCCGCGTGCGTATGAAAAGCAGCAGTCGTTTTCCTCGTCGTCGTCGTCGTCGTCGACGTAGTCGTCGTTGTCGTCGTCGTTTCCCTAGGGATCGTCTGCTATCGGTTACGGATTCCGGCAATTCAAGCTAAAGAGAACGTCGCTCGGAATGCGAAATTACGAACTCGATCGTGACGCTGATAGAGAACCGGGGAAGCACTTCAGCATCAAACTCAAAGTTCCAAGCAGTAGCCGCCATACGCCATTATACGCGATGGCTTAAACTGATAACAGTAATTTGATTTCTACCCCATTCACTATGTTTACATTACCCATATCCATCCAACATTGTTAACCATCGCGAGATATTTTCGTGCCACGAGCAAAATGATATATGCAGGTACATATGCGTTTTATAATGTTACAGCTCCCTTTCCAATTTTAATAACGTTATCTACCTGTAATGTATGCGGGCGCCCATTAACTCGAAATATTTATGCGTTCGCTGATCCGAGAAAGGTATCAAGGTATTACATAATAATAAATAAGTCGAGTAACACGATGCGCGTGGACATAGGGCTATGAATTATCGATTTCTCTATCCAGAACGCGCTTCACCTTTTTTGCGGGTAAACAGGCGCGGTCGCATAATTTTCATCCCTTTATTATCCCCACCGGAATTCCAACCTTCGATTCGAACGATGACCCGACTTGCCTATATTATCACTGTATTTAGGGTGTTGCCTTAGAAACACTTGCTCGTTAAGTATATCAGGGTCATACGTATACGTATAAATATATGAAAGATAGATGAATGGCACATTTTCTTAAAAATTGCTATATACGAGCTTTGGCGTTTGCGGGAAAAATTCGCGGGATATTTTTACAACAGAAACGGCCTGAAACAAAAGGAAGCTATTACATATATCTTTCCCGTAGTTTGTTATATAAATTTGTCGTTAGAGAAAAAGGGAAAAGGAGAAAAAGGAAAAGGAAAAAGAGAATCGCTGGTGGAAATATCATAGGACAAAAACATCCCCGAGGCGGAACAAGAATGTGCATGTGTGGGGAACTGCAGGAACGTGGTATCGATTGCTGGAATCGCCTGTACCACTCGCTTTATCTTTCGGCTGGCAAACAGTTAACACAAGCGGGCGTAATTTTCGGGCCACTATTGTCGCGAACGGCGGTAAGGCCACCGGGGACCAAAGAGCTTTACAAGCACAGGTTTTGGTATATACGTTACGACGACCGAGCCAAATGAAGACCCGCCTGCAAGAACCAGATAGCCTCGCCTTTGATCGAAGTGAATTATTTACATGGAAATGGAGACAATCTCCTGCTGCAGGATAATGCAAGTGTTTATTAAGGCAAATTGTTAGTCGGTAGTCGCGGCAGTTTGATGAAGTTCGTAGCTTGTTTGCGTGCTCATCGTAAATGGATTTAACTCCATCTTCACATATTGGATCTGATATCGCATGCGGGGCAAAATTGTTTTCATCTTTTCTCCAGGCTCCGTTTTCGCCCTTCAAACAGATTTGAATAGATTCCTCGTATAATTTCGAGTCTTACGTATAAGTGTACGTCAGGCTTCTTCAAATTAAACAGTAATTTATAAATAATTGAAAAATTCATTTATACCAGCTTATCGAATGACGGTAAAATTTTTTACAAATATACATAGTAGCAAAAAAGAAAACGAGTTATTAATAATACTTCCGATTATATATATATATATATATATATATATATATATATATATATATATCAAACGACTCGGTTTGATTAATCGGCCAGCGTCACACACTATAAAGTTCTTTATTCAGTTATCGAAAGCCGCAGCCAGCCGATAAAATTCGCGTTAAAAAACCCGTTTCCCCCGTTGTCTACCAAACCAAAGAGGAACCCTTTTTGCCCGGCCTTTGCGCGAGCGAGAGTTTGTTAGTTTTTACGGCGGCCCGACAAATCGAGACACCCCGGGGTTCGATCCATTTTTCATGCCACCCTACGGGACAAATAACAAACTTTGTTAACGATTACACCGCAGTACATCAGTTCGGCCATCCGTCCCTCAGAGCGAGTGACGGCCGTGGGCAAGAACGAGTACGCTCGTGTGTGTATGTGTCGCGTCGTTCCGGAAACGGACCGCTCAATTAGTAACCGACAAACGCCACCTCGTAAACAAAGCGCGTGGGTTTAAAGGCGACGCTTTGAAGGGCCCTTCTCTTCCCCCAAACGCGGGGGAAAAAGGAGTCGAGCGCGATGAGACGAGCGGTAGCAAAAAGCGCCGACAATCGCAGGAATGTAGCGGCTATTGATCGCGTCACCGGTCACGTGTGCTATATCTTTTCGATCGACGAAGCGCCCGGCACTTAATTCGATGGCGAATGGGGGGTATCCTCCCTGTTTCCGTCGCTGACAACGCGTTTCGCCGTCTCTTTCGCCCGTCGTCCGTCGACATACGGGCGCGAGCGAGCCCACGACGAGTCTCTCCTCGATGAAGAATAAAAAAAAAAAAACACAAGAAGTATTCCGGATGAGACGACGCGATAACGGTAATAGCGGACTCGTCTCCCCGAAGGATGGCAGTTACAGGGTTGTAATATTGATCGGGCACCGGGTCACTGTACATGTCCAGAGTTGGATTCGCGCCATTTCAACGGTCAAACGAAAGGTCAGCACCATTTTCTACTATTTTCGCAATAAACTGATCAATCTTTTCACTCCCCGGCGAATCGTTTTTGCAACATCGGATTTGTCGAGTATAATCGATAACGTGCGAAATAGAAACGTGCGTTAGTTTTAGCCAAGTTTCTCGTGAAAGGAGAACGTTCCTTGTGTCTATTAAATCATGTAAATTATTATTATATACACAAGAATTACGCGAGAATAATAATAATTTAAATTAATATGTTTAGTTGATCGAACAACAAATTACATTATTACGTATTCACCGAAAGCTAACTAGGAAACATTTTAATCCGGAACTGCGTCTATGCATAAATGGGAATGTCGCAGCAAATGAATTTGCATAGAAAGTTGGAGTTTTGCATATAAATAGTACCGAGCCAGAGACACAATGTGTGTCATTACTTTAGAATTGCATTTTCGCACTACAACACACTGTAATCGTATTGTCCGGAAAAGCCATAAATATATGAAATATTGGGTAACCATCGCATTATGAAAGCGATATCTGCATTTTCCCCCATAACATTATAAAATTATGATATCATTAAATTCAACATTATATTCAATGCATCGACTGTTTTAGTAGTACAAAAAATATATCACGCGACACATAAAAGCATGATATAAACTTACTTTCTTTTTAATAATTATTATGTCAAGTTATATATAAACAATAATTAATTTAATTTAATGTATTAAGATATTATTTATAAATTTATCAATATTATAAGTATAATTTTTTTCATTTCTTTATATTTATATGCAATTTAGAAATTATTTGGAAGAAAAGGCAGGTTGAATTGAAAAAAATTATTTTTCAAAATTTCAATTTAAATAAAACTCAATTATTCATTGTACGTATAAATTACAGTCTATACATGAAATAAATCTAATGACAAAACGTTACATATATACATGAAAAGAAGAAATATAAAATATGTAAAAACATATTAACGAATTAATATTAATATTCAAACATATATATTTCATATTTTTATAAACTGATGAGAAACTTTCAAGAGAATATTTTGAGAGAGAAGACGTAATCGAAAACGCAAACAATCAAAATATAAAAAGATAAAAGACTTAACTACAGTTAAGTTGTTCTTTCAAAGGGCCTTTCGCCTTTTCGATTTCGATGATATATATCACGCTCGAATATCACAAAGCCACAATAGGGTCCTCGGGATAAAATAGACGGGAAAATGAAACACGACCGTGATGTCACGTGGCAGTCGACGCGTTAAATTGCGGAAACACCCGGATTTTACGCGGATCTCTCTGCGGATGTCTCACATACATACCTCTCGGGCAGACACAGACGTGCGTAATTTTCGAAGGCGATTGCGGCCAACGTCAGTACGGTCACCAAAAAGCAAAGGGCCTCGAGGGTCCACTCAAATCGGCAGGTACCCAGGGACTCTTCGCTGCCCGCCAGGATTACAATCACCGAGGCCGGTATTACCAGTCCGGTCACCAGCAGATCCGCCAGCGCCACGTTCACGAGGAATGCGTTTCCTGGAAAAAAGAATCCACGTGTGAAACTCATTAAAGTAATTAGCTTCTAACAGTTTTTGCGATCTGGAAACGCTCGAGAGAGCCGGCGTTCCGCGCTTTTTGCGCCCGTACTACACATCGTGGGCAGAATCTTGGCAAATGCACCTACTTGGAATAACGTTGGCTTATCACGTACGCTAATCACAAACTTGTTCGAAACAATGTCTAAATTAATACATTAGTCGTGTGTTTTGCAAGTGGTATAAGAGCCTGGAAAAACCTACTAAGATAATATATTATATTATATTATATATTAAGTTGATGTATTAACCCTTTGCACTTTATAAACGCCGCTACGACGACATATACATATTTTGTATCACAACTCCAGAGGTGCAAATTTTTCGACGAATAGAGACGACTTTGATTTTGATATATATATAGAAACAATTTAGCAGAAACGGTCGATTATATGAAATTATTTGTAAATATAAATGCAAAGGTACCACAAAAATGTCTTGGAGTTGCTAGTAGGTTATATAATAAAATTAGGAGAGTTAATATATTAATTTATTAAAATTATATGCCCTTCCTTCCTTCAGCTATTCTCATATAAATTTATAATCTTTTCAAAAAAACATAAGCCACTCATTTAATAGATAAATTAAATTTTAGACAAATTTTATTTGAAATAATTTTTTCGAGAGTTCTCCTGTACAAGTACATTATATATCATTGACGGGTAATAATTTAATTTTATTCCATAAAGCAGACTATATATCAGTGACAGGTGATAATTTAAATTCATTCCCTGAAGAAATTTAACAATGTATCATGATTAAAATTTGATAGCAGGTTTGAATATCGCCAATTCTATCGTTATTCGCGAATATTCGTATATTGCGAGGAACTTGGCGGAAGGGGGAGGAATTCTATATCAGCTTTAATACCTTAATGCTACGATTGTCACATGACGGGAGGTGGGCGGACCGGACAGTAGATTGCGCTGATACGTGTAAATTAGGGGTTTCATTTGTCTTTTGAGGCTTCTTGGACGTGTTTACAAAGCATATCATCGCAATGTTACGTCGCAGTACCTACAATCTAAAATGTAATCCACCAAGTTAGGCTTCGCCGTTTCCGATCGATCGCGGCATGCCGTTCGAGGAGGATTCCGGATAGTGATATAAATTCGCAGGGTAACCGTGTTGGACAGATACCGATCCATCGCGCACAACGACGACAGGATTTCGACCGTCCTGCCAAGAGCGTCAAAGACGCTCTTCCTCTTCCGTTGGCAAAAGTGCCAGCCTTCGATCGGGTGCCCTTGTGCCAAGCTATTATATTACGCGGACTGAAAAATCTTGGGCTTTTTTTTTGCAGCTTTGGTCCGCAAGCTAAAGGACCGCTTGATTTTCCGCGCAGACCCCGGTCTCAATCTTCTGCATTTAATCAACGCACGCCCACAGGGGCATAATATCAGAGGTCGTGGCTTCTTCTCGGGCGAATCGTAAAAGCCATAGTAATTGCGGAACGATGTCGACCGAAACGAACGGCGGTCGTGCCGGCTGTAAAACTTTGTTCAGACGGTAGCAACGTTCGACACCGACGACAGCTAGTGAAACGAGGCTGAGCTCGGCGGTCACGGCTGTTATTACGAGTCAACGATTATAGCGTTTCATAAGTTCATACATGGAGAGCCTGGTTAAGCGAAATATCAAATTGCGGAAAGTCGGGGAAAGAAAGGGGCGTAATATCCGCATTACCTCGCGCTGCCCCTCTCGCGACGCGATATATTCCCTCGATTCTCGGGGATTTCCCCGAGATCAATACCCGAGACGAGGACACACGAAGAAAAAGGAAATAATATCCGTACGTCGGCACGTCCTTAGGGGAGTATAACGCTATAATAAGGTTGCGCGAGGGAACGAGCGTATGCCGTTACGCTCGCTCGCACTGCGCTCCGTGAGTAATAAAATGCATAATAAGATTCATTTCTTTTCCTTTTTTTTTCGTTCCGCGCCAGGGCACTCGAGCTTTCGCGCCGAGCTTAACGATCCGTCCGTCAAACCGAGAGAGAGAGAGAGGGGCCCGTATTACGATATTTCTCAACGGCGAGAATAAATGAAGTTTTCATTAGTCAATCGCCAGGTCGCATACATATGCATTCGCGAGCGCACGAGGAGCAATTATTATAATTATCCTCGCAGCCGCATTTTGCCCCGTTCTACTCGCGTTGCGAAGCTAGAACTTCGCTCACCCTTACAAGACAAATTTTCATTAACTATGGTTTCCTTATGTAAATAGATACCGCGTACAATGGGATAATGCTCCGCGCCGACATATAAAACGATGCGGTAGATATCAGGTATTCAAATTACTTAGAAAACACGTAAGTATGTATAGTTATGAGCAGCCGAGCGTCGCGATTTTAAATCGCGCGGTTTAATTAACTCATGAAAGCACTTTTAAGGAGTCATCAACACCTATAAATTACGGACAAAGCGGCGCATTAAGCGTTGCAGCTCACACGTGTAATTTGGCGTTTTTCTCGACTTATCAATTTCACGCTAAACTACTCGACATTGACACTCTCATTAAAGTACCTGGTATAACTGTAACGTATTATTTACGCGTGCACTATTTTCATACGCGCGGTATAATTCATTTGCAAAGTAATCTAAAATCTGTGGAATAAAAACAAACATGTACGAAAACAGCCTTTTACATTGTTATCATTAAAACATAAAAATATGGCATTATATTTCACAGTAGAGAGATTCTCGAATAATTATATTATTTTCTTTTATATATTTTTTGTGTTTATTTTCTCGAGGGAAACTGCATTGCAATTACGACACGCCCTGCTTATTCGCGTTTCGATATTAATCAACTTTGCAAAATAACGATATCGCAAATTAATATCGAGAGACTCTTGTCGATCGTATATCGAACATTTGTCCTCCTCGTTTTCGAAAACAGAGCTCTGTATCCGGAGCTCTAAGCGGTACTTTTGTACCGCGCCGATTGAAGAGCTAATAATCCTAACGTCGCGACATTAAGAATATCCTCTGGGAACGCGCTCTAGCAGATAAAATAAATTACATTTTCACCCTCGCTCCAAAGCTAAAGTGACATTTTTACCGGGGGTTACTTGGGACTCGTCGCTTTTCGGGAAGCGCAAAACGCGCGATCGCATCAACACGTCGGCGCCGGCGACTCGCACAGCGGCCGCAAACGTGTTCGCGCCTTTGGCGAGGATATTACACCGCTGCGAGAGAGATAAAAATGATTACGCGACAAATTGCACCGTCCTCGCCGCGCTCTCTTCGGGGCGAGGGAAGGCGCCGACGGTTTTTCGCCACCGCCTCCGTCTGCCGGTTAATAGGATGAAATATCAGCTCCCTGGCGGAGCTAGGTAGACGAAAACTCGGGGGGGAGGGGGAGGGGGGGAGAGGGTCGGCGAGGGCGCGAGGCTCGAGAGGACGAGGGACGAGGGACGGAGGGAAGTTTCTTCTCTCTCTTTCTCTCTCCTTCTCTCTTCGGATATCGGCGAATTAAGCTCTGCAGTCGTCGCATTCGCGCCGCCCGCATTCGCCGATCGCATTTTCCGGCGGTACGTTTCGGCGTGACGAGATCCGATCGATTCAGCGGTTGATGCGTGGAATAAATTATCCCGCATCAGCGCTCCGTGGCGTCACCTCGAAATTGATTCTCTCTATCTCATCCTCCTCTATATCTCCATCTCTCATCCGGGGGTCCCCTGTCTAGCCGCAGTGCCGCAGCATCGTCATGGGAACGTGCTCTCTACCACCCCCTAGCCTCCCTCCTCCTCCCCCCCGTCCGGAGTATTCTTCTACGTACCGAATGAATCCGCGCTGATCAGAATTTGTTTTAATCGATTTACCGAGTCAGCCCGTCGCGTCGCGCGCACAGGCCCTCCTCGTTCCACATCTCCTCTCTCGTTGTGCTCCGCTCGTTTCACGAGCGCCGAACCGAACTATTCGCCAACCGCACCGCGGAGTACCCGAAGTATTCGCATTACCGGCGTGGATTCACCGCGTTCGGCCGCCTCCGTGATCGGGGTTTCCAAGGGGGAGCACCCACAGACGAGACGAGATGAGACAAGAACGAGAGGGGCAGGGGGAGAGCGGGGGGGACAGAAAGAGAGGGAAGATGGAAGATGTAGAGAACGGCGTTCTCTCGTTGCGGCATTAGATACGAGGCGAGCGGAGTTATACGGCAACCGGGCCCGCTCGTGCGGCTATGCGCCGCGAAATTGACTCGCTCATCCGTGTACACCCTTATAGGGACCCCACGACTGCGCAATCCATTACGGCGCCATTCGGGTTACCGGGCATCGCGGTAACGGTGGACCCCCCCGGTTGCGGTACGGGGGGCTTTTTGTTTCTACCGAGTTCTCTCTGTGCCGCGCCGGCAGAGTTCACGCAAACGAAGCCCAAGTCCGTCCGACACTTCACGTCCGCAGTGGAAATGGGGTTTACGTCAGGCACGAACGGACATCTACGAAAGCATTTCCCGCGATCCTCTCTCGCCGGTGGAGACGGCTTCCTCCCTCCCGGCCGGGGGGGTTGCACGGAAAAAGGAGGAATCGCTAGTGCTAGGGCCGGATTTCCGGCTACAGACAGGCCAGTTGCCGTCGCGTCACGTTCGGACGTATTTATTGGAAAGGGACGATCGTGAAGTTCGAAATTGCGCGCGCGATCGGCACATTAAAACTTCAATCTCGTTACAAGCTTATTCGATGTCCTACGATGTCCCATCCATACCCAAGCTTCTGTATTATGTATTATTGCCCATTCGCGTAAATTGATAGTAGCCCCGACAAAATTCCTAGTAATAGATATTTTCTCTCGCAGGAGAAAAACTTTTTCTTTTATACAATTCAAGTTTTTTATTTATGGTACACTAGCTTAAGATGAAAAATTGTGCAAAAATCTCTTAGCGTATAATTATTAAATATGGGAAAAAATGTTAAATGTTAAATTATTGAATGTTGAAAAAGAAATTTAAATTAAATATTAAGCAATTCAAAATGAAAAAAAAACGTTACGTTATGATCATAAATGAAAAACTAAATTAAAATTTAAATATATACATGATTATGTTATTGTGTCAATAAAATTGAATAAATCTCCCATTTTTCAATGGGAATTATGTGTTTTCTCTCTAATAGGAGACAACAGCTCTAGTTTATAACTTGTATTCTCTTTCATCGCTACGTTATTTCAAAGTATTAACTAATAAAACATGTACGAGTGCGAACGTAAAGAATAAATAAGCAAGTGATATATCTCAAAGACATTTCAGATGACTGTTAATGTAAAAATACATTCGTACATTTCCATCGTCTCTGCGTTTCAAAATGAATAACGACTCATGTATCCTCATTCATGGTCGATATCAATATTTTATACCATACTTTGAGCATACTTTTGCGTATACTTTCGCATCGAACGCGAAAACGATTATAGAGCATCATCTTCCCGACAGCATTTGCATTCGTCATGTCAACTCCGGATATATTTGCAAAAATAAAATCGAGAAATAATCACAAACGAGAGTCGGAGGTTAATTCTCGTTAATAATGACCGCAATAATAATGACCTCGAGTTTCTCGTTGTCATCACGGTATATCGAGAGATGACACATCACAGCAAACTGCGCATTAAAAGAACTTTATAGCTGGCAAAACGAGTAAAACGAAACGAGATTTTTCTCGGTGAATAGTTCAGACGGACGAAAGTCGGTATTATTTGCGCCACTGTCGAGATTCATGCGGAATAAAATAGCGGTAAAAATGTTTCGGGCCGTTTCAATAAGAATTACGAGGCTGGCCAGTGTGTGACGGTACACAGTTATAAAACCGAGAAACTCGACAAATTGGAGTGCTGAGAAGAAGAAGAAAAAGAAGAGGGAAAAGAGGAAAAAGAGAAAAGAGAAGAAAAAAGTCCATTTAAAGAGAGAGAAAGTACGATAAAGTAAAATTGATTCGCTGCTCTGGGACACCGAGTCTTCCCAGAGAGTTTATACATGATATATAAGTATATGTAATAAATAACTACAAAAAACTATAAAAATATTAATAAATGTAAATTAAAAAACATACACACAGGTGATAATTATAATTGGTACAAGTGTGTGTATGCATGTGATGGAGAAAAATGAAGTATATATTAAAACAATAATCTTTACAAAAATATTTACTGTTAAAAATTATAATTATTTATATTAAAAAAATTTTTTAAACAAATTATTTTATATAAATTGATAAAGAATGCGGCTCTATGTATTTAACAACATGATAATTATGAAACGTGCGATAAGAGCCTAAAAACACGGATGGTAATGCGTAATTTTTTTTTTTTTTCAAACATTAATTATTCGCGAAAAAAATTTTTTTTTTTTAAGACGTGCACAAGGCATTTATACATATATTTTACTTGGTGTATATGCCAAGTTATAGATTCTCTTTGAGACTTCTATAACACCCTCTTTACCCTCCTGAAGAGATGTAGACAGAAAAAATTATCAAATTATTTTATCCTCGAAACGTTTTTAAAACAATATCGGAATTTTTGTATACATTAACGAATTTATCAGCGAATACTTCAGATTAAGAATTCTAAGGCTATATTAAAGTAAAGTCTATATTTTATAGATAGATCGTTTCTCCGAGCGTGACCTAATTTCTCTATGACAAATTAAATTTACGGATTTAAATTGAATATAAAGATAAGGAGATGTATAGAGAAGGAAGAGCGATACATTTAAGCGACAATGTAATTACATTTGCTCCACTCCCATTGCTTTGTGTCCCATCTACAGTCATTGTTATTATGCTCTATGCGGAGTATTCACGTGCAAATAATAATTATCTCGGGTCGGTCTCAGAGCGCGGAGAGACACGATATTGTATGATATATATGTGTATACATACATGGCGCCTCCCACACAGGGATTATTTATTATCGCGTCAGGGTATCTGCGAAAAGGAGAGAAACGAGAGAGAAATTCGGTTTGCAAATAATACGAAAAATCGATCTCGTCATTGCCGCAGGTATAATGGCACGATGAAGATCCCATCTTCTCTACAGATTGTACCGACGACGTCGTTCTTTGCTGTTATGTCCCTTCCCGGCCGGATACAGACGGAGGACGCTTTTGTCCGTGGAGACGCAAAAAAAGATAAGAGATCTTACCGCGACGATATATACGAAAGAACGTTGTCGCAAGGCATGTCGGAAATGTACGACCCCCAGGATGGCTTTTAGTCGGATATACTTCTATAGAGTAAAAACTTTTGTCGTTGCATTTGTCGATGAGAGTATTCTCTTTCAGGTACCACTGGCTCCCTACCGTTCTCTTTTCCCTGCTTCTTTCAATCCTTTCTAATGTCTCTCGCCTTTACCTTTTTAATTTTCCACCTCGAATTTATACAATATTTATATAGAAAGGCTTCTCCTCTCTATACGTCGCTCTATTTTGTCTATATATGATGAATTCTACATTCGCTTATTATTTTTATCTATAATTGGGAAAAAAGAATTACAAGCGTACCTCGTTTCTTGAGTTGATCTTCCACTACCACGGCGGATATCATGAAGACATTACCCACGGTTCCGCCAACGGCGAGAGAGGCCAACAACAAAAGTCGAGCTACTCTAGACCAGGCCGACGACAAAGTCACCAGCGAAACATCGAGGTCATCGAGGTCGTAAGTGACGCCATCGTTTAATGCCTTGTTCAGTCTTATTCCAGAGTGGACACCAATGACGCTTGCCACGGTGCTCATCGCAGCGATTTCCGTTACGTTCATTCTGAAACTGAGGAGAATACGAATTATATGTTTAAATAAATATAATGATAAATAATTTTATTGTTAATATTATTTTATACCATTGTACTAGTCAACACGAAACTTTGGATTAAAAATCTTTCACTCATTTTGAAGTACAAATTAAAATTGCGTTCGATGACTAGAGCCTATATCTATGATTAATGCATGGATGATTGGCGGCAAATGCAACAAAGTCTAACTTTGAACAACGTTCCGTCTTTTATCAATTTGAAGGACGGTTCATGGTGGTCTTCAAGTCTGAAATAGGGAGGAAACGAGGCTGAAGCTATTCGATATCACACTATTACACGGAGAGAGGCCTTTTGAAGATTAGGGCCGGTAAGGCTATACCGACCACCCTAATTGTGAATTATCGATCGGAACAGTGTGGGGATAGTCACCTGTTCCGACCATGGCCCATGTTAAGTTTCTACAATGTCCTCGTTGTCGCTAACAACATCTGCGCAATATCATGGTAATTAGCAAATAAAGTATCATGCCCACAGTCAGATAACAGCTGACGTATACACAACGTTATACAACTTGAAAAAACAAGCATTTAATTCAAAATATAATTCAATTTAAAAATGTATACTGTTTGTCTAAATAATGTCTTTTATCTCGGCAAAAAAGTTTTACAGATATGACAATCCATATGAATAAAATGGAGCAAGCAGGCTTTTGCTACTGTTTTTCAAAGAACGTATTTTGAAAAATATAAAAAAAAGATATTAGATATATTTTCATGCTAGATATATTTGATTACAAAATTAAAAGCTTGCTTTTATAGAAAAATTGCAGAAAATAAATTATAATCTCGTGAAACAAGAATCTATGAAATAAATGCTTTATTCGAATACTTAATTAATAATTTCTATGTATATATTTGATCATACATATATTTTGGATGGATATCATATTATTTTATAATTATGCAATAAATTACATTATTAAATTATTATATCATATTTATAATATATAATAGCTATAAAAATATTTTCCATATTTTTCATATATTTCTAAATGTAAAGTAAATATTTGATAAAATGCTAAAAAAGAAAAAATATTCTTATACATACAAAATATAAAATGCTTTTGCTTTTTGAATTTTTCCCTATTAAATGTTATGTACTTTATTTTTATTTAAATTTGTAAAACGTTTCTAAAATTTTTTTGTACAAAGTGTATCAAACTCTTTTTTGAATATAATATGCTTGTGTATTTGACATAAATATATTTGCAATGTATATCTATTGCATATTTCAAATCATCATTGTTAATTTAAATTATATTATAAATAACGAAACCTATCTTTGCTATTCTGCATATAAATGGAAACGTCTTGATTGTATCCATAGCATTTTTAAAGTGAATTTTAAATTTTCAATAGCAAATGCAGCCTCGGGTGGTCATTGAAATGTTTAACACGCCGTATTTCGTCGGTCAACGAACGCGAAGAAATTGATCTCGAAAATTGCGTTTAATAATAAAGCTGCATCATCGCTCTTTCTTCCGATCGACACACCGTCCTTCCTTACTTACAGAAATATTTTCACTTGTTGCATTAGGGCTTGAAATGGCGAGCCCCTCGAGCCAATAATCTCATCAATCCCGTTACGTGACCTTTCACGCACATCGACATCGAATCAATTTCGCCGCGAACGATGCCGGTGTATCTTTTCCTAATTGAAAAACGACTTTTGTGCGAGCGAACGAAGCGTTGACGCCGCGAAAGAAGAGCTAATTCTCACTTCCCTCTTCCCGCAAAAGAGGATCAGCCGGAATGATTGATGTTCGCCCTACGAGATGCTCCAAAACTTTCTCGTTTCTTTACTGATTCATTATTGAATATACAATCAATTTTTTTGATGAAGCAATTTCGTACACTATTATTTTTAATTCTCAATTTATTTTTATTACTTTCATATTGTCAATTTATTAATTTTCAATATTACTAGATGTATCTTATATTTCATCTTATACTTAAAATATCTTTATTAAAAATAAAATTTATCTAATATTTTGTAACAAAAGTATATTAAAATTTGATTCACTTAAATATTTTAAAAGTACAAGTTTAAAATCCACAGCTAAATAAAATTGTTACGATGATTTTGAAACACCGTGTAAATCGAAAACACACACTCATACATCTTAGGATACGACTCTTACGTCCGCTTTAAGCGGCTTTTAAATTGTAGATCTATTTCAAGGGGTGTCTCCGACCGTCTGACTACTCGACGAGACGTATAGATTACAATCTCATTGCGACACCTTGCGAAAATGGATCTCATTCGCGATGCAAAAAGATGCAAACGGTCCTATCGGCGGAAGAGAGCATCTCATGTTTCACGAGTCTCCTCCAATCCTGCGCGAATGTGTGAGTAAAAAACAAGTTACACGTTCGTTCTCTCGAACCAAGAGCGCATCTCTGATGAAGGCAACGCAACGATGGATGCGTTTACAACGGGAATGTTGACGGACGACCACCACGATCCATCGTCGATTCTGAATGAGCTAGATTACAACGAGATGCGATTGTGCGACTAAGAAAAAGGGAGGATTACCTCAGAAATCCGAGGGTGTATTAACGAGCACTGGAATACAATTCTTTTGAATTATTCCTCGACTGTGCAACGAATCTACGCTACTCTTCCACTTTACAATTAAAATCTCCGCACAAGGGGTGTCACAAAATACGAGGCTACCGCCCTGTGTCTCCCTTTATCTATTTACGAATGCGCGACGGAGACAAGTCACGTCGTCTAGTCCGCTGTGACATTGTCCTCCCGTCACATACCTCGCGGTTGGAAATTTCATATTTCTATTCATACAGACTTGATTCTCGGCGCTACTCGGAGAATCACCTTACATGACTCGATCCGCGAACACAGAAGGCAGGAAACCCGCGATCTACCGTGTAACACCAGCAGTCTCGCTTCGCGATATCGGATTTCGTGGGATCGATGATGGCCGGGAAACAGTTACCCCCGTGCCAAGCCTAGTCCACGTCCGTTTTTCGTGCTCGTATCTGCCGGACGGGAATAAAGCGTCGGTGCTAAATGATAGCACTCGTGTGCTTAATTGCCACCTCGATGTTCGCCTCTCTAGCCTGCCGCGTGCTACGTGCGGCCGCTAAAATTTTTACGGCGCCGACATACGCGAGCGCGAGAGCTGGAGCCTCTCGGGGGAGAGAAAAAAAAAGGGGGGGCTAAATAAAAACGTATAACGATCTTCCGGGGGTCGGCGCGCAGCTCGCGCAACGACACCTTTTACGACTCATTAAAGCGGCCGAAATCGAAGTTACGGTGCAGCCGTATACCATGTTTTATTGACGATAAAGCCGGTGAGGAGTAATTAGGTTCGTATCAAGTTTGCAAACTGCTTCATTTTAAGACTTTCGGAACTTCGCGCCCGCGAGCGCCATCGATGCTCGAGGAGTGGCGCCGTTAATTTGCATGAAAGTAATCCGCAAATGAATATTCACCCGGCATATCATTAAGACTGCAAAAGGGGACGCGGACCGGCCAGAGTTAAGAGTTAATGTTCACGCGTACGTAATGATCGAAACACGTTCATTTCGCATTTATGTATGTAAACCGAAATTCACGGAGAGATGACAGAGTAATCGCGAGCCTTCCTGCCAATTTAACGAGAGCACGATATCGCCCGACTTGCGCCTCCTTCTGAAAGCTCGAGGAAATCTAACTAACAAACCGGCATCTCAAAGTAAATCGCACCAAGCCGAATGACAATTTTTAACGCTAAACGATCCGTGTAATTACGCGCCATTACCTTTATACGCTTTATCCACAGTTATGGATCGAATGTATAACGCTATAACTCTTTCATTCCAGCGGGAGACGTTATAAAGTAGATTCCTGAGCCATCGCGCTCCGATCGCCCGGGTATAAACCGTCGATGGACGATTACAGGGCGGAAAATAAAATTTCTCCGGAAAACGTACGTGCCAGCGTGATAAAGGCGGCAACAAATTTCGCGGATGGCGGGATTACGCGATTACGTGACGCGTCGGCCGGGAAGGTTACGAGAAAGTTTCTGGAGTGTAAAGTGGGCTTTAGGCAGGCGTAAGGATAAGAAGTCACCGAGGCGAAGCTTTATGAGGAAGCGAGGGTGGCGGAGAAGAAAAAGAGAGACGGCGTGGTCGTGAGAATGTACACGACTAAGCAAAAAATTCCTCGAGAATGGTGCTCGAAACGGTCCGGAAGTTTCACGGATGATGCCGGGCCCTTTAACATCCGGATCACGTATCCCGGCATCTTTTAATAAATAATGCATCGTCGATATTTGGCGCGAGATGCTGTAATTTCTCTCGACTATATTTTTGACGTGCTCGTGCGAGGAACAGCACGAGCGGAATTAATGCATTTGTAGTAAGAAACTCGCATAACGCTTCATAGTCTTTTAAATATACTATCTTGACGCGCATATTTTTCAACAATATAATTAATAGCTTTTTCTTTGTCATCTAGTCTATTTTTATAAATATAATTGATCGTTTTTAAGAATTTATTATCTTTATTAAATTCATTAAAGTATTTCGCTGTCAGAGTTATCTCTTTTTGCTATCGTAAAATATACAAGGTATTCGATAAGGGTGGGCAATCTCTCGTGAGCATGTAGAGCAGGTAAAAATAACTCCATGAGTTTCTATAAAATCTTTTTCTATACATCTTTTATCATCATCATTTTATTATCATTGTCATTTACTTTCTATCGATCAAATGTGTCTTTCTCAAAAACAATGAGTTTTGACGCGATGTCAACAATCAAGAGTATGCTTTTTAAAAAAAAAAGATGTAGAAAAAATTTACAAACATATTAAAAAATAAAAGAAATCTATTGGCTTCAGAGCTTTGTAAGAAGATAAAGATACAATCAAAATTAATTTATTCACGAGAAATTACTTTTGGTTACATAATAATATTATATTAAAAAATAAAAATACAAAAAAAAGGAAAAAGAACAATACATGCAACAAAAATAAAATTTAAAAAAAGTAAAAACAGCAATGACAATCATTAATTACTCATTGTCAGTTTAATTAAACGTAAGATGGTCCTTCCCTAACTCTGAAAGTAAAAAAAATATAAAGAAATCTATTATAAAATATATCATATTTTATAATAAAAGGTCTTCATTTAACAAATATATAGTTACTATAAATTATTAAAATCTAATGAAAATTATTTAAGTTTGTTTTCGAGAATAATACATTTGATCGACAGAAAATAAATAATAATAATAAAATGATGATAAAAAATGCATAGTAAAAAAAATTATTTAAGAACAATGCTTAAATTTTAATATTAAAGATAAATATCTCGATGAGAGATGCCTTGTAGAAAAATATTTTATAGGAATTTATGAGGTTATTTTTACCTGTTCTACATACTCTCGCCAATCTTTACCGAAACATCTTGTATATATATATATATATATATATATATATATATATATATATACATATACACATATATATAATATAATTAAAAAATATATATATATAATTTAAAAATATATATATATTTTTTTTAAAATTATTTTTCTAATGTCTTTTCTCATATCGCGAATCTTTCCTATCGATACTTAAGAGTAAACAATTAAAAATAAATTTAATTATTTACTTATAAATTGATATCTTTGCAACAATAACGTAACATTAATTAAACATTAATTAAACTTTTGGGTAAGTTATATATGAAAGAACTTTCAGAGAAAGAGAGAGAAAATGGCAAGGCTACGTAATACGATCTTGAGGTAAAAAATTTTTATTAGCTTCTTCTCGTGCAAAGAACGTGGTTACCAGAAGCACTTATTCACCATGCATGCAGGTAGATTCTCCCATAATCTCATCCTCTTATCCTTGGTATAGTATCGTCTTACCTAATGGGTTTTAAATCATGCGGAATACAACACCACGCCGATTATTATTTCGCAACAAAAACAAATTTCTACAAATCCTTACTCACACGTGTATGTGTGACTGTCGCAAATATCAGTAGTCGTTATGGTAGTAGTGGTAAATGGTTTGCGAACCGGTATTCCGCAAACCGGTATTTTTTTTAATGCCTTATTTATCGCTTAACTTTCTGACGATGGTGTCGCTCGTAAATCGAGAAGTTCGCTGTCGCACTTAAAGTATCTTTGTTTTTTGCTCGCAAAAGAGCCCCTACTGTATGTCATGTACTTACTATGTCGAAAGCACGGCAATTATACGTCGGTGGAAAAAAATTATAATTTATAAAGACAGGCTGTCTTGGAAAGAGGATAACTTATCTTTAAATTTAATTTTATATTATTTTTCTTATTCTACAATTATATATCTTTATAATTAAATCAATAATCTCATGTTCATCAGATCAGAATTTATTTGAAGAAAAAGTAAAAGCGAAGCTTACTTAAAGGAAATATAAAACAAAATTTTTCATGTATTTGAAACTTTGAAATTTAATTTGCAAAGTATTTTTTCAACCATATATAACTGAAGTATCAGCCATATCTTCAAAATAATTTGAAATTGCTTGAAAAATCCGCTTAGAGAAATTGCGAAAATTATAGAAAATACAATGCATAACCGCACAACTATTATAGCGAAACGTTTTAAATCTTTCATAATGAGAAGAATCGTCTTTCATTCGAAACAAGTTACGTCAGGTTTTGTATGCTTGTTAAAAAAGCACAATAACGCGTATCTATTCTAACGTAACATACAATGCACTTAATGCACATGGCCATTATATTCTTGGCTTAATAATAAAATCGATTAAACTGTCATTGATGCGATATATAAGATGTTTAATACCTTTCAGCATGAAAAATTCTGCATACGTTCCCTCGCTCATTTATTTTTCTTAAACAATATACTCTGTTCAACGAGAGAATCCATTAAATGGCTGTCGAGCACAACGTAGGATCCACCTGGTCCCGGCCCTTTGTGAGCAAACACAATCGGTCGGCAATTTCAAAATATTAATAAAAGATCTGACGCCGCGATTACGAAAGAAGGAGAAAGAGAGTATGGACCTTTTTATTGTGCGTTCAAAAACACGCCCCCGCAAAAGAACAACAACATCGTAGTATTGTATTATATCGCATCGCAATATTGCTGAAAGAATTGAAACGGAGAATCTGAATGCCAGACTCTTTATTCCCCGCTCTAAAGCAAACGCGCTCATAATATCGCGAATATATATCGCGAGAGCGCGAGAGCGGTTCGTGTCACAGTCGAACAATACTGAATCGAGATACGCGTACGATCCGTTAGAGCGGCGGATTTTTCATTACGATTGTCCCCCGGTTTTTTAATTAATACGATTCAAGGCGGGCAGAATGCGACGAGGAACGCGCGCGACTTTGTCGGCGCGAGCCGTCCGCATAGAAAATCCCGCCCTTTAAAATCTGCATCGTTAATTTCCGTCAGAACATCTGACGCGTACAAAAATGTGCCACGTGCATATGACAAGCGCCTAACTCGATCTTTTATCCAGGCCGCGATAACGGTCCGACGCGGTACGGCGGATTTAACTCATCGGATTGCCAACAGTGGACCATCAGCGGGATAACGCGACGGCGAGAATTCCGCTCGCTATTTGTTAACATCTTTTCGAGATTAAATTTTAATCCCACACGGCGGATTGGCTTAAGGAATCTTCTTAGTGTGTAACGCCGCTACGGAACTGGATTTAAATCGTTTCACGCTACGGTGCCAGATTAGGTTGCTCCCGGGAGCACAGCTGGAATTGATATTTTCAGTGCCATGACCGTCGCCGGAGGGAAACTATTAAGTGCACGCTCGTTTCCTTCAAATGTGCGCGCATTCGCGAGTAGGCGAGTAGGCGGCTTGCCTATTCGCATTTTTCCGTATCGTTGAAAATATTACAAATACATTGTTCTCTATTTAGGAAAATATCCTTTGCGAAGATTAGATGAAAAAAATGAAGAGATTTTTTCGCCTATTCATTCCAAATTCTCTATTTCGTTCGACGCAGGATACGTAACTTTTATCATTAAGTCAGCTGTTAATGACAGATTCGTTAAGAAACTTGAAGTCAACTCTCCCGTCTTTGCAATTAGGCCTTTGATCAAATTTTCGTTAATTAAACATTGAATTCAAATTTCCAATCAACTCTAAAACTCCGACTCGAGAAATCAGACGCTACATTTAGCGAAATTAAAGTGTGTGATTGACATTATTTTATAATAAAAAAAATTGATTCCCTTCACAAGTATGCACAGGTGATACTCAAATCATAACGCGTTGCTCATGGATAAATATAATATTTAAAACTTTTGTAATTATTTTTGAAAATAACAGCTTAAACGAAACCTTTATATATTGCCTAACTCGCGAAAACGGACAATAATTACATGTGATAATAATTTAAAAGTATAATTGGAATGTAAATGACTATCGACGGCCATAACGCTGATTACAATATTCCCGAGAATACAAAGTGCACTTAGCGGAACTAACGTAAAACCATGAAAGCATTTATAGGGGGGGTTCGAAGAGTCTAGTTACCGAAATGCATTTGACCAGAAACATAATAGAATGGCGCACGCTCAAATCGTAACATTTTACGCGACAATTTCGGGATTAGCTAGCACCTTGGGGTTTTAGAGTTGGTCCGAATAGCGGCGGCGGTCTCGCCTCTCGCAATGGTACGTCTCGCGTCCGACCTCGTTCGCATCCGACGATAAAAGAGGAGAGAGACCCGGCGTTTATTACGCCTCCCTTGTCAGTCATTATCCCCGCAACTTCTCTACGATATTGCGCCCGGAACAGGACGCGACGTTCCCCGACAGGCGCGGCGTAATCCGTGAATGCGGAGTAATCAGCGGCCGTTTGCGCGACATAATTGCCGGCCGCGCCTATTATGTCCCATCGTACGCCGACTGCGGCCGACTGAAAACTTGCAGAATGCATTTCTGAATGAATGCGAGATTGTCCGAGCCGTCCGCCCGTCAACGTCCGCGGGAAATTTCGCGGACCCCGGTATTTGTCGCCGGCGTATAAATTCGCGACGAACGCAGCGACGCGAGAAAAATGCGCGAATGGGACGAGAGCGCCTTCTCCTATTTTTATATCTACCGGGAAGGAAGATCATTTACCGGACCTTGGAAAGAATTCCGAGGAAACCGTGCGCGCCGGACTGCGTCTTCTCGCTGGCGGAAATATTGTCTGGCAGGTCACTCTGTGATCTAAAGCGGTCTATGGTCCGGTCTTTGTGTCCGAGGGCGCTTCAAAGTGTAAAATTAAAGTGAATTCTTTGCTGTCTTCTCTAGCTTGGAACAAAGAAACAATTTTCGCACCCTGCCTCCGGCTCTCCTTTACGACGCTCAAGCGCCTCCCTTACGAGAGTCCCGTGTGTCGTCAGACGAGCTACTGAAATATTACGACACAATATCGATCACGTACACCGTACGCCACGATAAAGGCAAAATATTTCTCGAGAATTTCGTATAAGCTGCGGTATATCGGGCTTAATAATTTGAGTTTACCGAATTTTTTTCGCAATTCTTTATATTCTGTCATTTTTATTAAATAATTGTTTTTCGGGGTAATAATAAAGTAAAGCCAACAATAAAATATACGAGAGATAACATAATAATGATAATGATGTAACAATAAATGAATGACAATAATGTAATAGTAAATATGATTAGAAACGAAAGATGTTGATTACGCTCGCAATTTATATATTTGAATTTATATTTGTTAAACAATACATAATGGATTTATGCATGATTTCGATTAAACGTTACGATTAAACGTTCGATTAAATATTACGTGCAATATTATTAGCTTTGATATTTCATTTATTTAATTGTTAATAAAACTTATTTAATTATCGGGGAATACAAGAGTATTCACAACACGAAGAAATAAGATCTTCACGAATGTTGCGCGGCGGTTATTATATAGCTCGAGCGAGATATTAATCCTCTTATTTTTAAACTCTCTTCCTATCAAAGAACACGGAAGTTCTTTCAGAGAATTTAATGTCAATTCTTCTTAAACTGAAATAAGAAACCGACTTTTTTAATGAACTCGTTAAATATCACTATGTTATTACGTTATTACATTATTAATCTTGTTCGAAACACGATGACGTGGATCTTGTAAAAATCTTATTTTACATCTTGTCGTCGTTTTAAAGTTGAAAGCGATTTTCCCAACCTATTTGAAGCTGGTTAAGAAAGAAGAAGAGAGATAGAGGATCAAAGCGCGTCCTCAATATTGAGTTCATTTCCCAAGACCAAGGCAAGCAACGTATCGATCTCTTCAGATTCGTGACATGCTCTATTTATCAATTTTATTTTATTTTTATTTACCTCTTGCCCCGACATTCTATGCTTTCCTCCTCGCAAATGCAATTAAGCAAACGCGCATATTGTATATACAAGCTACGCCAGCAATGGCATTTTTATGAAACATCGTAATTACATTTCGATCATTAATTAAACGTTTCACCGGTCGCCATTTCGTCTACTCTGAAAATTAATTTCATCCGCGAATCCGTCGGTCTTTCCGTAGTCCTATCCGGGAAATTCGCTCTTGTTTGTACGCCACTTCTATCCGCGATCCCATTCGTCCGTTATAAAACGCTGTGTACTCAGCGCTCGACTCTGCTACAGAGCAAGCAAAGAAGCAATTCACAAAGTAAGTAACATTTGAATTCGAATTACGGAGAAGCCTGACTTTGCGCGGCGCGTCGCGGAGAAGAAATTGGTATCGAGCCATCGCGCATTTGACGCATAAAATTATGAAATGCCGCCCGGCATTTGCATAAGCTGTAAATTGGACATGGAAATTGCATGATGTTTAGCCAACCATTCACGCGTTCATTCGCACCGGCCGGCCGCTGCGTTCGTTCATAAGCCAACCAACGTCGGCCAACAATCATTCTCCGAAGTTCAAACACGCGTACAACGCTTCCGATGAGCGTTTGTAAAATTTATTTTCTCCCGAATTTCGCGCATACACACACATACACACGCACACACGCATACGCGCGCGTGCACGCACCGAGCTGTCGAAACCTCGGCGTCTCTCATTAAACGCAACCCACACGCGGCGAATATGCATATGCGCCGCATCGGACACGCATCGCTGCGTCGCGCGGCTTGTAATTAGAGAAAATTAAATCTACGCATTAAGCCTCGCATAAGCCGCGCCCTTTTCCCTTTTCTCTTCGTGGCCGGTCTTGGCCACGCTCGGGATCACGCTTACCTGTCGAATCGGTCCATATCTGCCAATCGTGCACGCGTATTCTCCCTATCCCTCCCTTCCTCCCTATCGCGAGCAAAGTCTTGATGAAGCTTTAATATTTTTTACACCCCTGTCAAAGAATATTTCACTGTAGTCGCCGGCAAATATTTATTGCGTATTCGCTTTGCGCGAGGATAATTTCATAATGCATTACTCGTCGAGGCTGCCGTGAAGCTCTTTGATGCGAGGCCGAAAGTAGGAGGAAATCCACTTGAAAAACTTTATACTTTGCTCCGCCGGCATCCGAAACTTGAGAAATCCTTCAGACAGCTCGCGGAAAACTCGAGAGGAGGCGAAAGGACCGGCATTGCATCGCGATCGATATCGCGATTCAGTGCGTTTCCCGCGAAGAAGTCCAGGTTGACGCCTAACTTCGTTTGCACAGATGAAGACAGTCAAAGCATCCGTCCCGAGATAAGACGGAAACGAAGTTTACTTCTTTCACGCCTGAAGCCTCTTTTAAATGTCCGGACGCGATCGCGGAAAAATGATCTGTTTCCTTCGTACCCGCGTAATATCGGACGCAAGGACGATATTAAAAATCGAAAGCAATTAATCGCGCGGATCTCTCTCTCTCTCTCTCTGATATATATAAAAAAAAAATTCTCATTATTATATAAATATCCATGTTCAAACAAGTCCCGGTGAATAATGCAAAAATATTTGCTTTCATCGAAAAGGACGAAATTGCGTTGTTAAAATAATCTCGTTAACGAACTATTTCGATTTTGTTATGTAATGAATTTTATGTTTTTAATCCTCTTGTTTCTTAATCCGCGTAACTGGAATCGCTATCCATTTTTAATGGCGTGTCGATCGAATTTAGCAGTTACATATACAAATCGCCCGACGGAAATTCTGTATAATTTCTCTTCCGTTACTACTTACACGCGATTTTCCTCGTGAAAATATGGGATTGCCGTGAGATATGTTTCGCGCAGCAGGGGGTGACCGTATCGAAGGACTCTACAGTATTAGCATAGGATTTTTCAGTCAGCTGCAATCGATTAGATGCACGATAAAGGATGGAACTTTTCATCGATTCGTATCTCAGTGACTTCGAATGCGCACCCACTATTATTAATATCTTTTCATGCTGTTTATTGACGTATGTAAATGAGACAGTACACATCAGAGACGCAACTATTTATTCGCATTTGCAATATTTTATGAAATATAAATAGTGTTGAGGTGTAAGCGTGCTTTCGCTCGAAAATCAATTTCTATTTTCTCCATCGTGAGATATTTCAAAGTCTGACCATCCGGTCGGATTTAACCCGGAAATTCTGGATTTTAGCTATTTATATCTAGATTACCGGTTGACATTCTATCTCCGAGTGAATCGCCTCGGCAAAATCAAATTTTAAAAGAAGAAATCAACCTTTATCTCTAACTAGATGAGAAAGATAACTCTTGCGTGTCATATAAATTAAAGGTGTAAAAATGTACAAATATTCTTTACACATATATTCTCTTATTTCTTTACATCTTTTATTAATTCTGAAAAGATAGGAGCAAAGTGCTTAGAAAGATAGGAGCAAAGTGCTTAGAGCTAAAATTAAAGAGATATACCGCTATTATATTTGACACATATTTGGCGCATTTCAGTCAGTAATTACACGATGTAATTACAGTGTATTGCATCTCGAATGCGGTTACGAGCCGAGCTTTCCGCAATCGCAATAACAGTCAATGCGCGGCGTATATTCATATTACGTTCTCGACGTGCAGTGGCATATAACTAGCGGCCGCACCTTGTCTAAATGAATTTGCATAGACGGTTGAACACTCTGTACCAAATTTGCAACTCGCTCGCTTTGATATTCGTTAGCCGTGTAAGCTTTTACGTTTAGAGAACAAACGCCTCAAAATTACAACGCCGACGCATTTCTCGAGGGAAAAAACAAAAATTCGCGTCAGTTTTGACGTAAATTAATTCGAATTATTGCTAATAAAATATCGCTAATTATTGTTGATATATCGCTCCCGCGCACACTCTTCGTCGTCGTCCTTAATTGAGATCGTTTAGGAATGAACTACCTTGCTACGCAATTACGAGTGAACAAGAACGCGATCATACGACGTCTGGAACGCGTAAGTACATATTATACGCATTTAACGCTTCAAATGACGTACGCGCCGTAATTAGTCGTCGTGTTTAAGATTATTGTGCGCGACGATAAAGTTTCTAATTTTAGTTTATCACTATTAAATTGTTATTATGCAGTTTCGCATGGACGCGATACGTTAACTATCTTCATAGTTTTATTAACGAGGAAGGGCATGGGACAGGAAGGAGGGGGAGGGCGATGGTAAAGTCCTATCCTGGTACTAACTCTCGCACCTACGCCAAACTCACGCCCGGGTATTAGAGCGTGTACAGGCAACACAGGGATATCCGCGAACTTCGTCTAAATTAATTTTCATAGACGGCTGAACATCTCAATTTGTGCCGAATCTGCAAGTTGCTTCCCTTGATGTTGCTAGTTCGAATAGATCGCGCCCACCCGGACGGGCCCCTCAAGTTCGGCCCCTTTAATAACTCACCGGCAATATTACGGCTCGTCGAGCTTCGCGACACGTCGTAGATAAATTGCATCGTTTAGCGGACACGCATCCGCACATAAACCCTTTAATCCTCCGGTAAGCAATCAGGTCCGGTCGGTGCAACGCGACGCTCAACGATATTACAACGGTTGATCTTGCCGGCCATCGAAATTCCGCAAAGGCCAGCTAATCCGGGCTTCAAAGCGACGTTATGTTTGATAGCGGGCTTTAATGGGTTCGCGATAACAGATATACACACGACCGAGGATCGTTGCGCTAACGACGTCCGCCTTTTTTCGGCTCTTATTTTTCGCCGCAACAACTTGCGAATAGATATTTAAGGGGATTTCATTGTACTCTAGCCGCTTAAATGTTGACGGAGAAAAATTGCTATCTGCGCGATAGAAATTACGAGAGTGAGATTATAGCTCCGATAAATTCGCGAAAAACGGCGAAAGCAATTTGCTTCTTTTTCCGAAAAAAAAAAACAAAACAAAACATTACATCCATTTTGTTGAAAATTGTTATCCAAGAATATTATATCAGTTTCTAGATGAATAAGTCTTTTTATTTTTTTAAAGATTCTTGACTCTAAAACGCACGAAATCATATCAATTCCTAATTTTATTATAATCGGCATTATGTCAGTTCAGAGAATGACATTACGGCTGATATAATGGGTTATAAAATTTTTATCGTCATTGCAAAAGCGAGCGGAAGATGAATAGGCCCGCGAAGGAATTCTATATTAATTCAAGCCGATTATACCCTCTTCAAACGGTCCTCTCGCGAGCTCATTTATACGCGTCTGCCACAGTCGCGCAGAGCCAATATCAGTACTTATTAATAAACGTCGACTCCTTGCCTATATTCGCGGCGACTCTTTTGTGCTCGAAAATGAGTTTCGGAACGCGAACGTCACTTTGCCTCCAACCGGAGCCGCCTTCCATCCGCTTTGCGCTCCGCGTTTCGGTATTCTGCCTGGTGAATAATTTAAATGAAGGCGAGGAGGGAGAGGAGGGGAGGGACAATCGCGTTGCCGTCTCGCTCTGCCTCTGCAGCGCGAAAATCCTGCACGAGATCCTGCACATACCAAGCCGATAGATCTTGCCGCGCACGTTACCAGGGCTCTTTGACAAGATTAACCCTGTTTTCCGGCCAGGTTCAATCGTATCAGGGTACCAGCTGGTACACACGACGACCCTTTATCGTCATTCTTTTCTAAATTTAAAGATGTTATCCGCGTGTATCGTTCGCTCCAGATACGGCACAAGCGTTTCCCAGCGAATGGAAAGCCATTTTATCGTATCACGAAACAAAAGTTACAATCATTGGGCGTATAAGTTTGTTTCTATCGCACAACTTTGGTTCGCCTATATCAATTGCAATAAATTCTAACGTCTATTTACATGCGGAATATTTTAACTCTGGCGAAAATGGTGATTACGTGACATATGTGTATTATCTTTTTTTACTATCTCTGTTGAAATTCATAACTTAATGTCATATTAATATGTAACAAGTAGAATCCCATAAGCATAAATTTAGGAATTGAAAGATTGTTAATAAAGGAACGTAAAAATTAGAAATTTTGATTTTGATAAAATTTTACATACATGTAGAGATGGAGGAACGGGGTGATGGATGAATTAAAAAATTTTCAATTGCAATCGCAAAACAATTTTAAGGGAATCTATCCCTTATATAGAACGACTTTTTGTTTTTTGAGATATCTACAAAATTATATTTTATATAAAAGTTTCATGCTAAGAATGCCTCTATTTGATTACATTAATAAAGTTATTTCAAAGATTTTTGAAATAATTTTGAAAGAATTTTCTTCAAAATTGTATTAATATGATTAAATAGAGGTATTCTTATAACAAAACTCTTGTATAAAATATTTTTTAATATTTCGAATATCGCTCTACATACAAGGGGTAGTTTCATCCCTTAAAATTATTTCTAAACCGCAACTGAAAATTCCTCTATTTATCTCACCTCTCCCCTTACATATGTATAAAACGTTTCATCAGATCTGTCCAGTTTACGAGATTTCCTTGTAAGATTATTAACCACCCTATTTTTTTCTATAATAAATTATATTTTTGATGCATAATTTTCACTCTTTCACGCATATCTTTTTATGTGTATCAGTTTTCTAAATGAGACATCTTCAACTCAAAATATTTTAGCCTCTCGGTTCTCCGTCGTTTGATCATCCCCCGGAATCCTGTCCTTCATGTGCACCGCATCATCGTTCAGATGTGCATTCAATAGCGTCGCGGAAATTTGCAGGTTTAGCGTCGCGGAAACTTGCGCACGACGTCTGAAACGGTCCCGTGATTCTCGTTATTTGACCTACGCCTGAGACGGCGTGTCTACGGTTTCTATTATAACGTCACGTTATACGGTCGATGTGGCAGGAACTTCGGGCAACCGTGCACCCTCGCACGTCTTTACGTTAATTACACGGAGTTTGTAGGTGTGCGCTCGCGGATCCGCCGTATTTTGGGGAAGCCGAATCTCCAAGGCGTTGTGAAACCCGTCCTCTCTTCTTCGCAGGAGGAAGAGAGGTGAGATACATAAATCAAATTACCTTTGATCGTCGCTATAACGCGACGCTTACCGTCATCGCGTCTAATTTATCGCGCTAAATGGCCGCGAGCGGCGATGAAGCGGGTGAGAAAGAGAACGAGCGGCGAGAAAGAGAGCGTACTTGCGTACGACAAAGCCATATAAAGAGAGAGAGAGAGAGAGCGATGTCCAGTTTAGTATGCACGCACGAACTGGATAACAGGAAAGTAAATTTTACCATGAACGTGCGTCGCTAGCGGAGCTCGAAGCTCGTCCATGTGTGTCGTCGTTTTACTTTTCCGGTTTCTGAATTGGCTTTAACTTTCAGTTGGTACAGCTGCTGCCCCCGCCCGTCATCCCCCTTTCCTCCCCTATCCTCTTCGTACTCTGGTAACTGCGTGAATATTCATCCGCGGAAGTATTTGATTGCGCGAGAGAAATAGCACGGCTCGTGCGCGTACGTGCGGCCGCATTTACAGGCCGCGCGTTTTCGGAGCAAAGTCTCAGTTGTCTCGGAACGAGCGTCTCCCGCCGACAACTTTCGTCCTCGTCTCGTCTCATCTCGCTTACGCGACTTTATTTTTCTCATTTCGAGTCGCAATTAAGGGGCCTCTTTAAAGTTTTCCGCGTGACAATTCCGAATTCTAAATTTAAAATGAGAAACAATTTCCTCCTCTCTCGAACCGCGCCGCGACAAGACGAGACGAAACGAGACCAGACGAGACGAGACAAGACGAGACGAGACGAGGCGAGGTGAGGCGAGACGATCCGTCTCGGCGCGAATCGCAATAAGAAACAAGTAGACCAATTTAATTCAATGCTCCTCGAGAGACGCGACGCGAATGACCGTGATTGCCAGAATTAGACTACCCGGTATTAATCAGCCGTTAAATGCCGCTTGCTCGTCGGCGATGCACGAGGAATATCCCAACGATTAGCGAATTTTTTCGCGTTAAATAGTCGAACGCGCTATTCGACCCCGATGCGGCACCGATTTTCCTCTCTTCGATTAATATTTTACTTCTGCCGGGCGCACCCTCCGGGGATTAAAGCGACCAAATGTTGCCTGATTAAATGTTTACAGTTGGTGTAAATGACTGCAGCTGTTATCCCCTCTCGGCGTCTCGTCTGCCATTTTACCGACAACTTTATTGTCCCATGCACCATGCGTGCCACCTGTATCCGCGATTAAATACCAATGGTATCGTTAGATTATCGCGGCGCTAAGCAGAGTAATTTTCGCAATTTTCGACGCCAATTTCGGCAGCAATGGCTGGCTCCAGCAACGAGTTTTAGACGCGTGATGGTCACGCGCAATACGTTATCCGGATATGCAAGTACGGGGAGAAAAATGCCATCGCCATCTGCCACCGAACGATTATTATTTCCCAAATAAATTAGCGGGCGCGTAGTAGTAAATCGTGCGAGCGACGCGGCGGTCGGTCAGAGATAAATTATGCTGCCGATACGAGCGTCGTAAGCGATAAACATTAACCATCGCGACGCGGAGCTCATAAATTATTTTAATTAATCGAACGGATCAGCCGACGCTGATTCCTTCGTAAGACGGTGGCGATTCGATCGCTTGATTTGGCACTGGATTCGCCCTTTTCGCGCAGTTCCCTTTCAGGGTGTCTCCTTTTACTTCTCTCGTCCCGTTCCTCCTGTCTCTTGTCTCTCGTGCAATCCCGCTTGAGGAATTCTTCGAAAAATCCTAGCCTTTAGGAACTCACATTGCCGATACGGTGTTTAAGACAAAGAGGGACATCGAGTGTCCTCCCGTAAAGTAGATTCCACAGATTTTATCGGCCGGTCCCGGAGACATTCCGAAATCGAGTAACTTCATTTCTCGAACTGCCTTCGATATCCTTCGATATTCGAACCGAAATTTAAGAGCAGGTAGAAAATGTCAAGAAAGTCCCGAGAAGGAAGCCCGCGGCGGAATATTTCGTTGTTTAACGAGGGAATTTTTACAAAGTAAAAGCGCACGTACATGTATATAAGTATATATGTATATATTTAACGATATATACGCGAGACGCTACGTAAATAATTCCTTTTCTCGGTTTTGCATGAGCAATGAGCAGCAATATTCAAATTATCACAATTTTCGATATTCGACATAAATATTTATCAAAGTTATCGGTTATATACGCGCGCGGTTTCAACCGGTATTCAGAAACATTGTTACAACGGCTACTCTCTCGCACACACGAATTGCCGCCATTAACGATTCAACGTCGGATTCTATTTATATACGGCACTATATCGATACCATTACCGTCACGGGGCTTTAATCACGGTGCTCACCCCTGATTGCGGTTTATCGGGATTTCCGATAACGCCGCTAAGCGCAGCGCGCGTAATTGCATAGATTTCTTCTCCGTCGCAATCCGCGCATATTTATTCTTTCCGACGCGACCGGTCGGAATAGTCATCTGGCATCGAGACTTGACTCGAGAAAATTGCAGGCATACATACATATATATGCGAGAATATTTAACTTTAATTTCAATATAATTTGGCTCGCTATATAGATATATAAAAAATATACATCATTACATTATATATAAAAATATACATCGTATTATCGATAATATTGAATTATCGATAATATTGAATAATACTTGTATCATCAAGATGGATCGTAAACACGAATGAATATAAGGATGATTTTCACGTCCTTTAAATTATTTTTCGAAAAGTTTCGAAAAGAGACTCATTAAAAATTTTTGATCTAAAATGTATCATGTGCGCTATTTATAATATATTATATATAATATACAATATAAATATAATGTGTAATAATATATATATATATATATATATATATATATATATATTACAAAAATAACATTGATATATTCAATCATATTTACAATATAATTTCAAATTAATAAATAATAAACTATTTTAGATGAATAAGAAAAATATAAAAAAATACCTGTTTTGATAAATTAATTTTGTTCAATACTGATGAGTCATCAATCACGCAGATTAATTGACGCAGAAAATGATAGCATCTTTTAATATTTGTCGCGAGATGATGCGACGAACACACATACGCAGCGATTCGCATCACTACCTTCTTGTTCGAGTCTCGTTGTATGAATGGTAACCAATGATGCCAGATTGCGGCCTTTCGGTAGCATGCGGCAGCATGGAGGGGGTACTAGAAGGAGACAAAACATGATTCTCCCTCCTTCTCGCAGAAAAGAGAGAAAGAAAATCATGTTTTGTCTCCTTCTATTACCCCCTCCATGCTACCGCATACTACCGAAAGGAATCTGACATCAGTGAGGGTAACACAAAAGGCAATAAACTGACACTGATAATAGACAGTAGTGTCTACGTCATACGTCGTAAAATTCCTAACAATTCGCGACTTCTCGCGACGTATACCGCTACTGTTTACATGACCTTACTGTTATGCCTGAGGCAATAGCACAAGGCGTTCCGTATGTTTTACCTCGCAGTATCTCGAGAAACACGGTCGTGATAAGTCTTAAAATGTTAAATATGATCATTTCTTATTTTCATCGATAATCAATCCGTGAAATTAATTAACTTTCGCGATATATGATTCATTGATGTATCGATATATGATTCATTGACGGAAATTATAATTGTAGATTCTTATTTCAAGATCGACACATATATTTAAAATGGTTATATTCGAATCTATTTCGCACATCGCGCGTTTTAAATTCCTCGATATAAATATCATTTACAAAATTGAGAGCGCGAAATAATTTACACTCAATTCGTATAATGTTGCGCAATATTAAGATGAAAATGCCAATGTCATTCTCAAATTTTTTGATCATTTACAAAGTATCGCGGATAGAATTGTCGTTCCGATAAATTAATAAACAGCATTCAATTAAAAATTATTAACAAAATTATTAACCCATATATTTTAATTTTCATCAATTGCGTATCATAAATTCGTATTTGTGCACCCTTGTAGCTTGTCAAAATGTGTATTTCGCAACAATTTTTGATTTTTATCGTACAATTTTAAATGCCGAACGAATCGCAGTTTTGTGCGACGCGTAATTTTTGCATTATTCTCTCTTCGCAATATAATAAAGTACGTCACGATTAACGTCGGAAATGCTGTACAAAGTGCCGCGTAATTATCGTATTCTGTGCGCCATCGTAATTAACTGTCTTTGCGCGAGTGAATAATATGTGATTGCCATGAAAGTGCAAAAGAATACGAAGAGGAGAAGGCTCGAGGAGATGACGACAAGGCAACAGGAGGCAACAGGAGGCAACCGGAGGTGAGCAATTTATAATTTATTTAATGTACTATTTGTTACTTGTTAAATTTATTCATTTATATCATAAATATCATAAATCCATTGCCTCAAGAAATTATGGATTTATAATATATAATAGCATATAAATTTAATTTTGTGAAATATGTATAAAATAATATTGGAGGCCTGCAGTTTTTATTTATCATAACTTCTTCATCATCGTATTTATTTAACACAAAATAAAACATTATTATAAATATTATTGTAATAAATTATTATATTTAAAAAATTTAATATATAAATCATATTGCTATAGAATTGTAGCAGTATTATAGTAGCAGAATTATAGTAGCTTATTTAAGCTACATTGCAAATTATATGCTATTATTCAACATTTCCATTTATTTTCTGGTGAATCTGACGATCACAATATCTTTCCAAAAAATTCTTCCTGAATTTCAAAAACCGTATCCGCAATTTTGCAAATATATTGTGAATTTTTTCGTCGTTTCTATCGACTATTTTTTTTTAATTTATTAAATATCGACTGCGTGATTTATTATGTCGCGATAACAAAATTATTATCGTCCAATTAAGCTGCTATAGAAACACTGGGTGGGTCTTCTCAACGATTCTCGCGATTGTAAACAAACATAAGAGGGAGTGACTATCGTAATTTATTCAGGCTAACAAGCCAAAGAAAAATTCGACGACATCGAACCCTACCTAACAATGCTTTATCGGTGTAGCGGTTGCTATTAATGTCCTATGGATGTCTTATCTTCGGGCAGCATGCAAGCGGGAAGAATGCCGCTCCTCGATGGCAGTCGTGGATAATGTTAAAGTCGGATACACACCTGGCTTGGAAAATAGAAATCAATTTCTCATCGCGAAAAATGCATCGATATCGTGTTCGAACGCGTGAAGCTTTATTAAAAAGTTAATTGCGATGGATGGGAGATATCGCGATGTATTCCACATCGCTGGGCACTTTATAGAGACATAGTCCATGGAACGTACACGGGCGTATCGGTTTTATGATACTCTGAAATCGTGTTTAGAGAGCACAACTCGGGCGCGGTCTTGAGACCTTTCATCGAAGAAGAGACGATGCTTGCAGAATTTTCACGCAAGTAAAGTGTTTATTCTGACTTTGAAAGGTCTCGCGACCAAGATGCTTCCCGAACGTCATATTTATCTTTATCTTCTATTTCAATAAACGGATCTTTAATATACTTCCATCTCTCACGATGACAGACACGAGTCTTCGATTTGCCGGAGTCGCAAGGCAACATTGCCTTTTGCAATCATAGTTAATGTAGAAAATGTAAATGTAAAGTATTATCATTTAAATGGATTGCATCATTGCATAATACCTTCTCTTAATTTTCCTATATGTTAGATAAATTTTTTTACTATCGCATTTATCATTCTCAAGTAAATAATTTTCATAATTGCATATACTAGTCTCACTTATTCTTCCTGGGGTTTGTTTTACCCATTATCACTTCCCCTTCGCCGAGAACACCTCGCGTTGTGAATACCGCGTAATGCGCGCGTGACGACTCTTCGCGTGACCGCGTAGAAAGGACAGCCATCGTATTTCTAGACCCCGAAGAGTGCGATCCCGTGCCGAGGTGTTCGCCGCTAAGTTACGCGACCGGCACGATATTAATTAGTCCACGTCTCGCGCCGAGGAACGGCCGACCCCGGGAAGGCGAATCTAGCGCTCGCGCGTGCTCGAAATTCAATCGCTCGTGCAGCGACTGCTAGTCCGGGGTGGAATAATAATTATCGCGGCAGTTAACCCCGTTTCCAACAGTCTTCGATCACAGTAGACGCTCGTCGTCAGACCGGCTCGCGGCAATTCCTCTCCCGGCTCTGTAATTAATTCCGCGTCGCGTATCGCAACGCGACGAAAATTGAAGGCGGATTTATTCTATCCGCTCTCGGTTCAAGAAAGAGAAACAGAGAAACAAGGAGAGAGAAGGAGAGAGAAATTATGCTCTTTCTCTCTCTCTTTTTCTCCCTCAGTTAGTACTTGCATGGCCGGCGAACGGCAGATTCTAATTGTCCTTTAGCCCTCGTGTTCCGGACGCAATTTAACCCACCTCCGGCTTTGACCCTGTTATTTCGACGAAATTATGCGTTTTGGACGCTGCGCGCATCCCGCTGCCATCCGGTAATTCTCGGGATAATCATATAGTAGTAGTAACTTTAGCTAAATGGTCAGTGGTGTAACTAAGCATGGACGAGGGTGATGGAATTTATATAACATTGGCTTGTACATAATATATTTATTAATTTATTTGTGCCACAATACCCTTTGTTTGTATAACGAGGCTGTATTATTCATACCTTAAAAAGGTAGAAATATGTTTGAGAGATGAATAGTTGCAATTGGATACAGCGAGGAGAGAAAAGAGGAGAATTGCGGAAGAGCGAAGAGCGTTACACTCGAGCGTTGAATAACCTCGGCTAGGTACTTAAAACAGTACGAATACCAGAATATTCATTGCGACCGGCAACGTTATAAAAACAAATGGTGTTGTTGAAAGCTTCCTCGCAACTGCGCCTCTAATTTTGCCCTCATCATACCTTCCTTCCAAATGGACACGAGTAATTACAAGTTGTCTATTGTAATCTGAGCATCTGACATTTTGTGTCATGCCGGAAGCGCATGAGATTGCATTATGGCTGGCATGAAACTGCACGGAAGTAAATTGCGGTTCCCATAAAGCCGCCGGACTATACGAGACATGCGTGTACGTGTCGAGTTCTTGAATGGGAAATTATATTTCCTGCCGTGGGGGTGGAATATATCTTTTAGAGAAAGACCAAAGGGAGATTAGAATCATTTCATGATACGAGTAAATACGTTATACTTGCTTATTTTTATACTAATTGCAATGTCATCTATTACACAATCTCTATATTGATTTTTTTATAATAAATATTGTATGAAATATTTTCATACAACATTTATTATAGAAATATAAAATATGGCAAGGGCGTTTACGTTGCCCCAAGTTATCATCAACAAAAATATATTATAAAATTATATATTAAAAATATATTTTTTTAAATATATATAAGTTTAAATATATAAAAATTATATATTTTTTATATATTTAAAATTATATATATTAAACATATATAATTTTAAATATATAAAAATTATATTTTTAATTATCTATTTAAAAAATATATAAATATATTGTAAAATTTTATCACAAGTAATAACTTGGGTGTGCATTACACTTTGTTTATGGGATCGATAAGAAACGAGAACGAGGATTATCACAATGATAAAAATATATGCGTAAAATGCAAATGTAATCGGTTTTATATTTAATACGACAATGATTCTAATCTACGTAAAAATCGATAAAATGATGGCAAATGTCTGATAATTTTACACGTAACGCGTTATTAAATCAATAAAAAATTTACCTTGCTGATTACCGGTTTATCAGCTTTGTCGTCATATTGCGAGAATTATCCACCAGTTTCTATATACGCTTCAAAATCCTCAATCCCCTAACGACATTGCGCTAGAGTTGATCCCGTTGATAAATCCTGCATTTTTATGATACAAAGCCGTGTAATCGTCCCAAAGCGATACATACGACATTCGTAAAGTGGTGCTTCAATCTCAGTATCAACCTTAACTTAAGATCAGGTAACACGCCTTAATTGATCGTAAGCGTATTTTTTCACCCGCGAGACGAGACGGTAAACTCGTTTCCATCTGGTTAGTCGAGATAATCGCAGCGTTCGCAAGAAGCTCCTGTAAAAACTGAATCGATAAAAAATGATAGGAACGAAACATTAAATCTAAAGCTAGCCATTCATTTCGTAAGATGTATATCTCCAATTTTCGCTATCTATAAATTTTTAATTGTATAATCCAAAATTTACAAAAAGAGTTTATATGTGTCTTTGACGTGCGAATTTTTCTAGAGCACTTGAGCAAAAATAGTCAGTGTACAAAGTTTTAAAATTAAAAATTAAAAATATAGATATGCGTAGTAAAATCTCCCTCCCTAATTATATACTGTTAAATAAATTTTACTCTAGCCAGCATTTCGTTTGATGTTTGCTTGTTAAGAGATAATTTTGTAAATACGGAAAAGCTGAAGTAATGATGACATTCCCCTTGATATTTTCGCAAAGCAAGGATCGACTGAAAAGAAAAACTTCATCAAAGAATTCCGACTCTTAAAATATTTTTCTTATAATAGAATTTTGAGTCTTTTCCATATTTGATACAGTTGAAGATTTTGCTTCAGCGATTAAATTTCCATAATTAAAAATAAAAAAAATTATATGTCGCGCGCAATAAAACGTCTCATCTCGACATGCACGTGATATATTATATCATAATAATTCCGCGTACGTATTAAACGTCAGGAGCTGAATCGTGCATGTGTATTAACATCTTAACGTCACGCGCGCATACACACTCGTGTGGTTAAGTGGTTAAGTGCGGCAAATATCCCTTATTCGCTGTTGACGAGCTCTATCTTGTGTACGCAGACACGAGTGTGTGCCTAAACAAAATGTCAGAATCAGACAGGGCCTCGTTACGCTGAACACGAGGTGCAAATTCCCGCCGAAGTCGTTAAGCTAGATGATGGAGGAAATGCCCGGCAGTCGTGTATTCCGGATGTATAGCGTGGATGTGGGGAAATGTGACGCGCTATATACATGTTTGTACCTCGACTCTGTCGCGCATTCGATGATCAATCATTCGTTCGAGCGGAGTGATCCGAACGTTCTCTCTGCATATGGGGCTGATCAACGTCTCCGGATATGTCGCTGCGCTGCGCGGCGTAATTAACGTAATTGCATCCGGGAAATGTGTCTCGGGAATAGAAACATCGCTTTAATGTATCGTATATAATGTATCGTATATATAATCGTCTCGTGTCATTGAGAATTCCTCTTTCTCCCTTCTTCTCTTTCAGATTCTCCAAAGTAAAAATCAAGTTTGCAGAGACGAGAGGGATGAAATATATCCTATTCGTTGAATATCTCGAACAAAATGGAGCATGCAAAAGATTCGGGTTGCTTCACCGGTTTATAAGAAAAGTCTGAAGAGCATAACGCGGCGGCATTGACGAAGCGCGTCGAGGAAAACGATTTTTCCGTCTGAAAGTACTTTCTCGAGCCAGCAACTTCGTTTGCGGCCGCGCGACGCGAGAGATCTACCTTGACAGAAGAGCGGAGACAGAGGAGGAAGGCGAGAGAAACGGATTAAGCCGACGTCGCGTACCAGTTTTTCTCGCGATCGGAAAACCGACGATAAATGCGTGGCGACGCGAAAGTGTAAATGGCTGCTACGCGCTTTAGCTGCAACGTTCACCAAGCTGCTGGTAATCGCGTTCGTACGACAGCCATTTAAAAGCCCTTGGAATAAAAAGGGAGACGAGAACAAACACGCGCACGGCCCCGCGAATGCATTAAATCAGTCTGTCGGAGAAGCCTCAAAGGTTCCTTATTCCGCGTTACTTCTACGACCTCTCCAAAGCTTGTGCAGAAACGAAGCTGGAAACCCGCGAATGAGGTTTAGTCTTTCAAGAACGGTATACGTTCCCTCCACTTGGAATGTCCCCTGGCATTACTAGTACCGTTCACGCGTATCGTCAAAGGGTAATTCATTGCGCCTCAAATGCACTTTTCAGTACGCTTGCGACAATGGGACGAAGAACTTTGAAATTTCCAGCGTTACGTTTAATGCCGTTTGAACCAAATGGGAGTCCCTGATGCACCGAAGGAAGGCTTTTAGTTTAATCATCGTATAAAAACAACCGCGAATGCCCTCGCACGCTTTGTGCGTCGAGCAATATTGTTGCGTCCTTTTCGATGACGTATCAGCAACGATCCCAATGCGAGGAGTTCTCTTACGATCCGACGCATCCTCCAGATTTCTCGAAAGCCCAAAAATCAATACGCGAGCCATATCGGTCATCATATCCAGTTGCCCGTCGCGTCTCCTCGATTGATATTTCTCTCTGCTTGATTGTCGATCCTTGCAATATCTGTCACTACAAACGGCCGCACGCTTCAATCACCGCGCGCCTCTTCCTCCCGTCCGCTGTCTCCCGCATGAAATTTTTGCCGCCGGCATCGCTCTTTCATGCGGCTGTAGAAAAAAAAAAAAAGAAAGAATAGTTGTCTCGCTTTATGCGGATGATGAGGAGCGATTCTCATCGCGATTCTTATCTGCCCTTTCGCAAACGCGAATATTTCTGATTTCTAAGCAAGCTACACTCTATATATTTCTTTTTTATTATACCGTCTTTTCACACAGCATTTTTTTTCCGTATAATATATATTACGTGCGCTCAACACGGTCAGGGAAACATATAACTGCCGCACCGCAAAGTTTTAATAAGAATCTTGAAACGACCGCCGGATGTGGGGAAACGCGCTCTTTTACACGAACGAGAAACACTCAAGATTTAGAAAATTTTTTTCTTGGTGTCTGTCTATATATTATTGCAGAGATAAAATTACCCTTATTATTTATATGCAATAAAAGAAGTATGCAATTATAATAGTTTTTAAAAAACTGTAGACAGATAAATTATCGTTGCTGTATAATGTTTTTTTAAATAAAATGAAAATAGAAAAATAAGGTGCACAGTAAAATTTGCACAATTTATAATACTTGTCGATGCACTTGCAAAATGTAATGCACTTTGTCTTCAGATAAGATTATATAATCTTTTATAATCAAGTTTTCCATCACTGAAATTAATGAAAGTTACTTTCAGCAAGTTTATACGAAAGATATTTATGAATAAATCAAAAATAAGATATTTATGAATCAAAAATGCTTTCAAATATGCATTCTGATAAATGGATTAAAAAATACAAGAGTATGAGTTATTTTACAGGTGGCTTAGTGTCTGTCTATACATATATTATTGCAGAACTAAAATTATTCATTATTATTTGATAAATGTAATAAAAAATATACAATTATAATAATTAAAAAAAATTGCAGATAAATAGTTACTGCATAATCCTTTTAAATAAAAAAATGTGCAAAGTTTAATGACCTCCATCTTCCTATGATTATCGATGCACGCAAAATGTAATGCACTTCGTTTTCAGATAAGACTATATAATCTTGTTACGTAAATCGATTTTTCTCTCTCGCGAGTAAGTAAACGTGACTTCGAAGATGAGACAAAGAGAGAGAGAGAGAGAAGGAGAGACATGGTTATAAGGAGTAGAGATATCGTCTGGGAGGAATAAATTAAAGAAAAAAAAAATTCCGCAATCTCGTCTCTTATCAAAAGAATTACGAAGCCTTTATCGGAATTAAACGTTAACCCAATTTTCATGCCGAGCATGAATACATTACGGGTATATAGCGGAATAGAATATTGCCCCACCGGAAGCCAATCTCCTCGCCAAAGTCCCGCTACTTTGGCCGCCAGCCGATTTTTCGAACATCTCTCATGCAAATGCCCTCCGTGCCGTTCTCTCCCGAAATGGTCGGCGTATAAAAGAAGATATCGTGTTCCTACGACTAATTAGAAATGTGAAATCTCCTTATCTCGGTTATCTCTCGCGCGCGTTAATTCCTTTAATGATTGCGGGCAGGCACGAATCGCGTTTTTCCTGCCCGGAAACGTGGATATCGTGACAAAAGTCGTAGAACTCGGTGGATAGCGCCGCAATTACATCGCGCGGGGATTTAACTTTTTCAACTATAGCCATTATTACGTAACATTTGACGTTGGGACCGGCGGTATTCTTCTCCGGCCACTTGGACGAAACGTGTGTAGAATTCATTAAAGGAAGTCGCACAATTTTGGGCGCGCGACGAATCTACGTCTTTGAAGAGATGCCCCGCGATTCGCTGAATTTCCCACGATTGTCTCATGCAATTTTTTTCGCGCAATATTAATGTATTCGTGCATTATATTATACGTAGCTAACATGAAAAGCGATAATCACTGTATAACGCACGCGATAATTAGCAAAGGCTCGTCCTTACGTGCTTATTAACCGTACGGTCATCGTCATCATCTTAATTAGCCAAGCTCGTTAAGTTACACGCGCAAGAGACGTCGGGTAATTTAAAAAAGAAGTACGCCAAGTAGTAAAATATGTCGCATACGCCTGCGACAAGTAGATGATATATTTGTGGACGCGCATATTACTAACAATAAGATGTCACTGTTTTGCTCAATGTTATCTTGACATTAATGCATAGGTATGAGACAAGCGGCGAGACAAGAGACAAAAACATGTTAATCTCTGGGGCTTTTTTTATCTGAAAGATTTAAAACTATTGTACTTAAATTTGAGAAAAAGAATATAAAAAGTATTTATATTTATATCCTTACAAACGCTCGCTTATAGTTTTTGTAAGTTTCTCGCAGAATATTAACGCTGCGTTCGTTTAAAAAATATTTCGTGTGAAAAATATTTTTATGTCGAATTATACAATACGTTTAAATGGCATGCATTTTCGCATCTCGATTGCATAATGGAATTCGCCCGAGGTACAAATTTTACGCGCGATGCTTCCTCTTTTCGCGCCGGAGAACAGCGACTACCTGGACAATTAATCAAACTATTACATTATCAAAAGCTATGTTCACGTATTTTCCATTTTTCATATTACGCTTTAAATAGCGCTCTCGCTCCTAGCCGCAGCGCAATAAATGCACCGAGAACAGGTTCATTCCGGCATGAATGCTAAAAGGGCATAAGGATAAAGGAAGATCATAGAGAGCAAAGGGCGGCGATGGGAGGCGGCGGTGGCACCGCCACCAGAGTGAATGAATTTATTCATACGAGACGTTGTAACACCGCTCCGTGGGCGGAATCCAATTTTGTTAGCCGTCCCCGCAGACAGAATGGAGCGGCTAATGCCCGTCACGAGGGGCATTTGCCCCGTTTAAGCGGGATAGTTACGGCATTTAGCGACGAATCCAAGTTTTTCGCCGGTTCCTTTCCTTTCCGCATCTCACAAACTCACGCTTCCTCTCTCAAACGTCAGTCTCTCCCTCCCCGTCTCTCTCTCTCTTTCTCCATCAGTTAAGGGGCTAAGTCGAGTTTGATAGCGACAGCGCGTTCTTCGGCGATAGTTTACCCGCGAATCCCAAGCTGCGAACGACTTCCCTTTGCCCGGCGAAATTTGTTTGGAAACTTTATTCATTCGTAGCAAACGGTCACTTCGTTCTCCTCGCCTCCATCTTCCAATGAATGATTTCGACGAAACTCAGAGTCTAGGGAATATCCGAGCCTTCAGTCTGCGAATTACCGGTCAGGTGAGGTTCCCAACTTTGAGAAACTGGACGAACAGTTCTCCGGAAACTTGTCCGTTGCGCGTAGCCGCTCGTATTTTTAAGCCCCACTTCTCCCTCCGAAATAACTCCCAGACAACTCCGGGCGATTTTAATCCGAGCTATTAGCGACCATTAAATGTAATTTAATAATTGTATCTCCCGAAAGGGTTACGAGGCGTATGCGAGGCGCTGAGTGCTTCTAATGTGCCATTAAAGAGTCCTGCCATTGACAATCCTATCGTATTGTCTCGAGAGACATACACAAGCGTACCATAACCGCCACCATGTACACGCGAATATATATCTTGGTGAAAATCCAATCGTTTATATATGTACATTCGAACCGCCGAGATCTCTTAATACATTGCTTAACCCATTTCGCACGCTGTTCGCTAATCGATAAAGTTAAAGAAGATAAACTAAACGGCCATAGAAATCCACAATGGGTTTCAGGCGGATATTGCGTTTCCTGCTTCCCGCATTTCGCGTGCCATTTGATCCAACCATTTCCCCCACAAATAATGTAATCGTATAAACATGATTTCTAATAAAAACATATCACTGTATTTATTTTAGATTTAATATGTGACAATAGGATTATCCGTGTAAATAAGAAACATCATAAATTAATATACACAACTGATATAAATAATTTATTTAACATAAACTCCGTTGCTAAAGCCGATTGCCGAGCAAAGTGGCATAGATTAAATTCAAAAACACGTTATATGTATTAGTAATAAGTCGCTTAACGCGCTCGAAACGAGAACGCGAACCGGAGGGAAAATTTATCGAGCATTAAGTGACTTTCCAAATGTTCGGTACAATATTTTCTCTTATTTTCCAATATAGAGAGTTACCTCCCGGATTACGTTCGCGCGGAAAGCACTAAATATATATACTCTTGTTTTTCGCACTGTGCTCCACGTGGCTAGAACCGCCGCTAAAGCTGCGAGAGAATTTCTGACCCGCGTAAAAGAACCGCAGAGGCGCCCAAGCCGCGACCAGGATTTGCATCGGCGATAATAAACTTGGTAGGTATCCCCGCTGCGGCGGTAGACCGCTGTCAACGCGTGACAGTTTAAAGCGGCATGAGCTAGTCTCTACAGCCGAAATCACACCGCCGCCTGCTGTTACCTCCGGCATCGGCGTAGGCGCCTCCAGCCAGCCAACCAACCAGCCAGCTAGTGAACTTTATAGTCAGCGGAAGCCGGTGGCCCTAGTACCCATTAGTTCCTTGAGCCCCGGATACACTGCTTAATCCAATTTGCCAACTCTCGAGCCAAGGCGTAACATACCCACCAAGCGTGACATTTATGCAGCCGGCGGAAAAGCTACACGCGCGAAATTATTGCGCAAATAGGACGACGGAGTCGGCAAATCCTGGACGTTACGTGCCTTTGACTCCTCTCACCCTCTCGCGGGAAGAGGGAGCCGAGTCTCTTTCACCGGTAGCGTTTAATTATCGGCTTTGAAACTGCCGCTCGCATGCAATTACGAAACGCAATATGTATCAGGCAATATGAGTCAGGCGTCGTAAGGTGAACTCATTGCGCGAAAGGTCGGAAGAAGAAACGCTTGCGCAGAAAATTGTTCTTTATTTCGAAACACTGTCCTAAAATAGGTAAACGCGAGCAATCTTCCTGCCTGGTTCATTATAGGATTCTTCAAAGGACTTTTGAAAGGCTCTTTCATTTTTGTGAATGCCGAATACGAGCTTCTGGCAACGAGTCTACGAATTGCACCGCGCGAGTTTGCAAGTCGGTGCATAATACAGGCGGAGAGTAGTGAAGTTTACGTAATACGGGACAATAGCTGCGCGGGCTTATTTTACCGTGATTATAGAGGCCTTCAACCCTCCAACCTAGCTGCGTAGATTGCGGATAACCATAGAAAATGCATAATATGTAGCGAAATATATTTAAATTAAATGAACATGTCGAATTGTAGCGAAAAGAAGCCAAAAAGAGCAGATGATTTTGAACCTTACAATGTTTCTCTTTAAACAAAATAGATAATTATAAGATTATGACATTGCAAAATTGTTATCATAATAGCTAAAATGATTTAATCAATCAAAAATTAAAAACGATAATAAATTTATACCTGTTAATTAAAGGCCATAAATCATACTTGCCGTGTACAAATGTACTTATGATTATTAAACTGAATAATAATCTGAATAATCAAAAATTATAATAACAATTTATAATTTATATTTAATAAATGTACTTAATAAATGTACAACTGTAATAATTGATATGCTAATAAATTAAAAAGTATCAAAGCTATAAAGTATCTCATATTTTCTTACATTTCTTTAACGTGTAATAAATGAAAAGATGTAAATATGGATAAAATTAATATTTAAGTCGCATTTAAGGTATTAAAAACAGAATAAATTAAAATTAATATTTATAAGGCTTCAAAAATATAATAAAATAAAAATATATAACATAATAAAATAAAAAATTGAGTAAATAAAAGAATATAATAAATAAAATATAATAAAATATTATAAAAATATAATAAAATAAAGATAAATTATATTTCCTGATCAAGTAATGCATTAGTATTGCGAAATCATTAGTAAATGATAAATGATTAGCTATTTATTTTAGATTATATTCACAATATATTATTTTGTGCTACAACTTATTAATTTTTATATCAAGCTTTCAATTAAAAAAAAATCTTTAAAATTAAAATAAAAAATCTAATAGTATTTTTCTGATATAATCTTGATATAAGATTTTAATTGCGACTATATATATATATATAATTTGAATAAAATTATGCAATCTTTCCCGAGATTTCGAAATGTAGTAGATATGTTTACCACATAAATAACAATTTATTTTATTTTGTTTTAAATTTAATTTCCTCACATGTATACATGTACATGCACAAATTTTATAAATATTTTGCAATTAGCGATCAATCCATACAATTAATTAATTCCACGATTAAAGAGATTCGTATCAAAGCAACAGTTATTTATCAAAAGAAATATGGCGCAATTTGAAATGGAAATCAAAGCGATGGAAATTACTGTTCCAATGCAACATATTTACGAGCATTAATTATTACTTTAATGATCCGTATATTCGTACAATTCTTATATTTAAATATACACATCGAATATATATATATATATATATATATATATATATATAACACGAGAATTAACAATCTCTCATGTAATTAATAAATAATTTATATATTAAACAGAACGTTCGATATTTAAATTATATACATAATTTTACAAAAAAAAATTATAATATATATGTACCTTATAATTTTTTATTTTATAATTAAGAATTTTATAATGAATTGATTGGCACTCGATGCTCGTCTTTCGGAGTATATATTATTTTTTGGAATAAAAAGAAAAAGGATTTAAATACAGACATAAATTAAATCTCTTAATTAAATCTTAATTCTATAAAATAAATTATAAATATATATTACACAAAATATATTATATATTATAATCCTCCTATATATTTTGGCTACACCTTGACGTTGAAGGTGGAGAGCTCAATAACTAGGAGATTTATTCTGAAGGGAAAGCCAAGTTCTAATGGTTTTTAAGACCCGTTTCTTCAATACCTCCTTTTGCTTTTTTATCAATTATCGACAATTAAAATGGGATAGTGTATGATACGCAATTATATAATTATTATATAATTATTAACTATCTACATACATTGTATGTTGTGTGTGTATGTGTTGTGTGTGTATTTGATGCATGCAATAATATATATATTATTGCATGCATCAAATATAAAATTCATGCAATATAATTTTTTGAAATATTAATTTTGAGCGCTGTTGTAATTTAAATTTTACGTGTTATAGATCAAGGTAGATTACAATGTCAACTCCCCAATTCAGTGTGCATCGATCGGTGAGTGAAAAATTTTTATTTTATAGTAAAAACGCCAAGCATATATAAGTATATCTTATTTTTTTAACTTTTATCCGTTGCATATAAATTTGGGTACTTTTTATGTACTTGGCTGTATGTTTATATTATATTATACATTGTTTATTTTTTTAATATATAATATGCTAAATTCAGATTCACTTTATAAGCAATTTTTTAAAATTTGAGAAAAAATAGTTTCACGCAATAAATACTTCATCTAACCAATGTCCCATCAATTTAAAGTATCTAGCGTTCAATGTAAATGAAAAGTTTTTGGACAACATTTAGATTAAGAAGGAGACGGAAACAAGAAAACGGTAAAACTAATTATTCGTTTCAAGAAAATACTCGATCCCAAGAGGGAACGACAGAGTCTCTCTAATCGTTTTTACGCTAGGGTGACAGAACTAGTTCTTAGGCCATCTCCGGAAAGAAGGCAGCAGCGACCTAAATGGAACTCTGAATCGAACGAGAAGAAAGAAAGAAAGAGAGAAAGAGATAGGGCACGTTAAACAGATACGTATCAACGTCTCTGTCACGAAAGACAAACATATAAGCATCTTCGCATTGCAAATACCGAAATCTAGACCAGCTCGGTTCGTCACGCTCGACTTTTTCATTCGTACATCGTACTCGAAGAAATATTAGCAATGAAGGGTCTAAGTAACGACAACCCCAAGCTAAATAGTGCGTGCGAAAAGAGATTAATGGAACAACTTGAAAGAATTCTTTATTAGAATTACGACCTCGACGAAATACATACTCTCCCTCTTATTTACAAACTTTTAACGGAACGTCCATTAATAAATCTTTCAAATATATTTGGACAACGATAGATTGATGACCCTAATAAACACAAATATTGTCATTATTTTACCGCACATATTAAAACCATAAATAATTTGAAAAACCCATAATAACGGATAAAACTACTGCTGTGGATAACAAATAAATCATATAATAATTTATAGGTACATATGAAAATAAAATAAAAATGTAAAAATTTATATTTTGTAAGAGACACACATCACTTTCAGAAAAAAACGCAAATATAAATACACATCTAAAAATCCAAGAGCTATTTTCATATAAGCATTAAATTTAATATTTTATAGATAAGCTGAAATATTGCGTTAAATAATCGATTCAAAATCCATTTCGTTACGCCTTGGCTTAATTGACTGAGCATGTCGTTATTCTAACCGGTTATCGACCGTAATCGCACGTAATTGCTTAAAAGATGCGGATAGACCTTCGGGAATATGTCATCACACAGGGGGAAAATAAAGTAAACGCGAAACCAGATGAGATTGTTCGCGGAGATAAATGAGCAGTCTTGTTTAATCCAGACGGCAAATTAAACATTGGAAGAGTTATCGTGACTTTAGAGTATAATAACATCCTTTATTACAACATAATTAATTAGAGAAAATAAAATCTCGCCTGTGTAAATAAAAATATACATAGGCTACTATATAATTATAAATATATATAGACATGCGTAGAGAGTAGACGTGCATTTTTTCGATGACAAGAATATCTCGTTGCAGTTTTAATCATCTATGCATAATATGATATATTATAAACGTTAAATACTATGCATGTTATCGCAAACTCATTAATAAATGACATATATCAGAGAGAGAATAAGAATATATTATGAGTCTAAAAATATATTCTATAAATTTTACGTACATGCAAATATAAATGTCTCATGTCAGACAAAATGCACGAGCAGTAAAACGATGAATTAACAATTAAGTCCTATTAAAGGCGATCAATTGATCCAAGATGCATCTGCAATGCTCACTGATCATAAAGTAAGGTGGCATTAACGAGACATAATGGATGATCACGTGTTACAATAATGCAACGACAATCTTAATCGACCTTTATTAACCGTAAAAAATAAAATTACCTTGACGGGAGATAAGTAAACACACTATTAATAACGCGATATACCTATATATATATGAGATCCTCTTGAAATAATATATAATTTGTACCGATATAGCGCATCGTATAAAAAATAATAAATATTGATATGGAGATTCGCATCCAGATTTTTCTTTTATCTCTTTACCTTCTTTTATTCTTTGAATAATAAGAGACTTTGCAAACTCTTAACGGGACGCTAAAGATTGGGTTTTCATTAAAATAAAAAATATGTGCAAAGCAATCCCAATAGAAACACGCACAGAAATCAGCACGCTTTATAAATATTCAGATCCTTTTAGCGCATTTCATTTAATGCTAGCACTGTAAACACAACGCGGTGCGTTATAAATACTGTCACGTAATGGAACTCTTCTTTTTTTAATCTTTTCTTCTTATCTTAAAATCAATCAACTGTCATAGAATGTGCCATTTAATTGTCAAAAATATACACGTCGCTAAACGATTTAAATCGCGAATGTTTACGCTGCGAACGTTACATTCAGATTGTGCTCAAATAATTGTGCTTGCCATTTGAAAGACATCCATACGTACATGCATACACACGTAATATCAACATGAAAAATATCAATATATCAATCTCAATATGTCTATCAAAAAAAGATTTTCAAATTAGTCAAGTAGATGTATATATTATCTCATTCCGCATATGATATATGAATACATATGGATGTTTCGGAATATGTTGCAATTTCTCTCTTTTCTCGAATTTTTTGAGATAAATTTATACGCGTAAACTGAAAATGTTTCTAAAAATTCGTCCAATATTCGCCTGTCAAATTCCATCACATCGTCGCATAGGATTATTGTCACAACGTTATCGCATTCCCGCGATGCGACACACTTGTATCGACACAGTAAATATTTATTGAGTCAATGCATCATTTGCAGCTATTTTAATGTCTAAATAAGAGAGCATTTCTCGCAAATGATAAATATTGTTACTGTAACAATATTTCGCGAAAAAAAATTCTAGACACCCTGTCGGGGTTTAAAAACAATACGCTCAAATATTAATAATAAAATTTTACAATGATTTCCGTAGTTTTTTAATTACTCTGGTAATTTGATATAAAGTAATTTGATATAAAAATGCCACACGCGTACTGTTTTTAAAAATCAAAATTACTTTCTTCTTTAAATAGAACATACTCTTTTCATTCATCTTTTTGTGACTGCTATTGCAGCAAATTCAATGATCCATTAAACATTCATTAAAGTTTAAAAAATATTACACACTAACATTCGAAATTAAACAATCTGAGTTATTAAAGTCCTTGAAGGGTCACGGACTCGTGTCGTAAAAAATATAAACAGCAGATTTCAGTGGAAAAAGGAGATATCCTCGATTTCTTTTTATCGAGGTTTCGTAGGTGACTAAAAAGTTGTCGCGACATTTATGGTAAGCGTGCTATATAAGGACGACGACGACGCTAAAAGCCGTAATAAAAATAACTCGCTCGAAGATATTTTGCGGCGACGAGACAGAAAGTAGCAAGCGTGCCACGGCCTCGCCGTCTCGGTTCAATTCGCCTCGTAAATCTCGCGCGACCTGGGCGCAGCCGCGTCGCGTCGCGCCGCGCGACACGTAATGCTCGGCCGGGCATTTAAAACGGAGCAATTAGCCGATGAGTGTGCGGAGGGTGGCTGTTACTTTATAATCATTAACGTCAAATATTCCACGGGCGAGTGGTGCGCTCGGTGCCGGCCGTGAAGCGGCAAGAAACATCAACGTATGCGAGATTAACGCGCGGAAAGTTTCGACCTTGCAGCAGCCTGCTCTCACGCCTCGTCTTAATATATCGCATCGCCCGCGACTTCGGAGAACGCGATCGCAATGCCACGGTGAAGGATTTATCGCGAAAAAAATATGGGAGTCGCTAGAATAGAGCGTCACGCGAGATTCCTGTTTACTTCTCCGTAGCAAACGTTGCAGCCAGAGGAGAGTGATGAAAGCTTTATTTGGAAGTGTATTCGGAGAGAACCGAGAGAGAAAGGGAGTCGTAAAAGTCGCAAAAGTGTCGTTTTATAAACGTCGCTTTGCTCAAAGTGACAGAAAATACTTTAATGGTTCGACGCGTCAATGTCCGCTTGAATTTTCCTCGATTCTCAACTTTGACGAGTACAAAAGGTTAATAGATACTCGTGTAAACGTTTGTCAAGTACTCACGTGAATAAATATCACACCAAATTTATTAAAACAATAATATTATTATTATATCAAGCTACGGTCCGCTTGTATAATAATCTAGATGTACATTTCATAACGTTCGTTTATCAAGATCGATTATTAATTCAGATTGCTCGATATTAACGCGTTTAGTTAACATTCGCGTTTATAAACATTCGTTTACATCCATTTCTACGCGAATCGCTCGAATTTAAATACATTTACATAGACTAACATAAAAGCTCCATACACCTTGTACACATCGACGGTTGACTCACGCGACTTTACTTGCAAATGAATACATCCTAGCGACGTTTCCGCGCATTGTTTGAATTTTATATCCCCGCGCATCGTTTATTTCGGATAGTATATCCAATATTTCCGGAATGATATCGAAGAGAAGCGGCGAAATGTGCAGTAAAACACGCTCGACGCCGGCATAAACAAGGGCGCACGAGGGCGATAGACGACGAGATGAGAGACGGAATCGCCGCTACACGTCCGGCATTACCGTTGACCGAGAATTTAAAGGAGCTCGCTGTGCGTTAGATAAATGGTTTAATAACCCGAAAACGATAACTACCGGGCGCAAATGTCTCCCATAATTCGTGCGCGCAACGACCGGCCCCGAAGCCATATAACGTTACCTTTAAGCGCGCGGGATCCCGGCCGCAGGACCCCGTCGTATGCATTTCCGCTCTCGTCGGGCCGGTTACGATGATTGCAACGGTGGCAATTATGCGGCAAACGCGGAGGAGAGACGCGATCATTAAAGTCGAATTCCCTCAACGCCGCCCCGTAAGTCTCGGTGCACATCTCGCGGTAGGCGCGACGGCGAAACCACCCGTGGAACAACAGCAACCAACCCACCGACAACCGGCTCGTAGTTCCTAACAACAAGCTCGTAAGTTCTCAACCCCGCGAACATTTACTTTAAGGATACTCCAACCTTCCGTTAGTTCCGAGTGCACGCGCGCCAGTTGGGTTTATGTGTACGCGCGAATATTGTCTTTAAACGGATGTAGTTTGCCGTTATAACGACGCGTCCGACGAGGAGCGTGGTTAGAAATAATATGGTTTGCTTTACGTTTACGAGTCTTTGCGTTTTTATCCAAGTGAAACGGGACAAGGAAGGAGATACATTTGTTATCCGAGGTACGACGGGGTTTTTAAGAGTTTTCACGGGAGAAATGCATAAAAAGAAGTAATAAGAATGGAGATTAGGGCGCACCGAGATGAATGGCGTATAAAAGCTAATGTTGATGAAAGTACAGGGGGAATCACCCCCGACGTGTAGCCGCAATGCAGTAACCGCTTGGAGCACTTCGGTTCTCCATTTACGTAACTTTGTATCCTCCCCGGCCAAATGATGATGAAACTATAATTATTTATCGATGAGGGTGTTGTCGTAATATTTCATATACAAAGTTATGTTATTGTAATATATTTGTTACGATCCCGCAAAGAGAGGCGCATAAAATTTTATGTCATGCCAACGTAGCGCTATTCCATGTAACGGTCCGTGTAATTTACTACCCTTTCGCGCAACAGAACGAGACGAAGATAGTAACAAGTTATTGCCGCAAAACTTAGCGAGATGTTTTCATACGTACACGTACGCGCATACGTATAGACATAACAAATATCCCATTGCGATTTAGCCAACAGCCTCCTACGCTCGCGATCAGTTAACGCGTATCGCGAAGTGGCTTTCAACGACAAATCCTCGCATCCACCTCGAATTCGCCAAAGTGCCACGAAGAGAAGTTTGCGGAGAGAAGCGTCATCGCGACAGCGATCTTTTCGTACCTTATTAAACGGCATACGGCGTATTTATGCGCGCATATAAATAGAAGAGTCACGGCTGTGTCCATTTGTGCCTATCGCGCTTAACGTGTCGTTTAATCTGCAAAACGCTTACGTATCTCTCTTCTCTTGCGAATGCAGCGTCTGCACCGAGTGACAAAACCTGTTTTCGAGCCACCGTCGAGAGGAGAAACGCGGATGTTGGAGCGAATAAGAGCGAGACCGAGGGACGAGAAGAAAGATCGTACGTATAAACAAGAGAGGGAAAGAAAGAGGGGAACGGTTGCGAAAGAGCTGGTCGAGACATTATATCTGGCTTACGAGTGTGTATTCCCGACATAACAAAACACGCGTTGTTCCAAATTAAAATTGTAAACGTGTGATAAAAATATACACGCTCGAATATCACATCTATTCATTCTATTTCTTTACTTTATTAACCTTACTCGAGCATCATTTACATTAAATTGCTTTTGTTTCATTTGTAATCGCAATAAAATAACAAGTAAAAATGCTTCTAGTAGCTTCAGAAATCGAAATATATTTAATATATTACGTTAAATATTAAAATTAATGGAACAAAAAATTATTGCAAGTTTCGAAAAATTTGCGCTCCGCGATTCGAGATCCTGTTTGGTTTGAAATACTGATTATCCAGAATGTGCGCGAGACGAAGCGAGGGCGATGCATCTACATTCCGTCTGCTGGGAAAACGTCTCATTACCGAGAGTGCCCGCCGATGAAAGAGACTGAAATAATTATCGCACTCTCGTGCGTTTTCGAGCTAGAAGCCTGCGGCGATCGCACCCTTCGCAAGCGACTATTGGCACAAACTTAATCGTAAAAAGTCGATCCATAGTCGATCCGCGCAAAGAAATTTTCAATTTTTAAACCATGAGATGATATAATACGCGGGAATTAGTTCTCCCTCTCTTGCGCCGACAAGATTCGTCGAATAGATCCGATCAAATATTTGCTTATGTGCAAAAGTCATATCGGATATTAAAGATCGGAGCACAGTGATTAAAAGCGGTTCGAAAAAAAGAGAAACTTTAACTTCCGTGAGCGTGTGCGCGAATCGTGAGCTCAGATGTATGAAATTGCATGATGAGATGAGAGAGAGGAAGAAAGAGAGAGAGAAACAAATTGGTAGATCACGAAAGAGGATAAAGTTAATGACATCACGAGGCTAACATCATATTTATTGGATGCATTTTAGTGAACGGAGAAACCGTTATTAAGTAAAATTGATGCGAAATAAATCCAAACAAAAGAGAAAAGAAATTATTGGGTACCATCACAATCAGTTATGATATGTTAATGAAAGAAAAATTGAAAAATGATATCTGATTAATATGCGATTAAATTTTATACAATATTTCTAAATAAAGAGATAGCAAAAAAATAACAATAGTACAATTTATATTAGAATATTATTAAGTGCAAACACATAATAAATATTTCATGTAAAATATTTTGTCATGTAAATTACATGAAATTTTTATTATCATTCTTCATTAAAGATTGAAAAATAGCGTCTGTATAATTCTATCTTGGAAATCTCTAAATTTCACTTTTCCAAAAGATCGTCTCTTAGATTTTCGCTAAGCTTATTTTAATTAAGTTTAACTGCAACATTTAATGAAGAATATCAAGAGGAAGTCACAGTTTTTCATTACGCATTGGTAATATTGCATTCTGCATAAATCATAAATAAGTGAAAGAAACATTTTGCTGCTTCTTTAATTATTGATTAAAAGACGATTCATGCAACATAAACGAAAAAAGTCCACGCTAGACGGAAGGAAGACGAGCATGATAACTTCGTTAAATACGTTATCGCGATGAGTTCATATATTCACGGCAAAAACGCTGACGTCGTAAATATTACGGATTCATGTCGTCGTCGTCGCAAGAAGTCCCGGACGTCTGGGTGATCCCCTGAGGATTTTCCTATGGCGATTTTTCACTCGGCTCGAGAAAGGACGTCTTCTCGAGGCCGGGAGAATGGAGCCCCGGCGTCACCTGCACGTTGGCGAAAACAGATTTTTCAAATCCGTCGCTTTGGCGCCTCCTCCCCTCCCCCATACCAACGGGAATTGTAAGAATTTCCGTTCGACCCCGACTTCGTCTCGCGCGACGGATGAATTTCGCGAATTGAATTTCCTGATGCTGACAGTAGGACATGCAAAAAGCGCTTGGGGCGCTCTCGCTCGATGTCTACATCGCTTCTCGCGATTCGACATTTTCACGATGCATCGCGTATATTGACTCGAGCATTACCGTGGGATATAAGCAGTGACAGCCGCAACTTGTGCCTATACATTATAATATCAAATTTATAATTGCACATTTTCTATTTTTGGTGTAGTAGTATCAGATTATCTTTGAGTTGAAGATATTTATGAAAGATTATTATGCTGCAATAATATAGAGATTTTTGAATATCTAATCTTTATCCTTTTCTAATGAAATATTGTTATATGAATAAAAATAATGACTAAAAGAATAACTGTCAGAATATGAAAAATAAAGCATATGAAAGCCAGTAATAATAATTTTGCTTCTATCGTGCTATAATTTTGTCTCAAATTTTATTTTACAAATTTGAGAAATTTTTTGCATCAATCTATGCAAAGATATTTTGATATCATTCAACTGTAAAATTATTAAAAATATAAAAAATATCACAATGCAACGTAATACTGTATGATTTCTAATATTTTGAACATCTGTTCTTGAAGTAACTCGAGTAAGGTTTTGCATGAATAACCGTTCCGCTTCTCAGCTAAGCATTTATGTGCAATAAATAAATCCGAAGAGACAGGGAAACGTTGCGCGACGCGACGTTAATTTTGTTGCCGCGATCGTATTGCTCTTGCCGAGCAGCATGCTTCCCCTTCGAAAGTTATTTCGCGCTCCTCTTCGTATCGGAGAAAATACAGGGGCGTCATCACGCGCGACATTTCTCATTTCGCAATACTAGGCGCGACCCTTCGCAACATACACGGAGAGAAAGAAAACGAAAAAAGGAAAAGATCCGTGAACGTGACTGTAATCTACAAAAAATCTCGACCGACTAGATGCATAAAAACGCACGCTCCGAAATCTCCGCGCCGTGTCGACTTGCGAGAACATATTTCTTTGCGAGACAACAGGATGCTGCAGAGGCGATAAGCGGTCTCCGGCTTTTCTTGGCTCGCGTACGCTTGTGTCCTTAATTGTACATTCGAAGGGACGATTAAGTTTACAAATTTTACAAAATTTATCATAAATATAAAGTATCTAAAATGTATATAGTTTTTAAAAAATAATGTATTACAATTTGGAGCCAATCTTTCAACAGAGACCCGCAGATGGAGAAAAATTGCGCATATATTCTCTCGTCTCGCGTATATAGGACACGAGGCTGAAATAAAAAGTCGGAAAAGGGTTAAATATATGTCGAATACAGTTTTCGATACAGATTTTATGGATAAAGTGCTGAGGCTGGTAGTCCATAGATGTACAGTCGGAGATTTCTTTCCGCTTTCTTCTCCTATACCGTTCGGCTTCGCGATTACAGTCCGGAAAAGTTTTCGATCGCGCCACCTCGCACATTGCCACCCCCACGTCTCCCCCGCGTCATCGTACTCTTCTCGCGTCGCATGCAGATAGATGCACCGGGTTCGGCGGGAAAGCCGGCTATATATCCATTGAATCCCGGCTCTTTTTCCGAACCGCCGCCAAGGCCGGAGAGACAAATCGCGCGCCAGTCGCAGATATTGCGCATATCTAAACGGCTCGCATTTAGAACGTAAAGCGTATCTCCGTCGTCGGCAAGCCCGAGAATAGACGTTTATCTATTATATTCGGACTGGGTAGAAAGATCCCTCGCGCGATGTAGAAGGGCACCTCCTCTCCCGTAAATGAAGTAGGTATATTTGGGTATCGGCCAGGGCAACGAGCCAATGATGAAAGTTTCAGGGAACCGTGAGAATTTGTCACTTTTATAGGGCAATTAAAGTAAAAAACACGCCCTCGTTAGAATGTTCGCAGGACACTCGTCGAATACGGCGAGACCGCGGTGCAAACATAAGTTTTACGTCATAAATGGAAACCTCATGTGCCTGTAGCACATTCCGCCTAATTGAGATCATATTTTCGAGGGGAACATTATTCGCTGCGATTCGAGGCTTAATTTGTCAGAGATGTTAATTACGTTGGAACTCAGGAGGGAAGCGATATTATTTGACACGTATTAATTAACATGTTTTCTGCCGTGGAAATCAATCAAAGAATTCTATTTTTAAAAAGTTTAAAAATCTATTAAAAGCATGGAAGCATATTAAGAAATATTAATTAAATTTAAATAAATTTGTTTCCCCGATTATACTCTTAATACTCGACTTATAATTGAATAAAATCTTATTTGAATCTTGCACCAGTGATATATAAAGGATAATTTAATGATTGTATAAATTAAAAATATTTAAATCTCCAACAGCGATATGTATGCCATTTTTCGATACGAATAATACAATCGAATATCGGGCTCGGAGCTATTTAGAAAATTATGTCTAGAACGTGATATTCTCATACAATTTAAAGGACATATATAATTCTATATATAAAAGAATCTCAAAAAGAATTTATATATTAATTACAAATATATGAAAAACAATACGTCTATTAATTTGGAAATTGGGCAGAAATAAGGTGATATAAGATGAGCAAGATCACGTATCGTCGAATCTAAAATTTCCTTTGGTGGATCGTGTTTCGGAAGCGATGGAATGGAAATCATGATCTTCTGTAAACCACTGTAAACCGCAATCATCAAATATCATGTCTATCGGATACGCTGTTACGTCATACATATAAATTTTCAGACGATATTCAATCGGAAAATTTTAAATATTATATGCATGGCATTTATAAAATATTCAAAATTGTCGCCCTTACATTTTACAAATTCTTTTTCTTTTGATCAAGTGTTTTTATGATTGTTGCATAGCGTTTTAGTTTCTAAAGTTGAATATCGCAATAAATTTATACATATATATGCATACATATGTGTGTGTGTAGGTGTAAGATTTTGTCGTAGAAGTGGAGAATTCATCAAAGTCTTTCCTCGAGCTTTTGTTAAAATCAGCTTCACATTGATCAAAGAACAAGCAGATGAAAGAAGCTGAATAATTCTAGAATACGAACGCTTTCTTCAGCTTTTATTCAAGTTTTATTGTTGATTACATAATTCTTTATTTACTCTACATCTCCATTTTATTCCCTTCTCTTATATATCTCATTATTATTTTTCTAAAGCATATAATAAGTATAATAAACTCTTTTCTCGAATCTATTATTGCTCCAACAGAAAAGCAATTACGTTCCACAATTCGTGGCACGATCTAGCTTCTTTCATCTTACTGCATCTATATGTTTCATACGAAAATCATAGTCTGAGTCTATTCATTCCTACATAATACATGTGACCCTCTAATTTAATTTCAAACTAAACGGGGAAAATCGACGAGTAATAAGTATCACGCATCCGAGAGAGAAAATATTTTGCGGTCAGCATCCAGGAATTGATAGCACCACGCGGGGCGCGCACTATCGCGAATACCTATCCTTGGGAGACGTGGTCTCTTCGATTTTGCGGAGAGATCTTCCCGGCTATCGTTCATGCGACCCGCTTTACGATACCCATCGCCTGCTTCCGTCGCCGGTATTCCATAGGAATCCCCTGCGTTGGACGATTTAACGTTATCGGAAAACACATCGCCGGATCGCAAGTCGACGATTTCATCCGCTCCGGCGATCCCGCTGGCACAGCTCGAAGGCGCGCCCATTCCAAACGTCGAAGTACGTCGAGAACACCGCGACATGGAATAGAAGCGTGCGCGCGCGCGCGCACACGCGAGGGTTGAAGGAACACCAACATCACGACGGGGGTTAGGCATACGAGTGTGTCTGTAACCAGCGCATTCACCGATACTCATCCACCCAACTCACCTATCCCTCTCGCGCCCTCGCCGCCACGCTTCGAGGGATGCGACGTAGCAGGAACAGCTATTACCAAGCGGAACATCCGCGACCCTGAATATACTTATTTTCATAATAAACGCATCTTAGATGCGCCAAGGGATGCATTTGCACAGCGAATAGACAGGAGCAGCATTCGGAAGTCATCGTCCGTCGAGCGAGAATATCATACAAACGTCTTTTACAATACCGCCGATAATAAAAACAATCGTTATCGCAAGAGAGTCAAAATATTTAAAGGCTATTACTGGTTGCATAACGTTAGCGAGTCGCATCCGAATTGGAATTTGTGTTGTTTTCAGCATAATCATGCAAAGTCACAAGACGACGTATATGATTGTACCTTTTATAATTATATATAAAATTCGGAGACATGTATCCGAGATCTCTCCAACTCGAACGTGCAGTATAAATCGAATATTCCGGACCAAGTAATGTACTGCGAGAAGAAGCGGGGAGCGTGTTCATAAAAGTGTGTTTGATATTGTGACTGAAACGCGTTATCGTTATCCTCGCATCGTATAATGGATCAAGCGATAAACTAAAATAAAGCTCGCAAGAAATATCAATCTCGCTCGCATCATATTCCTCGTCGCATGGTGGAAACCCAGTTTCCCGAGCTTAGCTCCCAGATTTCCTCTCTATTCGCGCGTCATTTTATGAGCGGCAGGCACGCCGAGATGGGGATCGAGGTAAAATCGATGTCTAGCAACCACCTTCGCGCGAACGGGCAGGAATAAATGGAGAGCCGTGCGGAATATAAAATACGCGGAGATACGTTTCACGCTTAAGCGAGCTCTCTCTCCGCAGAAGAACAGGAAAACGTCGATTTACCGTCACCGTGGTTGTGTTTTATAATTTTTTTGTCGTTTCCATCTCCTTACGGCGAACATCCGACCAAAGAGAGGGAGAAAGAGGGAGAAAGAAGCAGACAGCGTTATCTGGCATACTTTGATATCGCGGCCGGAGATCAGAGGGATCCGTTCGCCCTTAGGCCGCGATTCACAATCGAGCCTGGGAACAGAGGTGGAAGATAGGGAAGAGCCCGACTATTAGTGGGATGAGTATTCCGGTATCAGAAACGCGGTACCGGTTGCGGTAACGGGCGCACCCCTTAGCCGCGCTCCGATTGTGCTCGAATTGTAAGGGAATAACGATGAATATATAGGGACGGCCGATCGCGGTAGTGTATTCGGGTATTGAAGTTTGAAATTTGAATACACTTGACTCGAGAGACTGCAGTCTTTGATGGATATGTCTAACGCGGGTAACGTCCAACTCGAGTAACATCGCGTTAAATTATTTCAAACGCGTGCAAAAGATCTGCTCGGGATGCGCGAAATCTTACGTCCACGTTCAGCGACTAACGATCTATAAGGGAAACGTTTCGAAAAGGTTTTTTTTTTATTCTGTACGTAATTCTGTCTTTTTTTCTCCTGTTGTTCATTTTTTATTCACGTCGATCTATTGCCAAGACGTCTCGTCCAAATTAGCCACTCTCTATTAATGAAAGGGCAGGTGTCTTATAACCATACGTTCTGAACTGTGCGAGCAGAGTCGAGCGACGATGAGACGGACCATTAACTTTCTATTATCTCCGAAGAGCTTAGGATGCACACGCTCCGGAATTTAGAGCCAGGCCTCGGCGACATTGCTAGTGCGCAATGCAGAGGAAGTACTAAGGCCGCTGCTACCAACACGATGCAATCAGCAATGCTATTTACGAGCTCAATGAAACTTCTTTTAAGGGTCTACAATACCTATGTAAGCCATCATGAATTATACTACCAGCGTCTTTTAATGCACCGTGAAATGCGGAATACGAGGTAATTTTCTGCCGAGATACACTATAAAAAAAACAAAGAGAATCTTCGAAAGAGACGCCTTCGAACAAACTGAAAGATTGATTAATTAAAAGTTGAAGCGATATTAACATGGACATTTAATCTCTTGTCGCGGATATATCTCGTAATAATACGTCAGAGTAACATGTATGCATATAAATATACATTAATGTGACCGTGTATCGGATTTTTTCGCGCACGTATTCATATAAAAAGCAATTTATTAGATAGTTAACGGAACATGGTCGTATCGTCAAACGAGCGATATTGTTCGCCTCGTTTTATTGTGCGATGCAATTCGAAATATGAGCCCCAAAAATTCCCCCGAGACCCTCGAGGCGCACAGCGCGGCGAAACAGCCGGTGGTAATCTCCCGTTTGTTATATTTTCCAGCGACTGTGCACATCGCGCGTGCATCGCCGGCAAGATGTCATCCGTTGCGGCGCATGTAATTACGCGATCTGAATTGCAATGAGTTTGGCCGCTGCGGCGGCGCACAAAACGAGAAATATTCCGGGCGGGCGGACGGATGAATAATCCTTGCCGTGGATTCTGAGCAACAGCAATAGCAGCGACGACGACGACGACGGCGGTGGCGGCGGCGTCGTCGTTTCCTGGCCTCGCGATGCACTGGTGAATGCACAACGACGCGCCGCCTCGTTTTTTGGCCATGGACAGTAAAGTATCTGGGTCTCTTTACGTTACTTGCCGTTCGCCCCTCGCGATATTAACGACCGCCAGCTCAGCCAAGTCCGTAAGCCGCGATTTGCGACTCTTATAAGGCGTTGCCTTTCCCACCGACGTAGCAATTTATTGGCCGCTATAAGTGTATTGCCGAATTACGAATGTCTGGCGGTCAGCATCGATATCCTTTATTCTAACTTACGTCCGTGGCGATAATAGTAGTGGCGAGTAGAGAGGATTACGAGCGATACCTTGTGCCATTAATTCATTTACGATTCACCGCCTCGACGATATTTACTCCTGACGTTCTCCCTTTGCCTTCGTCTTGTAAACGTCGGCAAGAAGATAAATGCCCAGAAGCTATCGTCTATTTAAACGTCAGCAATCGTTGTTACAAGTAGGATATCTTGCGTCAATTATTTTGATAATAATATCTTATTGATACAAGGTATCTCTTGATTTCCAAGATATCTCTCCTCACACGGACAATTTTCGTATTCGTCTAGAAATTATCTTTCAAACAAATCTACAACGTCTAACAAGGCACTTTAGATAATATCCGAGCCAAGTTTATTAGTATTCAGCTATCATATAATATGCGGAATATAAATATATGCTCTTAACGTAATGAAGATCTTAATACTTGGAAAACATACAGCTGAATAGCCTCATATAATGGAAGAGGTAGGAGGGGTCGTTCAATATAAGCAGTATCATCGGAAGAATCGGTTTGTAAAAGAAGCGATAAATCAACCGGCGTACGCCAGTGGCTCTATCTTCGCGAAGATAAATCCCAGTACGTAAATCTGGATCATAGTTGTGTGAATTGAAAAGATGCCGCACACGTATGTATATACAATGGACTAAACGTTATGGGCAAAGCAGGGCTATTTATCACGGGACTCGAAGCAAACAGGCGATGCAAATGTCGTGATATACCAGAGCCAACATGTAAATCACGTCTCACCTTTGTTCCGCGGACTGACTTTCTTATGTACGCAACGATGGTAATCTGGACCCCTCCGAGAGATCGCGAGATGGGTTTACGTAAACTTTGAGCGGGAAGGGATGCGCATGGGGGGAGGGGAGGGGGCAGGGGAAAGGGGAAGAAAAAGGGGTCATCGCTCAGGAACGCGCATAATGCACCGGCATATATTCCAAAAATGCTCGCGTATTCCGTATTCCGCGACGTAAGACAGCATAAACAGTTCGCAGCCGACTGTGCACGCATGTCAATCATTCGCGCGATACGTAAATCAGCGCCTCTGCATAAGACACTGCGTGCTTTACGATTCTCCTTTCAACAATAAGTGGAATCGCGAATTTTTGAAATAGATCGTGACGCTGCTGTTCGCAGTCGTACAGATGAAGCGAAAACAGATTCGTCAACAAACGCTATCTGCAGCCTCTTCGATAAATTGCCCGCCCCCTTTAATGCACGCGCTTTCGCGCACGATGAGAATGTTAAATCGAGATTTGCAAAAAAAAAAAAAATAACTAAATATGTACATCATATGTTTATACAAGAAAAATTTTGTTAGACAAAATAAAAAGATTGCTCTCGCTGTACAACGAATATTTGAGAAAATTTGTCTCGGTATCCCACTTTTATTTATCTACGATGAGAGAAATGATCGAAACAGCCAAACTGGACAGCAGCCTCGCGATATATTGTACGTTATACGTTTTCGCCGATAATCCGCGCACGAACCTTGAAGAAAGGGACAGCGGTAAAAGCTTTTTCAAGTCGCTCCACGTTCGCGATAATACGGCAATTAATGTACAGGCGCGCTAATCAACGCGCAAGTCGGTGCTATCAGATCCGTATATGTAAAACAGCCAGGGTTTTATCGGACGTCTGAGTCAGCGTTACGTGTTCAGAGAGAAATTGTTTCCAAGATGCTCCCGTGGTTGAGAGGCAACGAACCAAGCTGGATAAATCAACGAAGTTGAATCGCGAAGGCGTTTATTTATGCGCATTCACTGCGGCTGCGTCGGATTGAGATGACTTAAACACACGCTCCGAAAAGTGTTAATTGACTGAATCTACGGGCCACGTCAAAACATCGTTCCGCTGCTGCATATACGCACGTCTATGCGCCTCTTTCTCGGACACGCTCGATAAAGCACCGTGTGCTTGGCAGACCATACAAAATAGATGTGTAAGTATAAGTGAAATCGCTCTCATAAGTGATGCATTTTTCTGTAATTGAAATCGCGCAATAACAATGGCTGTTTAATCAAATACGATCCACGAGCGAATTGTAGAATTTATAGGTATAGTTATAGTAGGCGATTTATAGTTATCGGTACGCGAGTCGCATAATGCCCGATAATATGATATAAATGAAATATGATGTATGTGATCACAAGTAAAAATAAAATTTATCCATATGCGTATAAAACTTTCCATGTTTAATTTTTCATGTTTAAATTTTTTTATAAAATTATATAAAAATGCTACGAAATATTACCTATTAATATAAAATTTATAAAATTTACGCTAAATATTTTATATATAGATCTCACATTGATTGGTCTCCGTCGGATTTCCATAGCGATCAATCATGTTGAAAAATAACGCGATGAATAATACGAAGACCATTAAACGAATATCGAAAATGCTGACTCTAATGACGTATAACATCTGAGAAAGCCACGATCTCTTTAGTCAGTTTCTCTTTATCGCCAAGAGCATTCTCTTCAAGCTCAAGCGAGCCATTGCAAACTGCGGTTTGGTCAGAAAAATAGATACGAATATCAATCTCCGTGAAACGATATAAAATCGCTACATAACAGTTTGAAAAATACTTGTCTTAAAAATATTCACCGCTGCTTAAAATAAGAATAAAAAAATGACAATAAAAGATGATCATGCGAGAATTATAATACACAAGATGTATCATAATTACGATATAGCATAATTACAACGTTGGAATTACTTGCGCATATTATGTCGAAAGAAAAAAAATATTTAATCTTTCGTTTATCACGTGAAGAACAAAATAAAAATATATATTCGCAAAACCGCTCGAGTCATTTAAATCAAACAAGTCGCAGTAAAGATGAATGTTCAGATTAATATGTGCAATAATTGTAGAGCATATAAATTAATTAACTAAATGAAAGGGGGGAAAAGAGAGAATTCTCAGTGTAACGACTTCATTTGCCATAAATGCACATATGATTATCTTCTTGTTCTCATTGTTACAATCAAATCTGCAGATCTACCCACTCGAGCGAGACACTCGAGCCTTTATTACATGCCATACATACGTATTAATTGCGCGCGCAATACTGGCGTAATAATAACGCAAAATTGTATGAATCCGCGTGAAAATGAGAGTCGTTAAGCCTGCACTTCCTTCTGTTTTCGATGCGTTTCTCTAATTTGAAGGAAAAATTGAGATTACTTATTGGCACGTGCATTCATACGAGATGCAGTCAGATAGCATTATACATCTAGCGTATATCTGTTCACGGCTGATGGCACCGCGCGTGTTTATAAGCCAACCATAAGTAGAGAAAATTATGCGAAAGCTCGAGAGAGAATCGCGACGCGTGCAATTGCTCGTAATTAGAGCGAACGATTTATGCGATGGAAAGGGCTGACTCGTGACACGTTGCTCGACCGTGTAATTAGCCGACTCGGGCAGTATTGTGACGTTTCCGGACGTGGTAATCTCGGCACCAGAATCGATTAAGCGTTACCATAAGACTCCGTAGGTCTATAAATCGTAGGATAAATATCCGGCCCTTTATTTGTGTCAAGTTTATCCGCTCGGTTAATCGCTGATATATACCATGGGAACGATTAATTAAAGAGCTAATCGTTATTGCTAAAGACAGTTGGCGCTAAATATAGATATACGAGATAATTAAATATCAGACTATCGATAAGTCTAAATATTAGAATTTATTTCTCAGAAATATTATGGCTATATAAATATTGAAATTTTATTTTATATTATTTACAAATTTTATTACATTATGATGAATAATGATTAATAATGTATATATACAAAGTGTAAATTAATTACACAATTTACTTTGCATAATATTATTTATACCAAAACAATGTAAATATTATTATTTAATAAAAATGGAAAATATGTCTTTAAAAATTACGTTTCTCAACAAAATTAAATTGCGAAGGAAATCTCGGGATAAAGTTCTCCTTCAATAAGTTCTGGTAAACGAAAATAATCACTCTGTCTTTCTCTCTCTATCTAGATATTAATTGAACGTCGTAAGAAATTTTTATAATGGCAAGAAAGAGATCTCGTGATAAATATTAAAATATAATTAGTGAGATAAAACATTTTAGAATTTTTTATCGTGCACTTGAATGCGCGAAATGCTAACTAGCTCGACTTGGAAATTTTTTAAAAGGACTCCTCGCGTATCTTTTTGCCAAGGTTGCAAAATTACACGAGTCGAAACTAATTATTCCATTGACCTATGTTTACTTTTATCCAACTTCGATCCAAGGATATATATCGCTTTAATTGCTCAATCCCCTTCGTTTCGCTTAGAGATCTGCATTAGAGACGAAATAATTACTATAATTCCACGACGCGCTAGCACGTACTCGATCAATTTGCTCATAATGCCCATGGCGCACGACTGTCGGCAATAATTGTGACGTCTATCCAAACCGGTTTTCACGGGTGCTTGATTAGCGTTTACTAAAGGGAGAGGAGCGAAGGGAGCGGAGCGAATAATTAAGCGCCACGAGATATCATTCCGCGCCCTTATACACAGCGCTAACGAAATTTATGCGACGCGCTACCCCCTCGCAGAGAAACACCGTCTTTGCACCGATGCGATTGCTCGCATATAAAAGCACGGTAATTGCCGCCACGGTAAGAAGCCGCATAAATTTATCGTTACCGCTATCAATTTAAATAGCATTACAAGCGAATGTTATATGCATCTTTTCTGCGTTTAAGCCACAGACATATAAAGATAGACCCAGAGCATATTACGCATTTTCTACATAATATACATAATATATCAACTTTGCATGAAAGAAAGAGAGAGGAGCTGATATTTTCTGTTTTTATTAATGTAGTCTTGATAACCCCTTTTGCGATATCAACGTGTGTCACGTGAATATTTTTTCATATAAAAGTTAAAGTTCAACAGTATTAAATGAAAAAATATTTTGTGTGTGTAAAATTATTCTTCCATTTTATTTTTGTATCAAGTAGAGGAAATATTCTAATCATATATACCAATTATAATTTATATCACGTACATGTTAATGTATAATGGCGACTATCAAAGGCAACTGCAATCTGATTTGCGCAAATAAGGAAAAAAACTATCTCGCAATTTTCTCTCTTTTTGAGACAAACATATGTATTACAGCTCATGCCATGTCGCTCTATATATCTAGATCCGCCTACGGTCTATCTTTAATCATATGGCAATTAACAATTGAAAGCGTGCGATGGAGCGATAGACAATTGGACGAGCGGTTCTGGATCGACTGCACGGGCTTGCATCGAAATACGTCGCATAAAACGAGATTTAATTTCCCTACGTACTCTCCCAAAGCAAGTGGCTCGAAAGCCTTTCCCGATTCCGCTGAAATTCATGCTCGGTCGGAGATACGACCTCAGCTGTACGCCCACGCACGCGTACACACATGCACGTATGCACGCTACGCACACTGCAACCCACGCACCGCACGCCGCTTTCGTCATTAGGGAGTCTTTGCGATATACCGTGCTTCGGTTACGGTAAACATTAAAGTGCCACGTGCAGTACAGAATCAACCGTAACTTGCCGCAACGGACTTGCCGTTTGGACTTGCATCAACATTCGAAAACGCGAGAGAACTCGCGTGTTTACCGTATCCGAAACGCCGTGTATATCCGCGAAAAGTCTGCATTTCCTGTACACACGACGCGAGGCAAGGTGCGCTCGCTTCGGACGAAGCTACGAAACGACGGGGATCCCGCATCTTCCTCGGGTCCCACGCGACTCTACGCGCGGCAGAGGTACTCTTATTTACGCTCGCTGCGCTGCGACGCTGAAAACGAAATCCCGTTGATATAACATTCGAGCTCCCGGCCGTAAGCCGTAAGCCGTGGGAGTACGGTAAGGTGTTCGTCGTGCCCTTCTAAGCTGCCTTAAAAGCACCGCGGCATTACGCCTTCCTTCCGAGGCTCGGCAAATGTATCGGTCCCGCGTGAAAAGAGGCCACGATCTCGCTTACTCTCTATCTCTCGATTCTTCCTCCCCCCTCGCTCTCTCTCTCTCTCTCTCTTTCTCTCTTACACGCCAAGAGACGCGAAATTTAATATCGTAGGCGCCAGGGGAGCGTTGACAAGCCAGCGATGAAGGTCCGAAAGTCAGCGGCGCGATATCGAGCGGCTGCTGTTCCAAGGCTATAAAGAGAGAAAGAGAGAGAGAGAGAGAGATAGAAGGCGGCCTTAAAAGCCGCGCGCATCGTCGGGTACAAGCCAGGGGAATATTTCGCTTATGCCAGTCAAACGGCACGACGCCTCTCTGAAATAACTTCTACGAGGCTAATTACCGTGTCGTGCTGGAACGCGCCGTCATAAACAAATTTTTGTAATGTCCGCGCTTTTCATCCTCCTTAGCCCTTTTTCTGCCCGCTCTCGCGCTCGATGGTTCAGGCAATCTCGTGTCTGGCGCGCGGATAAAGGACGAATCTGCTTTGCACACGGCGCATAGAGCAAATTTACTTTGCGCGGCACCAGCTCGAGGAAATTTGAGAAGCACCTTGGATGCCGGATAACGGGCGAGGGAGAAAAGGAGGAGGGAAGGAGCGCGATATATATACGTGTATATAGATATAGCGACGGGAGGTAGCTCGCGAATTTTTGCGAGAAATACGCGAGAGCTCCTGTTATGTTAACCGTAGACGTCGCTTCCGTTGAATCGTCGACGGACTGCCGGCGGTCTATTTGAAAAAAAAATGAAGACAAAATAAAAAAAAAACGTTCACCCCCCCCTCCCCCCCGGTAGACTTTGTAATGATATTAAATTCGCATAAGGGATGTTGAGTGCGCGCGCACGATTCTTTTATTTAATGCTAAAATTCTCCATCCTTTTTTGTCGCCGGACGAATCGTTGCTCCCTCGCGCTTTGTCTACAGATTGAAATAGGGAGTGCATTGTCCTCTGTAAGCTCGAGATCTCGAGGCGTTCCGTCTCGAGGTATAAACGTTTACCTATCGATTCCCCGAGTGAAATTCACGCGCGGTTGACGCGAAACGATCCTACTCGCTCGCTCGTAAAACTTGCATGAATCTCGCGCGTCCGCAACTTTTCGTTAAGCTCGAGAAGCACGTCCGGAAAGCAATCATTACGATTCTAGATCTTTTTCTCTCTTTCTCCCTCCCTCCCTCTCTCTCTCTCTCTCTCTCTCTCTCTCTCTCTCTGCGCAGAAATTATGATGAGTTCCCTTCACATCGGCAACCGGTGATTTGTGGCCGTGATTTCGCGATCCCTTCCTCCCCTTTTTCTCGTTTTACTCCTTTTCTCCCTCGTGCTCCTCCTTCGTCCGTCGGTAAATTGCGCCTCAGTCTTTGTCTTTCTCTTTCTCTTCGAAGGGATACTCCTCAAAGCCGCTTTGCACGTCGCATTTCGGCACGTAATAACTCGATGAAATCTCATGGCCGGTTTATGTTCCTTGCATCGACGGTCCCATCGGCTGCCGCGACTTTTTGAATTAGCGACGCGCGAGGGGCCCCTCGTGCTCGCACGCAATCGACTCGCCATGCAAATTGCTGATTTTGAGTCATGCGAGCGTGATTTACGATCGCAGCCGGTTGTTACACCGGCCGCAACATGTCCCGCCGAACGTGTACATGTAACAGATGTTACACGCCGGCCATAAGTAAAACGCGAGGACGCCGTGATGTTAATAAAGGATAAATTTGCGATAACGATATACGCAAAGCGCGAGAATAAACATAAAACATGACGGATATACATAAAAAGTGATAAAATTAAATTTTATTATTCATATCGCGATTTTGCTCGCATTTCGCTCATAAATGCTTTCGTCCTTTTCTCTTCCATTTTTTTTTTTTTTCTTTACGAGAAGAGAAACCTAAAGGAGAAGAAATTTTATCATCCAAGGTGCGACTTCTTTCTGATGAACGAGAAGAATCCCAGGCGGATTTCAGCGACAAGTTAAAGCGCCTTAACGCAAACCGGTCTGACCCTGATATAAATCGCAAAGTAAGATTACAAAGCAGAGATTCGCCAGACGTTTTAACGCGACAACCATTCAACACAGCATTATTGCCGTAGCGTCCTCTGTGATTGGACGATTCAAAAGTATTTTTTTTTTTTAATCCGCAAATTAAGATGAAATTTTTTTCGAAAAGCTTTATCAGAAAAAAAACTTGAACTGTATTTACAACATGATTGTCGCAGGGATAAAAATGTGATGCGCAAAAACTCGTAGGAGGCCTTTAACATACGTGCACACGACAGAGTAATTTGCTTCTATCCGCTTTCCCAATGAACATTTATCGATCTTGCATAAAGAGAGAGAGAGAGAGAGAGAGAGAGAGATCGCATTGCCTAAAGCCGCGAGCGACACGAAGCTCCTAAAATTAGCCAGAGCGGCCGATTCATTCCGGCCTCGGCCCCGATTCGCCATATAGATCCCTCGTTAAAAGTCATTGGGGGCGCTTTTACGTCGGCGAACGGGAAGGGCGGAAGGATGTAACACGAGAGATATCGCGTGCAAGGGAACGCGCGGGTCTCATGAGAATAAAGTCGGGGCGTCGGGCTATTAAGCCGCGCCGACCGAATGCAAAACGGCCAGGGCGACGCGCGGTGGACGGTAGGGCCGGCAACCGATATAGCACGTCCATCGCGTAGCGATCGAATCGAACCGCATGCGACTACGTTCCCACGAGCTCATCCCCGTATCCGCGTACATCTCGTTATCCGATCGTGTGCAATGTGCATACGCGGTTGCGGTTCCGCCGCATCGCGCCACACGTGTCCCCCGCGGGTCCCCCGATAATAAGGAAATCGGACGGGCTGGCGGGACATGGCCTCTGGTTGAAATTTCGGACGCGTCGTCGCGAGGAACCTCTTTCATCGGACGGGAATTCGCTTTTATATGGGCCTCGAGGTCTACACCGGCAAGACGTGCCGGTCCTCGCATCCGTAATGAAACGGACGAGACGTCGCGACGCGACGCGATGGTAGACGCAGCCGGAGAAGGCTTGATATTTTTCGTCAATATTTGCCCTCTTCCACCGGCGAGGCGGAAATCTTTGGAATTTGAATAATTGGTGGGACGCAACGTAGGCAACATCGTGGTCCGTTGGCTCGAAAGTCGGACGGAGCCTGCGGCATCAGCTGAATACGACGGCAGGGCTTGCTCGAAGGGCCGCATTGATAAAACTGCGACGTGCCGAGGAAACGTGGAAATCAAAACAATTGGCGTGTCACGTCGCCGATATTTCAATTGCGATTTCTGTGACCAAACTTCACCGGCTTAGCATGCCTGGTACACTTCGATCAAATTGTATTTTGTATTATCGGAAATGACTGAATTTACATTTACGAGAACAAGGTAAATAAAGCGGCCGCATTAGAATCCATTTTTTAAATATCGGTCAATCATTAACGAATTATTAGAGAAAATATGCTATCATTTATAGAAGTGGTGTTGGATAATTAATTGCGAAGGAAAGTCATTAAATATATAAATGATTATTGATTGTTGGATTATGTCAACAATCATTGATGATACAATCGAAAACTAATTTATTCCATTTACAACCATCTCTCATTCATTTGTGACTTAATTAATGACTTTTCTTTATACATTCACATATTGGAAAAAATTGTATTGTTTTTTTGTACATATATTTTGTCAACGTGACTAAATTATATTGCAGAAACAACAATTTGATATTGATATTTTGCGTAATAAAAGAGATCTTGCATCGATACAACAGGTGTATATAACTTTAATGCAAATTTTGCATTAAAATTATATTTCAAATTAAATGTAATTAATGTGAAATTTTAGGTTGCTAATATTTTCTCCTTTCAAGTTTGTAAAAAGTTTCACTAAAATTTTTATTTCCATTAAAATTTATTTGACCATTTTAAATAATAATAATATAAATTAGAAGAAACTATCTCTATGCCATTATCTTTCAATTTAGATTTTAATGCTCAGTATAATTGTAAGAGAGATTAATAAATATATTAATTTATGTAATACACAATACGTGAAAATGCACTAACGTTGTTGTGATTTCAAATGAAATAACTGCAGTCTGTATTTTTTTAATGCTGCTAACTCTGTTAATTCATATATATCGTCGCGAATAACGCAATTAGTCGGAATGGATTTCGCTCGTTGTTAAAGTACTTAGCGCGCAATTCGTTTCAAGAGCAGACCCCCGTAAATGTTTGCATTAAAAATCGAATAAAAACAGGACGATCATCCATTCGCGTCAGAGAGTCGAAAAATACCGCCTCCGTTAAATACAAAGGCACAAATTATTCATTCTTTTCACATACATTAATAAACAAAAGATAATTAAATCTCGCAAAAGTATATCAAGTTGACAGTGCATGAATTTCTCATACATGCAATTAACTAGATCGGACTTAAAAAAAAAGTCTGTAATGTCCTCTTCAAACCAACAATCGCGCAACTATCCCTCTTTTCAAACGCAGCTCTGCAAGTTCCTTATCTAGCCATCATAAAGATATTGATCGGCGATCTAACGAGGTGCCTGTGCGTGTCGCGGAATAGAATTAAGGTGCTTGCGATTTAATCCATTCTCCGGCCTTCGCGTACGACGATCGTAAACCGGTTTATTACAATATCCACGTTTAATGGCCACGCGGAGGAAGCGCAACTCCCGTAGCGACTCTCACGAGTATTCGCGTGATCACGCAAACGCGCTGCGTTTTATCGAAAGAGGAAGCGGGGCAAAAAGCGCGAGCTACAAAGGTCTAACAACGACAATGACGACGACGATGCAGCGACTTGGCGCAAGCTTCTTCGACAGCAATCTCGACCGCATAAATTCAGATGTTTGCGGATTATACGGCCATCCTCGAGGCTCACGGGTCTGCTCTCCGCACGACGAGGAAGACGGGAATACGTCTATTATCTGTACGAGAGCGGGCCCGAAAAAAAGATTGCAATAACGGAGATAATAGCCTGACTTATGGCCAGCGTGGGTATGAAGTTGTCGTACTTTGATACACGAGCGGACCCGTCTTATCGGTACACCACATCCTCGCGTTCGCGGATTGTCTCGATGCCACGCGTGGCGTCTCGAATCGCGATAGCGTTTTACTCGCTCGTTGATTTCTTTGGCCAGTTTCGGGAACGAAGAAGGTGAAAAATGGTCACACGTGGAAGCGCCACAAAATCGCTCCCGGATTGCGCCGCTTTCTCTTATTGGAGACGGTGATAGAGAAAGAGAGAAAGCAGCTTAAAGCGCACGAAGCACCGGAGAGTTCGTATATTATTTTCTTATATCCGGGTTCTCTCTGTGACGCAAAGAATTATTGCAAGCAAGAAACGGAAATGAACACGGGCAGCAAAGCCGCCCCAGTGAAGCAAGGTAAAATAAAGGCTTGTTTATTATTGAGAAAACTGTAGCTGCGTGAAACTAAAATTATTTACTGATACATAATATATAATGGTGGTTTATATTATAAGAAGATTGTAAGAAATACAGTATCATTTTCTAGTGATAATTGAATGTCTAATAATAAAAAAACTATAGATAATTAATTAATACACATTTATACATCCTTAATTCAAATGTTGTTTCTATACAAGTTTGTTAAATACACATTAGAATTCCAAAGTCAATAGAAAATGTACTCTATCATTAACATTGTCGGTATTCTTTTATAAAAATGTTTATCAAGTAACAAAAGTATCTCCAATTATCTTTATTCACATATAAATAAAATGCCGCTAAATGTCCTCTGTGTGTTGGAAGATTTCTCTATTCTCGATATGTATGCGTTTAAAAATGACAGATCAATTGGCTGATTAATTTCAGCAATTTTCCGCGCGTAGGACACCCTGTATTAATCAAATGCAAAATCCCCGTGAAATCTCATTGACGCTTTTACGTCATCTCATGACTAGCCGCATTGCAAACGCATAAAGCATGACTATGCGGCTTCGCGGGAGCAAACATCGCGACAGAACCACACGTGAGAGATAGAGTATTATCATTAACCTAATGGACAGAGTGAATGATCGAACTAGGCTGGGAGAACTCGATGATGAGTTCCTGACGCGGCACTGGCGTCGAGTATGATGAATATTCTTCCCGGATGATAGCACGATGGGAAATGAAACGGATCGGTGACACGCGAGCGTGAAATTATAGATGTGCGCGCATCAGGTATTCCAGCAGAGCCAAAGGTGCATTTATACTATGCGAGCACGGGCGATCGAGCACGAGCAAACGAATGCAGTCGCTGTAATGGGTACGGTCGTCAAGAGCGAACGAACTCGCGGCCATTCATGCCCGAAACCGACATTTTGAAACTGTATATTTGCGAGCGAACGAACCTCTTCGAATATAAATCTACACGTCCAATTTCAATAGGGGCTGAATTGGGCTTTCAATAGCTTTCGACATATAAATATTTAATTACAATTACTTTACTACAATTACATGTATACCAACTTTTTAATTAAATGTTATTGATGTTGTGTTGCTCTCTCTCTCTTTCTCCCTTACTTTTTATAACAGTTGCATTTTAATTACAACAATGAATTTTGATATTTGTATTTATGATACAAGGGATTCTTGAATGATATATATAAAAACTATTATTTACATCAATCAAAAGTATTGAACACAATTTCAAATTGCAATATGAGATAAGAAAAATTAAAATCATTACTAAAAGTGCATGAAAAGAGAGAGAGAGAGAGAGAGTGAGAGAAAAATTTGCACCATTCACACTATTCACATTTAATACAAAAATATCTATAAACATAGTAAAAATAAATATCTATTATAAACTATTATAAATAAAGTATACATATAATATTCGCACAGTGTGAACGAGCCATAAAAACCGCGTTTCAAACGTCGCCTTGTATTTAAAATCCGTAAACACAGGTTGACCATCACATTGTTTCACGAAAGGACGAGGGTATTATTTGTGCCTGTAGCAAAACAAAGGCGGGACGGCAAGATATTCTGGTCATTCGACGAAGCAGAGAACTACTACTACTACAACGAATTTAAAACATCGTTCTCAGTATCGGAGAGCTAAGAACGTGCTTGCATTTGTGAAAAGAACGCTCTCTAAGGTGGTCATCAACTTAGTTTTATCCAAACCCTGCGATACTGTATAGAATGAGCTCTTGACCGCTAAGTTTTTTTTATTTATCCCAATTATACACATAAATAAAGACCGTCGTCGACCAAAGGACGATGGATACTAATGGATGTTAATGCATTTGTAGACACAAAATTCATCAGAAATACTACTTTATTATATGTAAACTAGAATTAAGGAATGATTGCAGTAAACTATTCGAAACTAATTATGAGGAAAAAATTGAATTAGAGTTGCTCGATTGAATAGTAAAATGAATTACATCGAGAAATGACTGCAAATATTATAAATTATTTTTAATTGAAGTGTGATAAATATTCAGATTCTTTGAATAATCTAAAATTTATTTTTCCTAAATTATAAAATTTAAAAATAACAATCCTCGACTTATATAAATGATTAAAAATAAAGAGCTTCTTGCAAACCAAGTTTTTTAAATTCATTTTTTAAAGCTCCGAACCAAAACGTTTATTCGTTTTCTCATATCATACATTAAAATCACATTATTCAATCCCTTTTCACGCTATATGAAATTATATACGAAAACTAAGAGATAAAGGCTATTATATTTAAGGAAAACTTGATGAGAAATCATTGCATTAATTGCAATTATATTAACAATAACAAAAAATTATTTTATGATATACAATTACTTGGATATGTAACAATTATGATAACATTTAAATGCTACGAGATATAATTGCTGTTCTTTCTCGCAATATGAGATCGTTCTCTTTGATCGCTTAAAATAATTAAAAATAACAATGTTTTCCAAAACAATCGAGGCATTGTAAAAACAACAGCAAGCTCGTTCGCTGTACTCCGATTTTGAACAATGAACGCCTACGAAATACAGATAGGATCCGATGCGATCTCAACAATCGAACTGTTTGTTTGTATCGGCAAAGGATAAATATATCCCTTGGGATAGCACTGGCGGATGCATTTACCCTGAAACGGCTGGATCCGCGTGCCATCGCCAATGATCTGCTCCACGAGAGAGTTTATCGCGCGCGCAACACGCGTCCGATCGTGCTGTCGCGAACTCGAATAGCACGCTATCCTGTCTCTCGAATTAACCGCAAACGTCGGACGGTCGTAAATAAAATAGCACCGCAGACGCCCGCCGAAAAAACCGGTCCTTACTTTCGGCGGCCGATTCGCGGAATCGGCCGCAACATATCTCATAAATAAAGATAAGCTCAGATTTTATTCCTGCATCCCCTTCCCTCTTTTCCGGAATGTCATTATCGGTCGATGTATCATGATGAACAAAAATCGGCACTTTTTACATAACCCGATACAATACGCTGATAGGATCAAAGAATTATACATAATGCTCGTCTCGATTAAATATTTAGTTAAATAATGAATATTTTACGACAATTATAACGCAAGTAAAATTTCTCTCTTTTTATCAATGTATTATTATAACTTTCAATGGTCAAAATTTTATATATAAATTTTATATATAAATATTCTAATATATATTTTTGTATTTTGCAAAATCTCTATAACTTAAATTTAAAAAAAACAATAGATTACTCATAGTCAGTAATCTTTTGCAACGCAATAATATTTTCGAATAAATTGTCGGGATTGAAAAAAAATAACAAAATATGTACAATACACAAAATAGCTTCGCATTGATATTTCTAGTTATTGCAACCATTTCCTGTTATAGTTAGGGTTATCATGGAGCGCTTTCAGATCGGCCTCATAGAGAAATGCAGTAGCGTAACGAAGTAAAGGGGTACAGACGTAGCTATATAGAGAGCACACAACGTATGCATATTTAATGACCATCATAGTACTAACAAGCATGCAAGGAGGCTCAATTATGCAAATTCGACAAAAATTTCGAACAAATTTCCTTTCATCGGAGAGAAAAAGAGCGATAATACACGGTGACGAAATTTACGCACGTATTATTTAAACAAATTATCAGATAGGAAAAATAGATATCATCGATTATATTCTTGTTTAAAAAATGCGTAGAAATATTTTACGAAATATAGTCTAATTTAAAATATGCCTGCAATTTTTCGACGCCGCAACGCGATCTCTCCATCGAGGACAAATTCCACAGAGGGACATCGACATGAACAATACTCGGTATTTGAACCTAAATTCCGCGGAAGTAGATCCAATTTTTGCCGGCAATTTCGGAATCGGGTAAAACACCGATATTTGAGAAGCACGCTGCATTATTGTCCGACCCGGTCTCTTCCTCATCGACATCCAAGAGGCCCATTTGGCAAGCGCCATTGTGGAGAACGAGCCGCGCGCGCGGCTGAAAATCCTCGTCGTCGGTCCGCATCCGTAGGTAACGCGTATCCGTTCGATTATTCGAGTCCCTCATGAATAATACGAGCCTCGTGAGCGCGCCAATCGTATCTACAATTACTATCAAACAAACCGATTAACGTCCCACCGGTGATGCATCGCGTAATGGCCGTTGATTACGGCCTTTTACGACGTGTTTACGAACTGTATTCGCGACTCAACCGAGTGGAATATGCGTGATCGCTAGATACGGTATGTAGACGAAATGACCCGCTGGTTTTCCCCGACGTCCAGGCCGTCGGTGACGACATCGTCGCGTAGACGACATCGTCGTCAGACCCCCTAGAATAGGTGGAAAAGGGCGCGTCGTTATGTCGCGTCGCCGCGCTGAAATTGCGGTCGAGTGCAGTCGGGGTGAACGGTCGGGATAGAGTCCTCCTTAAAAGCGTGCCATGGCATCCGGTTATCCAAAGCGTTCCTGAGATATTCGCTTCAAGCACCTGTGTGACTTATTATGACGAGGGAAAAAGAGAAAGGTGGAAATACTCCCTACAATAGATACATGGAAAGCGTTAGAAATATGATGAGAGTACTTGAATCACAAATATTAAATATAAAAAGCCAACAAAAAGAGCCTTAAGAGCCTTTGACATATATACATTGCATTAAATATAAAAATTTTGTAATAGCTTTATTCTAGTTATACGTCATCTAGTACTTCATATAGAGAACATAAGATGAATAATTATAAATAAAAAATTATAAAAAAAATATATATTGCAAATATAAAATATATATAAAAATACATAAAAAATATACAATATTAATATTTAATTCTATGGTTATTCTGTGTTTCATGATAAAAATATTCTATTTTTTGTATAATTACATACTTTCATCTCTCTCATTCTATTTTATAATTTAAAACCTCATTTCTATATCATTATAAATTGATCGAATAAATATTGACTGATATAATGGTATGGTGATAAAAAGTAAAGCAATGTACTCATCGACTATTTCATTTACGTATCAATAATCTTGAAAACGACTACCTTTAACAGAGACCTCGTAAATGTTCCACGTTATCGAGGCGGAAATATAAAGGAGAATTAATCGAGTCGGACGGCACCATTAATAGTTGTTTATGAAGCAAAGCTGCCTTCAATTTAAGTTTGAACGAGTTTCGCACCGCCTCTCGCGTGTGTATCAAGGTCGCTACAATTCTTAAAGGTAACTACTTCGTAAGGAGATCGATGTTCCCTACGGTGCTTTCAGTATCCCTTTGCGCACATTTGCGAAACTCTTTTAAAATTAACACGAGTAAATTAATAATTCTCTAATTGTACCTTATATAATTATCTAATTGTACATTTAACAAAAATAAAAGAGAACTCATTAATAGATATTATTTATATTATTTATATTAAATGAAGAGAAATCAATAAATATATAACAAAATCAGAAAAATATTTATCGATATTATGATTCTTTTAATTAATAACTCTCTTGTATTTATCTTTCATTTAAGAAAAAAATAAGAGAATTTATTGGTATGATAGATATTATTTACAGATATAGGGAAATGCAATAAATATGTAATAAAATCAGGATTTAAAAATATTTATTGATATTGTGTAAAATTCTTTTAATTAATAACTTTCTTGTATCATTTGAGAGAAAATAAAAGGGCTTATTAATAAATATTATTTATAGATACGGGGAAAAAATGCAGTAAATATATAATTAAGATGTAAAAATATTTATCGATATTAGGAACTACTTTTGTAGCCTTGAATTTTTTCTTACAAAAACAGTTTTCAACTTCCAAGTTATTTTTATCTTTTTATACATATAAAACATTGATCAAATTGTGTGTACATAATTTCTAAAGTATGCAAGTTTTTCTAGCAAATCATATATAATTTTTCAATACGTCATAGCATCGAAATGCAAAGTATCACGTTCTAATTATGATGCACTTAGAAAAATATTCGTCTTCGGGGAAATTAAAAGGATTAAATTGCATTAAATCTATTTTCTCCAAGCTATCGAAGCTGATGCATGAAATTCGATCGAATTACGATGCTCTCACTTGGACGATTCTTCCCCGCAGAGAGGTGGATAATCGTCCACGTCAGGCCGATCCTCGGTAAGACGCGACACCCTCAAATTACCCCGTAAGCAACACAACCTGCCCCATGCCGGATGCTGTCATTCAATAGGCTGCTTCGATGGATAATGCCCCGGCAGATTTAACTGTTCGTGTTTCCAGCTAACCCTTCACAGCGGTGCGCAACACATGTGGGCCATACGGCCCTTTCTCTGTTTCTTCTCATAATAAATCTCCTTCTAATGTTCCAATTCACAGAAATATATATTGGTTGTTTTTAACATTTCAGTGTAGAATATTTTGATATAAAAAAACCTAATAAAGAAGCAGAACAAAAAAAATACGTAAAATAAAAGATAAAATTTAAAAACGGGACAATAATACATCATTTTTTGATATTATCAATTAAATAATACTTTTCCCGAAATTAACAGCTCTTGAAAATTTTCATGTTTCCAGCCCAGATTCCTGTATATTATAAATAATCTATTTATGGTGAAACTGTTATAATATCGCGATTAGACACTTAAGCTACATATGCCCCACTTCGATATTTAAGTTGCGCACCTCTAAGCTAACCCAAAGCTCCAGATCACGAGAGTGAATCGATGGCGGGGCCGACGAGGAAGCTGGCCGCGATGTAAATCCGCTAAGTGCAGCGCCGCCGGCCATGTCACACTCGCTTAACTCCGACAGAACGAGCACGCTCGTTAAAGCCCAGCTTTACTAAAGGGCCCTCCCATCCACGAAATCGATATTTATCGTCAATATGCCGCGATATACAATATTATTGGACCTTGGTAAATTTATGCTAAGGAATTAGCAATAGTCCGTAAAAAGGTAAATATCGATATCCCTCGATTTTAACGAGATTTCTCGATGTGAAAAATTCCGTATTTTATCAAAGAGATCTTTGAGTAACCACACTGTCGTTTTGCTTGCTGATGGACATTTGAAAAAAATCATTAACGGAAAGATTATTTTGTAAAAAGTAACATGAAAAAATACGAAAAAAATGGTTAATAAATAAATAAATAAATAACTATTCCATCATTAGAATATAGCAAAACAAATTATCTCGATAGAGACTCAAGATTTATTATTTTAGTTACAATTTTATTGTAGCAAGCCATTGAATGTTAAGTAAATTCATGCTAAGAAATTAACAATAGTCCGAGAAAAGGGAAATATCGATATTCCTCGAATTTATCGAGATTTCTCGATATGAAAAATTCCTTGTTTTACCAAACAGATCTTCAAATGCGTGCTAATTGATACTTAAAAAAAAATAATTAACCGAAAGATAAGAAGACACATGAGAAAATGCAAAAAAATATTGTTAATAAATGAACCATTCCGCCATTGGAATATATCAAGACAAATTATCTCGATAGAAACTCAAGACTCGTTATTTTAGTTACAATCTTATTGTAGCGAGCCATCGAATCTATCGATAGTCGAAAGGTCCATTAACGAGCGGAATCGACGAATTGTCTGTGCCGTTATAGTCGCAAATCATTTGACGACGACAGTTATCGAAAAGAAATGCGTCGTCTTTCCCGCGGGGAACGAAATAAGGGCGCCAATCTAGACATTGGTCGTCGACGTCGCGAATCGAGATGGTCGCTCTTGATAAAAATTGATGAGCCCACAGTTCAAAGCTCAGAAATCCGGAAACGCCGGCGCAAGCGACACAGAACAAACCGCGAATCCCAACACACATAATGGCGCATAAAATTCAAGAGAGCGCCAAGGGAAGCGAGCAGGCAGAGTTACGGATGGGGAAAAAAAGAAGCCCTATTGAATTTATAGAAGTCATCGTTGCGCGCGGATCTTTAGAGAGACGCCCCCGTTTCTTTATTCTCGATATTCCTTCTTCTTTTTTTCCCGTCCTATACCCTCTTACTCGTTCCTCTCGCGGCATCTCGGGAATTCATATAAATCTGAAAAGTTCTCTCGGAGAGTTTCGTCGGCAAGAAGCAACGATGCATGAATAATGCAGGTGGCGGACGTCATCGCATGCGTCTCGCCACTGTGTTTTATTGCATCCTTGTCGCGACCGCGATCGGGCTATTTCTCAATTAACGAGAATCGGTCGGGCCTCGTCCGGCCTGCGCCAATTACAGCGAGAGCCAAAGGAACGCTGGTCGCGCGACCGTGCGCTTTAATTGAAGCGTCCGATTAAATTGGCGATTTTCTGCCGCGAGTCCGTTCCATTCCGTTCCGTTCCCACACCGCGAAAAATGGCGCGCGATGCGTCTCGATGCGACGCGACGCGACGCAACGCGACGCGACGCATACGATGGCTATGATCAAACGGTGCCATCGAGCGAAAAATTTGCGGGCGAAAGACTTCAAAGCGAGGTTTGGCCAGTCGGTGCAGTCAAATCGCGGGCGGTGCAAGGCGCGCGAGGGGGAAAACGTCAAACGTCCAAATTTCACATGGCGCACTGCGCTTGTGTTACGTCCTTTCATTTGGACTCTGGAACCTATTCGTTAACACGCGAACCTACTCGTGTACACGTGAAATTTTTGTTGGATCGACGCCGTGTGTTCGATTAGAATCTCTTTCGAAAGCTACTATTTTACTTGGCCGTTTCGTTCGAGTACCAATCTTAAACCTATAGTGGGAGTAGTCTTTTTAAGCTCGGCGACAATTAAAAAGATGATATAAAGAGAAGAATTAAATGCGCCGCTTACATACCCTATATTTATTTTTCTTTGGTACTTTAATTGTGAAAAAAATTATAAAAGGCTGAATATGTATAATATTGTACAAAATTTTTCAAATCTGAAAATTTAAAAGTTTTTTCCAAGCTCTAAATTATTTACATTCGCTTTCGTTATATCACCATTTTTCATAATCGTAGACGTACCGTATATTATTATAAAAAATAACAAAAAGGAAAAGGTCCCTTTTATTTAAAAAAAATATTGGATATAGAAAATGCATGTATGTATTCTGCATTCGAGCAATTGGTGTCTGCGACCTCGCACCGCATGGTGTACAGAATCAATTCTCCCACAAAGCTTTTTGAGTCTTTGTTTTTTGTCATTTCACTAATAATTGTTCAATCAATCAGTTTCAATAATCTGTAACTCTAAGCGATATTTTGTGCAATTACAGTTTAATATTCATAGCAGGATCATTTCATGCATATTTATAACATAGCAGACTGTAGCTTATATAAACTCGCTTATATTTACAGCCGTATGCGTATCCCCTGCTACTGTATTTTAATTCGTACAAAGATCCCATTCTTGTAACACGTTGAAATGTCAGTAATCGCACTAATCGAATCTTTTATTAATATCGGCGTCCCGATTATTTTGCATATCTATTTTTTGTTTATATATGTTTAATTCTTCGAGCACATCCCCGATATTAAATAACAAAAGTAATAATCGCACGCGCGCGTTCCTGATTATTTTGCTCGCTAATTTCCAGAGATCAAGTATCTCTGCTTCGCTTAATCTCGAATTAATTACCCCGAGCGGGTATTCATCGTTAGCGAACTATCGCTGCTGGTCGGTGTGCAAATAAATTTGACTTCCGACATTAAATGCGTATTGTCTGGTGCGCGCGTGCGCGCGTGGCCGCGGATATATCTGCATTTAAAACTGGAACGATCTCGAGATTGCCATGACGACGAAAGCACACGACTAGGAAGCCTTTCAACGGTGAATGTTTTGCAAGCACTTGAGAAACCAATCAGCTACCGCCGCCACCGCCGCCGCGCTCTCTTCCTCCGCTCGCCGTTCTGGACGAGCACCAATCTTCTGATCTTGGTGAGCAAATTTACGACACAGCCAAGTTGGTGCGTTCCTCATCGAGCGCTGGTTTCTGCTCGCGCTAAAGTGAACCGTACTTAATTAATCCAACATGCGCCCAGCTTCTCCAATCCTTACTTCCGCTCCCTTCACCCCTTCTTCCCTCCCGCCTATTTCTACCCCGTTATTGAACCTTCATTACAAAATTATTCATTGATTTAAGATAGAAGCTGACGGTAGATACGCAGCGTTAAGAGGAATAATGACATCGGCAAAGATAATATTCTGATATAATAATAATTTCGTGCCTTTCTTTTTTCTTTCAGAAATTAAGTACTATGATCAACTAGTTGAATCCTGTATATTCTTTGCGTGATAAATTAAAAACACCAATTCCAAATTATTCAAGAAACGCGAGCACTTTAAGTTCCAGTTAAATAATGTAGGATATGATTTTGGAATTGCATGTTTCATAATATTATGTTTATCTTAATGATACACTTATTTAGAGAACAAGTACTTTTAATTAATTAAATTTTTTTAAATTTGTTATTTGTAACATTGTTATTTGTAAAACAGTTATTTCTTTTTCTTCCTCTCTTTACGCATATATGTAATATTCTCTCATTTATTTTTCGCAATCCGGCAGCTTTTTCTATTTGCTTAATATATAAGATTATTATTTATTTATTACGGTAGTACGTGAATGCGTTTGATCAATTGATTAGCGTGCTACGGACTCGTGACTTTGCCATTGAAAAGTAAATATATTCAATGCACGAGAGAGGCAAGATCATGAAACATGCGCTTCCGCAAATGCATTCTATTTTTACACGTATCGATACGTGAAATAAAGTATTTTCTCATGCCGCGAGATATTTTTCCATCATTTCTGACATTTATAATAAAATAAAAACAGTTGATTATTTAAAATAGAAATTTTATACAATTAATATTATAAGAATACTATAATATTATAAGAATTTTCGTGCACAGTATATCAATATGCAATTTATATACAAGAAAAGTTCATAAGCAATAAAGTATAATAGATAATAAAGTCGAATACAAATTATAGCTTAAAGGTTCATAGGCTCTTGTTAAAACAACTTACAAATATTTTATTTTCTATTTAGGTGTTTTGAATGTATTATTATATGGTGAAAGAAAATGTAGAGAAGAGGTATCTCATTCACATTGTTGCTTAAGATTATAGCAGCTTAAATCTGCCTTTGAGCGTTTATAAACATTAATTTATATATAACTTTTAAAGCCATATTGTAAGGCTTTGTTTATCTATTATATAATTTTATTCTTCATTTTTTATATATATCCATAGAAATTTAACATTTTATTCTAATATCTCGATCGTTGTTACGCATCTATCCTCGATCCGCGCGCATTCATTGGACTTGTAATCGCACAGATTGGCGTTGATTGAATCAAAGACGCGTATACATGCGGAACAATGCTTACCAGTCAAATTATACTTGCCAGTGTTGAATCTAGATTTCCGTAATTCGATTAACCAATCAGAGAGGGCCGATTGTAATAGATCCACCCCGGCACGATAATGTTTACGAACCGCGTTTCACGCTAGAGAGAAGCGGTCCTATCGATTTCCCGACAGATTCGCCCCCTTCTTATTAAGTATTCGCGATAAGCTATCGTTCCGCAAAATGGTTCACGGTCGCGTAGATTGACCCACCGATCCGCCGATCTAGCACAGCCGGCGGAAAATTGACAATATAAATTCAATTATCGTCATAACGGACTCTAAGTGGAGTAAATCGATAAGCTGGCAGCCGAGCGGCCGGGATGTTCGCGCGGAAAATCTTTTTATTTTCACGGTTTTATATATCCGGCGGACGTTCCTCCACCACGATGACGCAACCGAGGCCGTAACGATCGTCTTTATTTTTATTCGTCTCCCGGACAAGTCACGATGGCTTTTTAAAAAAAAAGAGTTATAACTCGAAACACAGAGATGTATATCAATAACTCGTTTTAGTTGCAGCCAATTGCGAATTACGACGTAATTTATATCCCGCGTACATTCGACGAAATGCAAATGCGCCGCGTTTATGGCGAATTTCACTATTGTGCGTACGCGACATACTTTATTTCACCGGATATTTGTCAAAGCGTTATACGTAACGCGTTATTGACTTTAGCCAAGACTCGATAATAACTGAAAAATTGTGTTATTTCTCTTTTTGTCTCATAAGTTGCAATCCTTTTGTACGAAGCGTCAAACTGTCAATCGTTTTTTCGATTCTTTTTCCTTCTTCAATACGGCAAATTAGGTTCGGAAACGAATTGCCCTATCGCAATATGGATGGAGCGGAAAGAGCGAGAAAGATAGAGCGAGGAGCAAGGGGAGCATAATTTCGTTTGTACGGTGATGGTAAAGAATGGCAGAACCTGCTGCATGCAATTGCGTAGACTGGTTTATCGATTGGCCGAACGAAATTCACGTCGCCGGGCCGGAAGCCACGCATAAATCGGGTTTATACCGACAGTAAAATCCCACTTGCGTATATCAAAGTAACAGAGTAACACGATAAAATTGGGACCGATATAAACTGCCGCTGATATGGAATCGACGTCATTAAATCACCAGATTTGCTAGATTGGCAGTGAATTACTTTATTTTTAACCATTAAATGCCGAAACCGCGGGGATAAAACGGGGATTTTAACCGGCGCGGTTTCACTCCACTAACTATACATCGCCCGCGGGTGTCTCGCATCGATAGTGATGAAAATAAATCGCGTCGGCGTTATCTACTTCCGATACATCGCGTCGATGATCCCGAAAACGTGTTTTGCGCGTGCCCTTTGGCAGTAATTTCATTCGCATACAAACGTGCGCGCGCCGATATTTCCGCATTTAGTTTGATTAAAGTATTCGCGGTAAATTGTCAAATAGGAAAGAGCGACCCGGTAATTCGTAATGCGAATGTATATGGGGAGGGGCCCGTTGAAAACATTGCAAAGAGATAACTCGATTCGATCGCATTATCTAAATCGCCCGTGGCAGTAAAGTCGGCCAAGACAACACGTTGCGTATCGAGTTTATCGGATGGACGCCAAAGAAAGGGATTAATAGCGTGTACAGCTTCCAATTTGCTACACTTTGCATCCCGTGCAAATATAGTGGATTCGCCTCGAATAATTAAACTAGCTCGCGAAACTTTCGAGTCTCAAAGAAATCTCGCGATCGTAGGAATCTCGATAGATTAGAAACTTAGCGGAGCAAGAGCATCCTACTTTTCCACGCTGTCACGTACATCGCGATTGTGTACTCGGCCTAACTAGCCGAACTTTCTTGATTACGCGACGGATTAAATATTCATGATGCTTTATACGAGTCGTCCGGCCAAGTATTCTGTCAATTAAGCATTTAAATGAACCGCGCGCGGGCGCCGAAGTTTGCGGTAAAATTTTTTCAAGCCAACTTTTCACGCGCGTCGCGTCCGAAATTGCGCGAGAAATTCTCTCAAAACTCGAAAAAAATTCGTCGAAAACCCGGCCGCTAAACGTCATTTTGTTGCGACAAAGCCGGAAGATCTCGCGCTGCGAATAATTTACTCGCGAAACCACTCCCGGGGACCATTGCCGCAGGTACGAGAGACGCAATTCCCTTCGGGACTCAACCGGCCATTGTGTTAGAACGGGTTGTAGATTATAGTGCGAGTTACCCCAAGTCAAAGCCCACATCCCAAACTACGTCGCCAAAACTCGCCAGACTTACTCGTGGACAATATGCCACCCGCGAATAACGTCTAGTCGGAAAAGCTCATCGGTCCTGTCCGAATCCGAGTTTCTCTCACTTGTGGGGATGCGTCCACGTAAAGGGTGTGCGAAGCACCGCGTAATATTCTACGAGCAGACACTTTGATGAATTCGCAGTCGATTTATATACTCGACGAAAATTTCATTGGAATATATATTTTTTTATCACAGCTTCCGAATTGATCACGTTAATCGCAAAAATTAATAAATTTTGATAAAGTCTCTTGGAAATTAAGCGAGCAATAAAGTTGCCTCATCCACTTGCATCACTGAAGTTTAAACTTTCAAATGCTCAAGTTTTCGTTCTCCCTCTTTTTATTTGAGAAATATAAATATTTTTAAACTTAAATAATTTAAGAAAAAAAAGAGAAAAATAGTGCAAAAAGGCCATATAAATTATGTTTATAAATATAAACTAGATATATAAATATAACACTAATAATTAATCATATATAAATATAACTTTCATATAAATATAATTAAAAATATAAAAAGAAATTATACAGAAATATAATCCAAATAAATAAATATTTAGAAAGATTGCTATTTGATTAGATAAGATTAGATGTTTGTCAAATTCTAAGCTGCGTTTAAAAATTAAGAAACTCTAACTCGCAATAAATATAAATCGATCAATAATTGAAGAGTTGTCGATGCCTCTTGTATCATAATATCCAAAGTTGCAGAAATACCTAATTTTACTTTATCGTCTATAAATCGATAAAAGCCGATTGCACCAACGGGTGCAGGTGATCATGGTTATAACCAAAGTTTCTTTCTCCATCAATATTGCATCTAAAGATATAATCTAGGAAGGGACTAGGGAATCGCCAACTATAATCTGATAACATAGCAGTACCATTCATTCGCGTTAATATTGCGCGGTACATGTAGCATTCCCTCGGGGCTATAAAGCTTAACCAAGGCTGTCCCTGCAACTCATCCCAAGAAATCGACGTTGCAGTTGACCCGGCTAACGCGAGTTATCGGCAATTCCGACAAAGCGACGATACGACGATGACGTTACCGATAACAGGCGACGATTATCGATAATTGTCAGCTATTCCCGGGCTGTAAATTGAACTCTCGGCCACTCTCGGCAACAAGTGCCAATTACAAAAGGCCGCACGAGACGACGTTTACTCCGGTTTACGCGTTGGACGGCGCAGCGGTGCCTTAATCCGCGATCGAAGATCACCCTTCCGAAGAGGAAGAAGCAAGGAGACGGAATACCTTCATGCCGACCTAACCCAATCTCTCGAAAGGTTGCGAAATTCGCTTATGGCGAGTCACGCGATTCGCCGATGGAAATCGCCCGAGGGGCTAATGCCATTAAGCGCCGTTTCCTCGGCCGGCGCGATTAAGCGCGGATTTTTCTACGCGAATATGGGCAACGCGAGCGCACCATTCTCCAGGGAAAGGGGATTTTAATGGGACGACGAGGGTGCGATTGCGTCGCATCCTCCTCCATCGGACGTGATCCTGGACGCGATATTCTCTCCTCTTCTCTCTTTCTCTTTATTCTCCTCTCTCTCTCCCTCTCTTTCTCTCTTTCTTTTTCCCATCTCTCGCCAGAGAGAGAGAGAGAAAGAGGGAGCGGCTCAATCGTGTGGAGATACAAGTTTTTACGATTCCGGGGCCCGACGATCGGCCGACGCGGAATTTTCATTCGCCACCGGGCTTCGCTACTGTAAACCACAATGATGGAACGTGACGAATTTCACGTTACGACGCGGCCCCGCTCGTGCGAGCAAGTGGACGAACGAACGACATGAAAAAAAAAGGAAAAGGGAGAAAAAAAGCGCTCGCATACGTTTTTTTGTGTGAACTCACGCCTCGGCAACGTGCACGCGAGGCACAAAAACTTCTGTGATTTTTGAGGGAACAAAGCGCGCGTTCCCGTGACGCGTTGTTTCGCGAACGAGAACCGTACGGTTCACAGGGAAACGACGTCGATGTCGCGAATAGGAGCTTTGAAGGGAGCTAATAGCGAATCGTTTAGTCGTTTAGTCTGGGATAAAATTTGAATCGGTGGGGGAAGAAGCAAAATTGCCCGGCGAAAAAATGACGCGCACAGACATTTCATACGATAAATTGTTCCCCGTAATAGGGGACGATGTTTAATTACAAAACTTATATAACCTGCTAAAGAAACTGAAAAAAGAACCTAACGTTATATAAAGTCTATGCAGAAAAATTGTCCTCCACTACACAATCTCTAAGACTAAAAAGATATTTATGATTATTTGTTTTTATGTCAAGATATATATATAAAAAAAAACATATAATAATAAGAATGAAATAACGAATATTTAAATACATGCACATGTGTAATAAAAATTTATAATAAAATAAAATCTATAAATATCTGTCATTAAATTATTGTATGTACAGTTCCTAAATCATATATATTATGTATACTCACTTGTCATTATTGATATTATATATTGGGTGAATTAATATATACTTTATATACAGAAATTAAAACAATCTTTGCATGATTTTATCTTTCAAAATCCATCCATAAAATGCGATTCTTCGATTAAAACCATCACGAATGTCCCCGATGATTGGTCTTTCGATTGAAACCGTAAATGAAATATATTTAATAAGAAACTAGTATCGTTTCTTTCTTTTCTTCTTTTTTTATAATCACAATTCCAGAAGAGATAACTTTTAGTTGTAACTTTTTTTCCTACTAGAAGCGCGATACGACAACACGAGCTGACTACATTCAATTCAGAAGTCGTTTTACGCATCGCACAGCATTGCCGGCCGTTTGAGAGCACAAACTTCGAAATCATCGTTCGTTCGCACGGGATTTCGAGCGAGTTCGCGAAAGTTTCATCGCCGATTGAAAGCAGAATCGGCACTTGCCCACGGAATCAGCCTGGCGCGCAGCTTGTATCGCTATCTAAAAAAAGGAAAATCAAAGCCTCCAGACTTGACCGAACGACTTTGCGAAACATGTAAAAGATTACGCGATAGCTCGATAAGGAACCAAGCCCGAGGAAGAATCTGCATTTCGTAACGCATCGCAAACACGCAATCTCCCGGTTGATTGCAAAACTTTTCGAGCAACGATATAAACTGTGACGTATGAAATTCGTGTTGGAAAACGAGCGGATGGATTTTCGAAAAATGGCACGTTCACGCGATGAAAAGTTTATTATAAAACTTTTACAGACGCAAAGATAATAAACCAATACGCTTCATTCGAGCTAACGGTAAAACGAAATGTCATTTCGGAAAATATACGATATAATAAAGAGAAATAAAAATATCATATTTACAAAATAGCATAATATTTGTGCAAGTTACCAACTTAAATACTGTTAACGAACTTTTGCGTTTAATTGATTGCAGAAATAAATAGATTTAAAGTCATTTATTTTAGTCAGATATTTAAAGTCAATTTTTTTCGACAAGAATATCACGAAAATTTGAATCACATTATTATTTAACACTCGGCAAAATCCAATTAATTCTTTCAATCCCCCTGTACTATAGTAACGAGAAACACTCTATTTACTTCGCACAAAAGACACGTGTCTAGAATTAACCGCTGTTTAATCGAAAAGCGTCATCCGTTTCCGTGTAATTCTTTTCAACGAGACAGGCCATTCTTTCGCCGCGATTCTGGCGCGTCTCGTGCAAATTGAATCTAGAGCTTGAATTACGCAGATAATGCGAAATTACATTGTCTCGCCGGACTGTTCCGGACAAGCTTTCAACGCGGGATAAAAGTCGGACGCGGAAATTCCGCCGCGCGTCGTCTCGCCTGCGAATCGTGGAGAACGTGGAGAAAGAGGGAACGGACGAGCCCCACGAAACTGTCGTTTAAACGAACATCCGCGCGGTTTCTCCGTGTCGGAGGGATTGGATCAGGAGCGCGCCGAGATGTTACGTAAATGCACACTATACTCTCTCGACGCTTCCCATCAGGTATAAATCTTATCGACGTTAAAATCAGCATGTACATCTCCGCCGATGAGTTGACGGGAGCTCACTCCCGTAGAATGCCTGTCAATTCCAGCGCTGTCGTCAATTCCTGCCCGTTTCCTCTCGTACCAGTTCCCACCCTCTCCAAGCCCTCGTATGAAAATCGTCATAAAGTCGCGCTCTTTGAAGATGAGTCGGCTTACGTAAGCACGTACGTGCGCGGATCGATAACTCGCACGTCGTAACTTATGCCGCACCTCGTCTCCGTCATCCACGTTCTCATCGTTGTCTTCGTAGTTGTCGTCGCGATCGTGAGAGCTTTTCAGCGTTGGATGCGGCGTTATTGTGCTGCCGCAGCAGCCAATGTCGGTGCACGCGTACATCAGATCGTGCGCACGTTCGCACACGGAATCCCACCGAATCAGAAAATAATCATCGCGGCCTCGGCTCACGTGCGCGAGAGATAGTCTCACGTTCTCTCATCGGGATAGAGAGAGGGATATCCCGGTACAATTTTCACCACGATATTAAAAGTCCGGGCACGTTGCAGCCTCCGTTCCGGGGATGTCGCGACGTCTCTCCGAGAAGCTGGTTAGCGGAGACTTTCTTTACGCTATCCGATGGCTGCGACGACAACGAGAAGCGTCCGCGCGAATACAAGAGACTCGTATCCGCATCAGTGATTTGTGTATCCCAACGCGTACTGTATGAAAGCCGGGAATCGCGCAGATCCTCCTCTATTCACGCGCTTCAGAATAGTTCTGGGCTTGCTTTCCCACGTCTCTCTGTTATATAGGATTTACGATTCATGGAGAGTAGCGTTTTAATTATTGAGACGGAATGTTGTTTTTTTATATGAGCGCGAAATGTTTTAAATTGTTCAACTAAACAATATTATATTATATTATATTTACAGGTATGGTGTAACAGAGAAAGAGGGAGAGACCAAAATAACACAAGAGCGTAATGTTTCATTTTACATTTATATGTATATAACTATATTATACCGTTATGTTACAGTCATAAATTTCGTTACAATTCACAATCCCTGGAACTAAAAACGAAATGTAATTTGACTTGATGCGATTTAATATTACGGAGGAAATATTTTAGTCGGCTTCTATTAATCTATTATTTGCAATTTCATTAAATAACACGATTTTTTGAGAGTCATAAACAAAGATAAATAAATTAATTCAGGAATGTAAAATAATAAATGGATTCATTCAGCTCGCGCAATTTAGGTTTTTATTTTTTTGAATTAAAAAAGTAATTTTATATAAGAAGAAGAGAGAGAAAGATAGAAAATACGCTCGATTCATTGAAATATATGTACTTGTATATTTAAAAAAGTAATATTTAATAGTAAAAATGAAAATCGCACATGGTATTCGCGTCAAAGACCTAAGATAAATAAATTGCGCAGAAATTGCATCTATCAATTTGCAAGTGGCTCGATTTGTACAGATGAAAGTTTGAAGCAGAAACCACAAGTTGCCGAAGAAACGACAGTCGACAATTTGACTTGATAATTTAATATTGTAGGGGAAATATTTTAATCGGCTTCTATTAATCTATTATTCGCAACTTCACCAAGCGGCACGAATTTTTATTTGTTGGTTTATTTGAAAATCATAAACAGAAAAAAATGAATTAATTCAGCTCGTGCAATCTAGATTCCTCATTCTATTTTCTCAAACAATTAAAAGAAAAATTTTAAATAAGAAGAGGAGAGAAAGAGAGAATAATAAAACGATCGATTCATAGAAATACACATTTATTAAAGAAAAAGGTAATATTGAATAGCGAATATTAAAATCGCGCGTATGTATCATCGCGTCATAAAGACGAGCAAATTGCGCGGCAGTTGCATCTGTCAACTCGCGAGTATCGGCTCGATTCCGCGCAGATAAAAGTTTTAAGCAGAAACAACAACTCGCCGAAGAAACGGCACTCGAAATGATCGCGTCTTAAAATCGCCGGCGGACCCTCTCGCGGCCGCGTGGCAGTTTCTCCTCTATTTTATACTTTTACGGCGGAGAGCGCGCGACTATTCCAATAATCGTAAAAATAAGGCAACGTCTCGGAATATCGCCGCGGGCCAAGATACGCGTCATTAGGCGTGCGGCATTCGCAAAGTTAGGAGGAAGAGTCGCGGGTGTAAGCCGTACCGAGTAACGACCGGTCGTAACGATAACCGTATCAACGTTAAACTCGAGTTCTTCGAGCGCGAGCGCTCGAGGTGAAAACGCGGAAAAGCAAGAGACACGAAAAAAGAAACATCCGGATCGTCGCTGCATTATTACGCGTTATAATTATGTTTATGAAGCTTAATCTCACCTCCTCTTTATCTCTTTCTTTCCTGTTTTTCCTTTGACATAAACAAACATCAGTGGATTTTTTTTTAATTATGCGGAAAATATTGGTTTAATTTTGCAAAATATTTCTCTCTCGATATTTATTTCATCGCGAGTTTCTTTTTAATTACTGGTTCTAGAGCGTACATTGATGCCAATGTTTATTTACGATAATTTCTCGTCATTATATTTTTTTATGTAATAATGTTTTTCCAAATGTGACAGTTGACGTTGAGATGCCGAGGATACGCGTGATCCGAGTTAACAATGCCGGAAGTATCGAACGTTGCAAAAAGGCCATCGGAACCGCGATACTTATCAAAGTCTCGTAAATATCCGTAATTATGTACGATCACGAGAACGCAACGAAATGAGCACGCACGTACGAGGAATATCGGAAATGCTTAATTGAAGCCGTATCTGATATAGCGGCCGGAGCTCCGGATCGAGGGTATTTTACTCCGGACCGGCTTTACTCCAACACGGATACTTAAATCTTTTGCGAATTACGTGACGCGAATCGTCGCGAGGGAAGGCGCGACGAGATCGCGCTTGATTTCGCATCCGGATAGCGTCGTTGATTCGACCATTCATCCTCTTCTTCTCGCATCAGTCAACCCCTCTTTGCCGATTCGGACACGTAAGTGGAGAAATTGCGCTTTCGTGATACTCTTTGATGTCCGATCGACTCGATTGGTCGAGCGTTCGTGAATTCCACCGGGAATTCGTTGGACGAGAGAGAAGCCGGAAGTGGAAAGGCCGAGTGAGTCCTCGTATTGGCGATGCGGCGTGTCACCCCAAGGGACGTTACACTCGACGGCGATCGTGACGTTTTAATTTCAGCGTTTCAGAAGGCGCGATGTCGAGGGTACTAACAATAAGAGGAGCTAAACGCTAATGAATATAATTTCCCTTTCAAACGCCGATGACACCGGGAAAAATGCTCCATCCGATCGCGGGATCCGCGGGCGCTTTCCTTTTCCCGCGCGAGACACGCGGCATTTTAATCTTCTCACCAACGGTTACAACTTAATATGTGTTTCGAGCAGCCGAGCGCAAGTCGAAGAGCGCGGATTATCCGCCGCGAGCGCTAAAATATCTGGTCCCGACCCAGGATGGGTAATTACGTGGTCATTCGGTAGATAAACCGGTTAAATCATCCATGTCAAACTATCCTCCGGACTGGTTATCTCTGTTCCTCCCTCTCCCCCGTCTACTTCTTGCCCTCTCCCGTTCCCCTTCATCATTATCAATCCGAATCACCTCTCGACTCGACCAGAACGCGGTCGCCCTGCAATTTAAATTCTCTCATTGAAAATCGTTAAGATATCTCTCGCTTCCTTTCTCTGTCCGTCTTATTCCTATCGATCTAAAACAATCAAACGATATAATAATCGTTTAAGGTCTATCAATAAAATCGAAGCTTGTTAGGGAGTTTAACTGGATGGATATATATAACGCGACGATGGCGTCGACCGCGTCGTAAGATCGTTCGATTATCGTTAACTTTTAACACTCTACTTCTGCCGTACCAAGTTTAGATGTAATTTCGTGTAACTCTTGTTACGTGCGAGACAGGCAATCCATAAATACGTAAAGATACGTGAAGGAGCTACCGCGCCTAACCAACACGCACGAGTTAGCTCGACTGAATTGTATATAGTACCTGTATTACGGAAGCAATTGAAAATTGTAGATGGAATCTATCGCCCACGTACATATCCAACGCATAATTAACAAGTGCATTTGATTAAATTTAAAGTTTGTCATGTGGAATTCCTGGAAAGCAAATTAACTTGCATAAAACAGATAAGACAAAAGGTAACTCTAATTGGAAATATCAAGTCAATGCCATTTTTAAAATCCTATCAATAATAAAAGCATCATTTTTTTTTTAAATTTCATCCAATGTTATCGATCCTTTCTGATATAAAATTATCAGAAAATTGAAAAAGATTTTTAATTAACTTTCAAGACATGCGAATTAGCATAAGACATAATAGACACTGTTTTTTCAATCAAAGAACCGGAAAGAATCAAGTCACGCGATTTCACGGACGCAATCTATTTTTACAAAGCTTAATGGATTAATGGGTTATTCTGTCAATTGAATAATCGGGTGTAGGTAGATAGGGTTTGCGACTTGACATTATTCCGAAACAAATCTCTCGTAACTGTCGTAAAATGTGAGCAACCTGACTTGTCAAAAAGATTCTATAAATTTCAGTGCTGTGAAAACTTTGGAAAATGCTTTCGTTCGCAGTCTCGACAAAATGCAACAGCTGAAACTCGTTAAATGTATTTTGAGCAGGCGTGTAATAACAACGTGTTATTGTTCTACAGCGGCGTGAAAACGTCCGGTGCATGCGCCAAACTAAAATTACTGCGTAACCTTGACAAAAGATTCCAGCGGGCCCGATTTCATGCGGCGAATATAATATCACCAGTCTGATTAAACGCGAACTTGATTACTGGACACATTTATTTAATGCCCACATCATTTTAGCAATTGGCGAAATATCGATAATTATATTATTACTAATGTAAGGAAATTATAAGAAAAATCTTGGAAGGAAAAGATTAAAATTGTAATATTCATTTGTTTATTTACATCGTTTCAAAAATTTCCCTTTAATATTTTGTAAAGTATAACACTACAGAGTCTTTCAAACCGATTAATATTTAATTTTTTATTTAAAAAACGATTTGTACAAAGTTATCTCTTTCATTATATGATAATATAAAATTTTAATTTAACGGAAATTTAATCTGAGTTAACTAGTTATTATCTCAATAGATAACAACTAATTTAGTAATTTAATCTGAATTAATAGAGTTGTACATGTTATCTTAAAAAGTACAAGGTTTTATTATAATATATGCTCTACTTTAAAATTCTAACGAGAATGTAATCAAAAGAGATAAAATTTTCTTAATCAACTCTATCTTTCTGCATTTACTTTACTTTATGCATGCGCTCCACATATGAATTGATACTTTATATACTCAAATATCAATTCTAATCTCGATCTTGGAATTAATCGTAATGCATATTGTTCCTCCCGAAATAAATTTCGCGCATCAAAGTGCATCATTAACGCCCACTCAAGGTGAAATAAAGTATTTTGGACATCTTGACATTGTTCGAGAGAACACGGTATCATTTCGATAACGAAGGCTGCGGCAAATGTGGGCCTCCTTGAGCTGTCTCGAGAGAGGCAACTAACAAGGATATCGGGAGAGATGATCTGACGCGGAAAAGAGACTCTGATTCACAAGATATTAGATTATACAAGACACGCATCTCTCGTAAGATATCCTAACTAAAGATTTTCGCCTCCGCGATTGTCCAATGTATCGGAAAAAATTAACATAATGGCTTCTACAAAGCAGCCATTTTGCTAACCGAAATCGATACGTGATCCAATTTATAGGTTTTCTTTTTAACATGTTTGGCTTAATTTCGTCTCACGATAGACGATGCAGGATATTGAATTACACACGATGTGTCGAAAACATTAAAGCACCAAACGATCGCCATTCGACGGATCTCTAGCACGAATATTTTGGTAATCACAAAGCAACGTTACCGCACGGCACCCATTAAATCTGTTTCAAAACATATTCATTAATCGTGACGCGTATCGTATACACGTTCCTTCCGCGTTCCTTTTTCTATTCAAGCTGCCCGTCGTCTTTATGTATCTAATTCAGACATTGAGAGCTTTAAATTGTCATAGATTATTAAAATCAATAAGAAAAAGCAGTTCTCTTTCAACAAAGTGGCAATTTGTTTTTGTCGTTTAAGAAATATGTTTTGTAAATTTAGCCAAAGCGGATTTTGGTCTTGAGAATCTGCCAAGAATTGAAATACGAAATAGAAAACGATATGCGGGAGAATTGGAATTTAAATATGAATACTGCGAGATGTAAAACGTGTGAGTCATGTAACAAATAGAAGATAAAAGAGCGCCAAGAATTTTGCGACAAATTAACTGCCAATTCTTATGCACTATGTCTGAAAATAGATACATGATTTAAATCAATAAAATATAGAAATAAATTACGTCTGTAAATTATAATATAAAAATGTATCATTTAAATACTTTAAATTTTCTCTAAAACTATAAATTAGAATCGTAATATATAATCAATTATGTAATTATTATAATTAATAATTTATTACTATCGAATCGATATAACAATATACCGTACACAAACGTATTTAATTGTTAAGAGATTACAATGACTGAACGTTGAGTTACACTAGGCACGTAAAACTCCTCGAGCGAAAATAAATAAAAGCGCTCGGCAACATCGTTAAACGAGTTGTACTTTCTCCCCGCGATTTCCCGCATAGAAATCTACGAAGTCCTAAAATTCCATAGATACAAGCAAGACTACAAATCGCGTTAACCTCCTTGGCCCTGCCATCCGCTGCCCATCTTAAATTCAGGACATGGAATGCCGCACTGGGGAAAACGGCACAGGCAGCGTCCTTAAATCCGAGGCGAAAGGTAGGAACTTGATAAGGTTTCGCCAAAATTCTCTCGTCACGAAATATATTTCGCAAGTAAAGATACCATTATATTTGTTCTAAAGCGCATTAAGCCAAATAAATACGAATAATATAAATATTTAATAATAAATCGCAATTTGGAAATCATTTTCAAATGTAAGTTATAACAACGAATTATATACAAATGATAATTAAATTGTGTGCAAAAATTAAATAATGAAATCAATGAAATAAAAATTAGGCAAACAAAATACGATTTATATAAATAGATATGTGTTTTCTATCATGAATTTAAGAATCTTTCAAAGCGCTAAAAATTCAATTATATATGATCGGTTATACATATGTATATGAATATACATATGATGTAAGATCAGTAAAAATTGTTATTCAAAATTGTTATCCATTCTTTATACTTTTACATTTTTTACATGTTCCTAATTAGATATATTAAAGCAAATTAGTAGTAAAATATATGCTGCCTTTTCTTATCGAAATATTGAAACGTAAAAACGTTGAAATATTGGATACAAAGGTATGAATATAAAAAGAGTGAATCGCGATAAAATTTCAAGCTTTTAATAAACACCGTTTCGGATTTAACTTTATATTTTTTTAATAGCTGACATGCTTTTTCGCTCTCTCCCTTTCTCTCTCTTTCTCTCTCCACCTACAAGAAATAAATTACGTAACAATTCACGTGAATATCAAATATCGTCGGTCTCCGGAGGAGAGAACCTGTCTCGTCCAAACTTCTTTCTTTCTTTTTCTCCTTCTTTGGTCTCCTCCCTTTTTGTGTCCTTTACTTTCTTTTTATATCACCATAGCTGCTCCGTTTGCGTTCAGTAGACATACTACCTATGCCAATCGTAAAGCATCTCCATCGTAGACACGCGCTATTGTCGCTCTGTGAGTCTCTTGGGAACCGGAACGTGAGGACTCAGGTATGCGCCTGGGTATTCTTACCTGTTGAACCTTCGTCGTTGAACTCTCGACGTCGCTTTGTCCGCATCGCGTACACGTAGTGATTCAACGATCGCGCGACGAGTTTCGCCGGGCATAATCGTACAACCGCTCGTAGGCCGCTCGCATTCATGAATTTAAGCGGAACATGAACTCCGATTTAAACGCAGTCTCGAGAACGGCGGATTGAGGAGAGATTTAAGGGCGAATCAAGGAGCCGCGCCTTCTTGAATTTTAATTCGAATCCCAAGTTTACGCACGCCATGACGAAGCGATCGGTAACGAGATCGTGCATTCCGCAAGATTGCGCGATCCTGCGCGAAGGGATTAATCAGAGCACTGTGTCTGTTTGGACTGAAATACGCGAGATCTCGTCATCGATCCTGTCGCGACTAAATCATGATCTCTAACGAGTCCGGAAGGATTTATATGTTTGCAACCTTGATAAGAAGAATCGCAAAATGCGTCTTACCCTAAGCGTTTGCGTCAGTTTTCAGTGAAGTAAATAAATCTCACTACCTTAACGCCAATTGTATGTAAATTTTAATAAATATGATAAACTATCTGAAATTTAATTGAATAATTTAACACTCGAGCAAAGGTAATTACAGCAAAATAAATAATAAAGTATCTGTCAATTTAATTTATTAAACACATATTTTTTTTGTTTTATTTCTGACTGAAAAACAATAAAAATGAAGATTTAATTTCATACAATTAAAATTTTCCTTTTTTTAAAAAACTATAAGAGAAATATTTATATAAAACTTCTTATTCTTTCATTATTTATAAAAATATATAGATTATACGTTACATTCAGAATAATTGTATATAATCATCCAGGATAGATAAATAAATAATCCTGAAATCATAATGTACTGAGACATATGAGAAAAAGTCGACAAATGTAAATCAGAATTATTTATAGTCAATTATTTTCTTTATAAGTGTAAAACAAATTCAAAAACAAATTCAATTTCTGCACAATAAGGAGGTTAAAGGTTTATATAAAAAAAATATCTAAAGACATTACCTAGAGTGAATATGTACCCTATATATGTATTGATTATTGGTTATTAAATGTCTCACAAATTGATGGCTATTAATGTCTCACATTTTTTTTTCAAACAACAGTTGCCACTCATTTTCCTCATATTTATCAATCCCGTCATTTGCTCTCGTTCTTGCTTTTCGCATTTATATCTAGTTTGCATTCGTGCATGTGCACGTTACCCGTTAATGAGATCCACGCGATGAGGTAAGCATAGCTCAGCAAACGAGTTAGAAACGAAGCATCCATACTTGTAAGCCACATACATGTATTACATCGAAGTATCTCGGTTTTATGCAAATGTACAAACGAATTCATCGTTAAAACTTTAAAAATTTTACTACAAGAACCGTACAAAATTGCATGCATTTATGCGAGAATACAAGTAAATTAAATTGGCGATTTTTTGCGCGCGATTTATCTCGCCATAATTGTTCCAATGATTTTCTCGACTCAAATCTCTGCAGTTCCGTGTACGAAATTTATGATGTATACTCGCGACAGATGGTTGACTGTTATTAACCGATTAATCACTTTAATCAATTGTAATCAACGATAATCGGCTGATTTAAATTTAAAAGTATATTGAATATTCTAGTAGAAAATATGTTCTAATGAATACGTAGGTGAATATTTATGATTATTTTTATTATTATCTTATAATTTTATCATCTTAATGATAAATAGAGATATAATGTTGTATACAAAAAAGTCTATAATTATAAAAAATTATTATTGCTTTTTAAATGATACTTACAATTTAAAAAGCAATTACTTGATGATTTAATATTCATTAAATGATAGATTTCTTCAACACTTTTCGTTATAATTTCTATTTTTATATAATATCCATTCAATTAAAGTTAAGAGCATTCGAAAATTTAAACTTTATAAAAATATCCGCTCTTGGTTTCGAATAGAGAACTGAGAATGTAACTATTGGAAAAGTGATATTGTTTTACTTAAATTACTCTCTTGCTGTAAGATATTATTTTTACGTGGTTTTAACGAAACTTGATGATTACATCCTAAAACTCGATACACATATTTTTTTTTTAAAAAGAACCAATTATGGGAAATCAAAAGTTAGAACCTATATAATATTATGATCATTTTATTCAATATACATAGCAAGAATTAAATTTTAAAAATTCAAAAATTAATAAAATAATCAACGATTATAAACTAGTATATAAGAGAATCAAAGATTACTCAGAATCACAATTTATTATTTATAAGCTTTCTGGCTATATGATTTATATTTTTAATATTATTAAATCTAGATTTTCACATACGATGTATTAGATTGTAATTTTTATCATGTACAAAAATCAATCTTCAGGTATCAACCTCGAGATATCTAATTAAATGAAAATGTATAATGTCTCTTAAGTGTTTGTAATAATTTATTATTATGATAAGAAACGATTGAAGTAAATTTTCAAATTTACACAATGACGCATTGTCAAATTATTCCACATATATAAAGATGTATAATATTTATACCGTAAATTTAGATTATTTACGTGCGGTATTCTTTGTTAGTTTCATCGCATTCGCACATACAATAAAAGCATTGTTATTTCGTCATTCGTTATATTTTTCGTGTTCACGAAACGAGGGTTGTATAATAGCTGGACGAAAATCTGTCGAGGGAACGTATCGGTGAGAAATATTTGCGCGTATTGAATGAATCCACGTTATACATCGCATCGCATCACCCACGTTTCGGTGTTTTCGCATACGTATTTCGCAATCTGTCCCGATTGGATTCTACCTGCAACGCGATCGTCTTCTTTGTCGCTGTAATTCATCCCGCTACCCCTCGCTAGCTGCGCGCAAAGCAATCCGCAGAGAGAGAGGACGCGGTTGTCCGATAAATAAAATAAATAGAGTATCGTCATGCGGCTGTATACATGTACATGGGACGCACTGCAAACCGATCGCGTCAGCGAGTCGATGGGCAATATTTACGATCCTTTGGACTCGCGCGGCTCTCCTCTGCCAAAGAAAGGAGCGAGAAAACCTCCTTTCCTCCTCGTCGCTCGCACCCCCAAAGTCCTCGTCTCATCCATCCGGACTCTCTCCTATATATCCTCCCGTCTGGATACGCGCGCGCGTGCAAATAACACGAGGAGTAACCTACAAATATTCGCCAGGGTAGCATACTGCGCGTTGGTGTTCGTCGTTTAAATATCGCCGCGCGTACTCCAATAAAGCCCCGCGGGGATTTTCGGACGGAAACGCTTAAAGCATCTCTCGCGCGCGCAAAACGCGATTCACCGCGCCGGGGAATCGGCTCTTTCATTCTGGATCTCGTTAGTACGATTGTAAACAAAATCTCGACCGTAAACAAACGCACAGAATTACAAGCGCGCGGTGTCGGTAAACGCTAAACGTCCGCCGCGTCGCGGCGAGACCATTGGCGATTCCGTTTAATGTGTCGCGCGCCGCACGCGGTTTCGCAGAGAGAGAGAGAAAGAGAGAGAGAGAGAGAGAGGGAGAGGGTGAGAGAGAGAGAGAGAGAGAGAGAGGTGAAGGGTAAAAATAACATGGCGCACGATAAACTGTTTGCCCGCGGCGCCAACCGCGGCTGTTCAGATCTAGGGGATAACCCGATAATCTATAGACCACCATAAATATTTCCGTGGTGCTACGCGTTTGCGAAAGAACCTTAAACGCGCTAACGAGATCGTTGCGCGGTCGTATCTCGAGCGAATTATTCCGCCGGTTGAATCTTTCAGGGCCTTTCGCGGATTATTCTCAGCAGGAAATTGCGCGTTCCTCTCTCCCCCTGCATCTCTTATAAACTTATTCCTCCGATCATTAATTGTTGGATGCATCCTGATATGTATATCGACACATTAATTGTTTATTAAAAAGTCCAGCGAAAGAGACATAATTTCCTTATGTTTATAATTTATAATTTCTTTATAAGAATTAAATGATTTTATCATTTAATGTAGGACAATATATATAAAAATTTTAGATAGAAGATAGAAGAAAGAGATAGAAGAAATAAGAATATGGACTTTTATCAATTTAATTTTTTGGTGCAATTTTATGGCAATCTGTTTAATTATATTAATCAAAGATTTAGCTAAAAGATAATTACAAGCATCAACAATAATACTTGTAGGAAAAATAGAGCCTTTAATATGTACCTTTAATAGACAATCTTTTAAATAAAGTTTTTGATTATAGGTAATATTTGTAAAACAGTATAATGCTAGAAACTGTAGAAAGAGAAAATAAATGCGACAGTTTAATTAAAAAATTCATATCCTACGACATAATTCCGAAAAATTAAAAAATTTGAAAATTATATATTTCACTTTCTCTATTAACAGATAATTAGCCTCAGTCCTTGTTGCGAAAAAATAGCTTTAGCCTTTATAAATGATTTTCTGAAAATAATAATTATAGGTATGTACAATTCTATTATAGTATATTTGTAGAGACAAAATAAATACGAGATGTGTAAATATATATACGCAACATGAAAATGAAACCAATGACTCTTGAAAATTTTATAACTATCAACTAAGAAATTCAAATTGTCCTACATAATAATTCCAAAAAAGTAAAATCAAGGGATACGAAAATTAGTTTCTTATCTCGCCTTCTAACGAAAATGTAACGAAAGGAAATTTATTTCGCTCGCTCGTATCGAACCTCGAACCCATCAGTCGCACGCGTCCGCACGCAACACTGAGCGACGATTCATACCGTATGCAGATTCGAGTGCATCTATTGAACGATTTGAGGTAGAGCATCAAAGCCGCGTGGCGATAATTTTGCGCGTCGCGTAGCGCAATTATCAGCGTCGGCGAAATACGTGACGCTAATGGTTATAATCCCGTTGTCGCTACGTTTGACAGTCACGTCAGTCACGCGTAACATAGCCCTAATTCCATGATGCGCACAGCCGCTGTGTGACACGTACAAATGCTCCACACAAATGGCACAGATGTGCGCGCCGCGACGCCCGTTCCCGCTCCCGCTCCCGCTCGTCGAGGGCCAGAAGAGTATTTAAACGCCCTGGTGAACGCGTTTCCGGACTTTTTGGTTAAACGGTTTCTATAGGCGATACCGTTTATAAAACCGCATTTTTCATTAGACCAACTAGATCCTAGTTTTTGACACGCATACATTAAATTGCGCGAGCAACTTTTGTCATTTTCGCATTAAAAAACGCAATTTTAAAGAAAGTAGTCATCAGTTTTAATAATTTGTCGAATTATACATTGACACATGTTCGATACATATTAGTTAATTATTATTTAACATAATATTTAATCAGTTTATGCAAAATATGTCAACGAAGGATTTAATTATACGAGGAACGATCGGGATAATTGTATTTGATTGTATTTTATAACGCTATAATATAGATGAATCTCAAATTAATAATTGTCGCATAAAATTATTAAAACAGTTTGATGCTTGCTTGATGAAAGTCATTAATAAAAAAAAAACGATAATTTTTATCCCTCTCAGATATTAAATACAAGAGTTCACCCGAGTTTTCTGATTATCATTGATCCGTAAATTCACACTTGCTCCCTCGATGTACGGGGACGCTCTTACTCGTGACAGAAGAGAATACACCTCATTAAGCGACCAAGGAATAAAAATATTTGTTTATCATTACTATCCAAGAGAATTAAAAAGGCAGGAGAAACGTAGGCTTAGATAAACGTCGATTTTTTTCTGCGATATAAAGTCTGAAAAAAATGTCTTACGCCCGTAATTAAGCGCGTTTCGAGGAACTTTGACGTAACCTTTCGCTTCATATACCGGATGATATAAAGCGTCCGAATGACTTTGTGAAATATTGCGCTTTTAACGAATCGCGTGCATCCGGCGGGATTACGGACGTCGTCCGTTAAATTAACCCGTCGTTACAGATTGTTAATGAACGCGATGGATCTCTCCGGGAGAGTGCGCGAGACCCCGGAACGATTAACGAAAACGTAAAATCCGTGTGACTGTTCGCTGTCTCGCCCACACGGCGAGCGCGGGCGCCCCGCACCCTGCACAATTACCAATATCGAACGTGCGCCTACTGCGGCGCTAATCGCTTCGGTCCAACTGTCGCAACGTTTGACTGACAGGTGGTGGTTCCGCCGTTATTCCTTGGCACGTAGCCGGGTGCAGCCGCGGCAGCAATTGGAATATACGCGAGGTTAATCCGCAAAACGTACGTAAGCTTTGTAATTACTTTTTAAAGTAGAATGAAAAGAACTGATGGATTATATATAAATAAAATAAAAATTATAATAATATTACATGTATATAAAAATATAGATTATAAATAAATAAATAAATAAATAAAATAAATAAATAAATGTATGTTTTACAAATTATACAGAAATAAAAATATGAAACCATATTAAAATATAATAAAAATTTTTTTGAGAGATATATAGTTAATTAGATGCTTCCATTTGCTAAAATTTAAAGAAACGAATATATTTCGTTTTCTGAGATATGGCGTATGAAATATATATATATATATATATATATATATATATATATATATATATATACCGTGAATGTGTACGCGACTTAAAACTCAATTTTTGCATAATTTAATGCGAATAACTGATTAAACTAATAAAAACAAGTGGCTGAGGAAAGTTAGGCGTCGGAGAAGTTGTATATAAAATATGGTAAGGGAAAATTTGTTACACACACGTGCTTTTCTTTGTTATTTTTATATCTAAAACCGCAATTTGATTAGGATAAGTTAAGCCATGGGCATGGGTCGGAAAAGTTGCGCGCTTTGTAAAGTTCTAAACTGACCTGCTCTAACTTAATTAGTTTTAGAAGTTACAGAATGCGAGGTAGACTAAGGAAATTGAGCACCCACCTAAAATAGCTTTCCACGTGACGGTCGTTTTTTTTTTCAAATGCATTTAATTAATTAAAGTTTTATGCTGTACGTAAATGAGAAAGAGTCTCCCTAATACTTTTAAAGGGGGAAAAAAGCTATCCATAATATATTTATTCTTGAAAATGTTACACGGCCTGTGACACAGTCGTTGTTGCGAGCGGCACTCGTGCATAATTTAATCTGCTGAATCATGAATGTACGCGCCGTAGGAAAAAGCGCATCCATCGTATAAAATTGGCGAATTAATCAAAGCTTTTTTCGTTAAATTAAACGAAATGAAAAAAAAGAAAGTACATGTTTCAGAATGGGAAAGGTATTCATATGGTGGCAATAATCGCTCCGGCATTTTCCAACGAGCGCCAATGGCCGGTGCGCGAAATAAAATAAAAAAAAAGGGGAAGGGAAAAAAAAAGAGGAAGAGAAAAGCGCGAAATTTCAATGCGCACAAAAGTCGCAAATTACTTTCCGGCCATTACCGGGGGTCCATTCACGCTCTCTCTCGCAGCCGGGCTTGCAATGTCCGCTGCCATACGCCGCACACGGTGCGAATGATTCCTTCGACCGATAGGGACGCGAGTACGCGGTAATTACAAAGCTGTTGCGGAGGGGTATCCGCGACGTCGCCGTCGCCGGAGGCGACGACGACGACGCACCGAGCCTTTACAGGAATACAAGCCTTCTCGCGAGCGAGCGAGCGCGCGCGCGCATCCGGTATTGGTTTTCAACGCAATCGACGAGTCTAACAGGTAGATCCATCGTTCTCTTTCTCGCATTCTCTCTGTCTCTCTCTCTCTTTCTCTCTCGTAGTCTCTCTGCAACGCATCCTCGATGTAGGGAAGACGCGCCGAGGCGGCAGCGAGGAGGGAAGCTGTATCGATTGGAGGCTTTGCGCCAGGGAGAGAGAGCCCGATCCCCCTGCTTGGCCCCCCCGACGACCCTCTCTCTCGCAATCCCGACGGGGGGTTACCCCGCGCGCGCGACGCAGTGGGTTTTACTCCACGTGTTCCATCGGCGATAAGCACGAAGCCGCGTTCCGTCGGCCTCTAACTCCGAATAGGCACTCCGGGGCAGTGCTCTAGCAGATTTGGAGATTGCGCTTGATTTGATCGTATTGCCGTTGCGCGCGCGATACGAGAGAGAAAGAGAGGGAGAGAAGGGGGAGAGAGATGGAGGCTCGGCGCGGCAATTTGCGATGGGATTTCGATGCACTGTACTCTGCAAATCCCATAGCGCCGGTCTGATGTGTTTTATGCGTGAGTGTTATTTACCCGCCGCGGCCTATAATGGAATTGATCTCGCTGCATTGTATGTACTACGTCGAGTGCGTCCACGTCGAAAAAATCTTGTTCCTATCGCGCATATGTTGTACACTCGGGATGCATTCAGATATGAATAGCGTATTCGAGTGAGGCGGTTTGAATCGGCCTGGGAGCGATTAAACTCAATTAAATTCGCGGACTTAGATTTGATTAAAAATGCATTTGATATGTATGTGAAATTTTAATTCACGGAATGTTAATTCGAAATTCAATGACAAAGATAAAAAATATTATAAAATACGATAAAAAATATTATAAAATTGCAATAAATGATATGTTTTTAATTTACATTCGTTTGAAAATCTTGTACATTTGAAATAATAATCCAGGGATTTTGTATAAAAATTATTCAATATTTGTAATTTACGACTTTTCTTTACGTTATGCAACTTTTATATATTTTATTTTTATACTTTTTTAGACTTCATAATTGTATCGGATAGTGTATATACATATATATATTTATTTTGAATTGGAAGGAAATGCCAATTTAATAATGAAATAATAATGAAATTTGTTCGCTCCGAGAATGCGCCATGCCACTTCGATGGAGCAGATTAAAAATCAGCATCGTGCAAATGCACGTCGAGATTTCGGTATTAATGCCGCATTACCTCGTTACACGGCGGCACGATGATAACGATTATTTACGTTTACGGTACACCGGTGTACGTCGCGCGTTCGAATTTACGGCCTTTAGTCCCCGCGTCGTATCAGCGGATTTGCACAGATTTACCGCCCGCCAAGATTTAGCCAAATTGAGTCCCTTTCCAGTACTTCCTACGTAATGCGAAGCGTTTTGCTCTGCAGAGCGAAAAGGATACATCTCGGTACACTATATTACATTTCTTTAAATGGCCAAAGCTTTCAGTACGCGCTATTTTCTTGTACGTACTCTAATATTTCTCTATTTGTATATTTTATTTATTTCATATATATGCAAGTTTATTCTACGGTAAAAATTTTTCATTGAAACATATTTTTAACATGGTAATTGATAACACCTAAATTAATCTTTTAACTCGCATTTATTTAATACAATATATTTTAAAACTTTAAAGAGATATATATATTTATATATATATAAATGATACACATAAGTATTACCCAGTTTATACAAATATATAAATATCTCAAGGCAACTCTATCCCTCCCCCCTTCCCTTTACAGTATATCTGAAAGTAACTTCAGAGATCCAATATTGCGGATGGAAAATCTGAAAACTGGCGTCTTCGTGACTTCGCTCAAAGATAAATCAAAGGTTTCTGCCGTAGCGGAACGCTGTCCATCCTTATAATGCGGTATCGACATTCGATGGCGCGGCAAAACTTCTCACGGTAATACCATTAACGTAATGTCGGATCTAATACGAACGCGCGTCACTCTCTGTCGAATTTATCTTATCTGCGTGTCGGCAATCGCTTTATTTAAATATTGAAAATGTAACCTAATTCTGTCGAAATTCTAGCGAAACGCACTTCAATTTATTACACATTTGATCATTATCACATACTTGTACATCTGAATATGAAGAACGCCAATAGAAATATCAAGGAAATTTAATTATATCGATGAGAAAAAAGTTTATCTATCGTTGATTTTTACGTAAATTTATCATCAAAATTTTTTACACATGGAAAATTTGACTCTAAAATTAAAAATTCGTATCTGCGAATGTGTTAGAGCGAGTGTTACAATCGATTATGTCCGTTTCATGTTTAATATGAAGACCAATTTAATATAATCATGCAATGAAAATCGAATAACCGCATTTAACGCGGATCAAACATGATTGTTTGATTCAATCAATATACAGAACGCATTCATCCGTCGTAAACTAGGAATTTAACCACATTGAACGCTGAATGCGCGATATGAATACTCAACATTATCAAAAGAGAGAGAACCCTTTATGTCTACCTGTCGCGAATATTAAGCTTGTTATGAAAATAATAATGTAAAGAATAACGTAATCATTTATAATAATCTGTCCCAATTGCAACATAACGATATCTTGTTATAAACTGTCAATAATTGACAAATAATTCAATTCAATCATAATATTTGTTATACCAAGGTGTTTTAAAAAAATATCATGTATATAAATATTATAATATTTTATAATATATATAATATATATTATAAAATATAATATATATCATAATATTTATAATATATACATATGCACATTTATTAATATTTATAATATTTATAATATATATAATATATAACTCTAATTTTTTTCCGATGCAGAATCTCGTAAAAAGGAAATTATTGACACTACATTTATAATATTAAGGATCGGAGTAACGACGCTAGATTATATAACGTTTATGATATTAAATTATATAACGTCATCGTGTTCCATTTCTAAAACGATCAACGCAACGAGCAAATTTATAGTCAATATTTTCTTGGGAACATCACGAGCACGCACATATTTTAAGATTATCTCGCGTTTTGCATAGCGCTGCAACTTGCAATGGCGCAGGGACGTACGCGGGACGGAGATGATACAGGCTTATCCGCTTGTGAATAAATTCAACCATGAGAGGCATCGACACGCCCCTCCTGCCGTAACGCACCGTCGATGAAAGATTCATGAAAAAACACCGCGCGAGCGGCGTGTAATATGACTTATTTATCGCGTGCAAAACTGTGCGCGGTAGGTAGGTAGGTATACGTGTACAGAGCCTCGGGACTAAATTTCCGCGTGAGCTCCATGCGCGACGCCGCACATCCATCAAGCGACGAAGCCGCCGGCGCAGCCTGATTTCCCGTGCTTCTGCCGTATATTAAACCGAGGAAATGCGGAATCCTTATTATCTCCCGCGGAAAAATATGCCTCGAAAATAGTGCCGTAGAAAAATAAGCGGTCGACGCATTTTTTCATTCCATTTGTTGAGAAACGAGATGTCTTCAAAGTTTCTTGGCGGCTCGAATACTTTAAATCAACCAACGTGTTCGCCAGAAAAAAGGCTCTCGTATATGATTATACAAAATTTACGTCCAAAGCTTCGACATTATCAACGGAATATTGGAATATTGACTGTTCAAATTGCGAATTGCAATATATACACGTATAAAAAGTAATCGAGGCTGCATTCATATGACATATGTTGCAATATACATAACATATTTTGAATAAGGAAACGATGCCCTTTTATGTACGCGTGATTCGATAAAGAAAGCTAAAGGTGCGTCGTAAAAATATAAAAATTTCTAAATGTGTGTCGCGTTTATGTGTTTAAGGAACTAACAATTACTCTTTGCTTCTCGATGCGCAACTACTATCATCTATCATCTACGCATTAATTAGCATACGTGCATCAGTAATTAGCCGTATGTGGATACCAATCAACTCGGCTAATTAACTGCAGCCATACACGCACAGTAGGATTTATGGCGCAGAAATGCAGCGCGACGATAGCGTCGAATATTTCTGTGCGTGTCATCACGCACTATATCGAAATTTGCGTTCAAAATTCAGCTAAATTATTTGTTTAATTTCTAGTCGATTTTTCATTAGCAATAATATCATCGAAGAGATCATAGCTTTTTCAAAATTTTTCAATTATTAAAAATCTTATCATTAAAAATCTTTCCACTATTAAATATATTAAAATAAAATTCTATTTAAATAAACCCCAAAAAAGCAAACTTTTGTTTCTCGAAAACAATTGGTGTCTAGATATATTTATTAAGAGAAAAATCGATTCAAAATTATCCAAAAGAGATCGAAATTTCGCGTATAAACGAGAAGCCATTCCGCGTAGCACCAATACGTGCACGTTGCGTCATTAACGAACGTTAAGCTCGGACAAACGCTGGACAAATCGCGATGAGGGCGATTCTACGGTGAGAAATGCGCGCGATTATGCCTAAATATTTGCCAAGACAAATACAAATAGAGCGCGATAATAGGACCATTCGCGAATATCTTCAACCGGCTCATAAACGCTGCCTAACGGGCCGCGTTAACTTTTACGTTGCGACATTATGCTAATCCACCGGTTGGCGTTTTACCGTTATTACCTTGGAGAACGAAGTAACGTTCCCACGTAACGTAATTAACAGCGGTCGGCTATTTATCCGACCGTTATGGCATAGCGCGATAAATAACGCGATGTTGCTGGCCCTCGCGGATCGATATACACGTGTGTATGAACGCATATGCCGCCACCCTATATGCCATCACGTTCGCAAAATTTCACGCTACGCACGTCCGCCCGCCCGCATGCAGATTTTGATATACGCGCGCGTATCATTTTGCTCTCTGGATTGTTGATAATAGACGGAACGCTTGGAAGCCTCTTAATTTATCGGTCGTTGAACGCGAGATCGACACGGGTACACGCACGCGTGTATATTTGGCTGGATGCGTGTAATGTATCATTGCTACTTTTTTGGCAATGATATCGCGATGGAAAACTAACGGGCTATCTTTTTGCTCCGATTCGTCGAAAGAACATAAAATGATGCGATTTACAACTCTATAAATTATTACAATAAACCGAAGCTTTTCTTGTTCTCTAATAGCGTAATTACACGATTATGTTACTTTTTATTAGCATCGTTTGTAAATTTTTGTAATTTTCTGAAGGTATAAATCTATTATTATTTTCCGCTTTAAGAGTGTAATAAATTGTTAAGGAGCCGCGAGAAATTTGTGAAATTGAAATTTTTTAGAAATAATAATCTATATATAACAACAGTACAAGTTCTATGCACATATATACATACTTCTATCATAAAATCTTTTTTGCAATAATAGAAAGAAATATTTTTAGAAATACATTTTTAAGCTAATAGTATCCGAAAAATTAAACTTTGATTAATATCTAAGAGATGATTAAAAATCACACACACAGAAAGTAACTTAGCAAAATAAAATTTATTTGATTAACAAAAATAATGCTACAACATTATATAACATTGTTTTATAGTAAAAATAAAACAATCTATTTCTCTTCCTCTCTTAAGCAAAATTAATTATCCTCGTTTGAATGCATTTATTCGAAAAATTACTTATATAATCTATAATATGCGCGACCTACAATCTAATATAAGAAAACGCATTAATTATGCGGATGTTATCGCGCGGGATCAAGAGTTGCTGTCGATCGGAGCCCGCGTGTATCCCTGGGCCCCACGTTATATTACGTGCACGGATTCCGATGATCCGTCAGGCGGCGTTAATCCGCTTATACGGGGCGCGCGCGCAAGTGACTTTTACGTTCTCCATGAACCATAACATCGACCGCTCGTTATCTATCGGCGCGGCGTACTGAACATCCGATTAATTAGCCTGTGACAAGCACGCGTGGGGGCGTCATTGCCCGGTTGGCCGGCTGGCTGGCCAGAGTGCTAACAGGTAGCCGTAGTCGCATCGCGGACGGGAACAACAATGAGATTCGAGCTTGAGATCTGCATCTCAAACGAGCTCGAAGCGATCGTTAGGCCGTTACACCCGCGAGCGAAAGAGCGTCGTGAGGAGGGTGAGAAGGGGGCCGGAGGAGAGACGTAGAAAAGGGCGAGAACGGACGAGGGAAAGAGTTGTAACAAGGATTCGACGTCGATCGAAAGCGATAAGACTGCATGCGCCGCACCCGCAGTCTTTAACGAGCAGTCTTTTCGGTCTCGCAGCCGCTCATGGCCGGTCCATTCGACGAGTATGCCTACTGCTACGTACTCGTTACTCTATCCCCTTTCGGTGATTCAGAGTATTGACAAAGACCTCGAGAGAAGTGTGAGAGAGGGAAAAAGAAGCAGAGGGAAAGAGAGAAAGAGAATAAGTCGATCCCTTGATGTACACTAATGGCGTCCTCAGCTTCGGGATATACGGCAAGCGAGGGGACGGAATCGTATATATGTATTCGCTGGAACAAATGTCGGAGCAAACCGTCCTTTTTTCGACGGACTTTCATCCTTTTCGACGGCTCCGAAACGGCCGCGTGCCATAGTGTTGTGTTTGCTTTTAAAATGAAAGCCGCGAATCTATAGATTTGTTTATATATATATATATATATATATATATATATATATATATATATTCGCGCACACGCGGCGCAAAAATTATTAATGATTTTTATAAAATTGTCGAAAATTAGCCCCTGCTTTCAGAATGTATTAAGAAAAATAATCCTTTTTATTTAAACATAATCGTCGACGTTTATAGATTTTTTGAAGCATATTTTAAAAAAGACTCAGTTAAATAATAATTTCTCTATAAACAGTGCTCGCTACATCTTTCCCTTCTTGCTTTGTATCTCAAATAACAACAGATTGTTTTGCAATAAATAAATGCACAATCTTTTCGTGTAATCTTTGACTTTTTTCTCGATTCCATATAACTTTGTAGAAATGTGAATAGCAAATCAGTCGCGGACATAAAAGTGTCTTTGTTTACCTCCAACAATACGGATCAATAGAGTTGGTTGAGAAGATATGTATGAAAGGAATATCTAGTCGTGCGTTTCTTCTGAATATATCACAGTACCTATCAGTTTGCAGAGTTGCAAACTGATAGATATTGCTATTGTTAACTATATCACAGCGTGCACGATAGCGAAATTATATGTATATATATCATCATCATGTTGATAATATTAAACATTGCACGTAATAAACAATTATTTTATTTTAATTACATTACTTGCTAACACATCTTTGCATCTATTTAAATTTACAAAAGATTTTATTTTCTTATACGCACAAATTAATAATTCCAAAGAAAATCTCCTTTTTAAGTTATTTTCTCAAATCTGTTGTACAAAATATTTTATACCGATTGACAAAGAATAATATATTTCTTTTACAGAAATCACTTTGAGGTAAATACTGATTGCGTATCTTAAATTTTACATCTTAAAAGTTAAATGTTTAATCTTATAAGTTTAATCTTATAAGTTTAATATGTATTAAAAAGATTTAAATTAATTTATTATATATTATAAATCAAATTGCATGAAGGAGAAAGGCAAAAGTAAATTTATTATTATATTCATTATATTCATTATCATAACAAATGAAGAATTTTTTATTCAGTCATAATTAAAGTGATAAGCTTTGTAAGATCTTATTACATTGTCATATTAGTAATTCACATTACTGCTAATTACTCTTTATATATACAGGAAAGTAAGATTTATTAACATGTTAAAGATAAAGAGAATTCAATTTCACTGCTTTTTATCCGCTACGCGTTCGTGAGTCCGTACGTCCGCGCACGTGGACGTCTTGTTAATGTTATAAGTGAAAAAGTCCCGATCTTAACGACTCATAAAATAACTCAAGATTCCTGAGAGCGCTTCGAGTCGATTCATAATCCGGAACGCACGCACGCCGAAGGCGAAGAACGACGTATCACGTCAGGATGCGTGCAGGAAAATGAATCGTTGCACGCAAAGTCGCTTAATCTCCGTGCGTTATATTATCAAGGAGCACGCGAACGGATAAAAATACTTATCGCTAACATAAAAAAAAAAGTATCTTCAGAATTATTAACCTATATCATACGCGTGAAATTACATCTATAAACTTATAAAGATTAATAGTTGCACTACATAACAATTTTTATGAGAAAATTATAATGCGGCCTAATGTTTATTTTAATTATTTGTATGCAAATCTCATCGATAAATCTTTTTTATGGGCTATAAAGGTATCCGTATAAACATGCTTTTCATTGATTCTAGATTTATGTCAAATTTATGAAATTGGTCTTTTGAGAAAAAAAATATAAAAGAATTCTCCTATCATAATTTTTTAATTTCTAGTATTAACGTACTTTTATAATAATAAATAACAAATTAATAAAATATTTAATAAATAAAATAAATATATTAAATCAAAATTGGAATATTTTATATTACGTTATTTGCACTTTGTTAGAAATAAATCCAGCAAAACTCGTCAATACTTTACAACTGAAAAGCTATAAAGTATCGGTTCAACCGCTATTCTTTTTAATTTGTCTCCGTAATTCGAAGAATGCGTGTGATTTCTCAGATACTGTTGCATCTCCCTTTCTCATTAATCCTATTGAATTCGTAATAACACTTTTACTTGTAACAAATCTGTTTCCTTCTTACGTAATCGTAAAAAGTCTTGCTAAAACTGGATCTTTATTCATCGGAAGACAAAAATTTACTTATAACGATATAACATATAGATTCCGTAAGTCGAAAAGGTTTACGAGGCAAATCGAGGGAAAAAAGAATACATTCGACGCACTTAATGCATTTTCATAATCGTCATTTTGATCCCGTTCACCTCGATGCTCCTACCTTCGACAGTTTATGATATTCGCTATCCTAATCCTCTTTATTACCAATTACCAGCCGGAAAATTTCCATGCGACCGTCACCTTTCTTTCTTTCACGCCAGCTTACAGCTACATTTACATTTTACGCCCAGGATTTTACGCGTTTTACGGCGAGAGGATTCCGCGCGCGTCGCGGGTTGCAAACACCCGCAGTGAGAGAGACGCGTCCGGGTCGCGCATTAAAAAATTCATTTTTGCCGGCGAACGGCGTTAATCTGGTAAATTTCACGGCGCCGTGGACAGTTGACGAGAAATAGCGCTCGTTAGAAACACAATGGATTTTTTCTTTTACGTTGTCTCGCGTGAGGCAAAGAGCAGAAAGGGGAGAGAAGAGAAAGAAGTATTCCTGTCGCGCGTGTCGAAGGTGCGCGTGGGCGTGAGATGATGCATTTGACTCGAGTCGAGTACGCAACGTGGTCGATTGAACCCGCCGTTCGAAACGGAGCAGGTAGTTTAAGTGCTGCACGTTAGCGAATGTTATACCTGTCACCTTACGTTTGTCGCCGCTTCTTCACGTTAAAAGCAGGCGCATTGTACGCGCCGGATGTTATAATGGAGGGCGGGGTTTCTCGCAGAGCATGGAACTGACGCATATATACATATATATATATATATATATATATATATATATATATATACTTGGTAGAATTTTATGCCGCGCTAAAATGCGAGATGACTACCTAGATATTATTGGAGTATGTAACATCCCGAGCGACATTAAATCCTGTTGCGCTGTGTTTCCGAGTTCAAAGGTGCGGAATAAAAAACATTGTCTATCTGAAAAAGCGGATTAACGAATGCGAGATAAAAACAATCCGACATGTATCTAACAGGGTGACTAGGCTTTGCTCACGTGAGAATACAAAATATATTAATAGACATATTTATAAAATATATCAATAGACGTAAACACAATTAAAAATTATGTACAATTAAATCTACATATGTAAATTTTGCACGATTTATTTTTTTCGAAAGCATACGACGCGCGAATCTCTCACTGAGAAAAATCGTTTGATTGTACCAACAAAACGTATATGATTGAAAGCATTTTGGTTAAATCAAACAAGAATTTCTAGTTACCATGATAAGATTCGATTTTTTATAACTAGAACGTTTAATAGATTTTACTATAAGAATTTGGTTAGTATTTTCTGGTTGAATCTATAAAATTTCTTGTTACATTAATTTCTTTGCTTGCCACTAGACGGCAAGCCTCACTCTTAACTTAACTCGTATTCAATGTCTGCCATAAAATGTATATAAAGAACTAGTATTAACATTAAATCCAAAGTATATTTTTTTTTCTTATGAGCAGTAGTGCCAGAGAGAGGACGCTAACTCTCTGATTGTGTGTGTTTGAGTTGCATCCTCTTCTTGCATCACTGTTTATCAGTTGAATTTCTAACAAACTGAATTTAAAATAATTTATTCAATAATCTGGATTGAATTTATCCAATAATCTTGTTGGAATTCAGAATATTAAACAGACTTTGGAGATTAGATGGAAAAAATTTTAGACGACTTGATGCTGGTGAGTTTAGTATTATTAATCAGAAAATTTGGTAAATTTAATAGGAAGAAATTAATCAGATTCATCTGGTAATTCTTAAAAGAATTCTGGTTCGTCCATTTTCCAACAGACATACTGAATGCAACCAGATTTTTTCTCAATGCTTGAATCAATGTCCTTGATAATCCATTATTTCCGCCGACGACTTTTTTCCCAAGTATTAGTAGAATAGAAAATTATACTCCCGTGCACAGACCACTAACCGAAATGGTCATGCGACAACCGAACATCCGATCGAAAGGGAATATTAGGAATATTACCAAGGCAGCTTGTAAAATATACAATTGAATGAAAAGCGTGCAGGGCGGAATGCCAAGGAAAGACCAATGCGTCGAAGAGCAACGTCTTTAACTTGTAACAAGAGACACGGAGCTGGCGATTTATTTTTCAGCGCCCGAATCGGTCGCACGAAAAATCCGGCAGCTCCTCGAAATCGAAAGAGAGTCCCGGGGTCTCCCTTTCCTGACGGGTGCAATAAATTCTCGCTTGACGTCGGCGTTAGACGGAGAAGCGCGCGCCCCTCGAAGGAACACGAATTTTGCGCCGCATACAGCCTACCTACCCGCCGTGCCGCATCTCTCTCACGTGAAAGCCGCTCAAAAGAGACCAGAGTCCGCTCAATACGGGTCGTCGGGACGGAAGTTTCCACGTCGAGAGGTCGCGGTTGAACGACAACGCGTCAGTGGCTCTCTCGAAAGCAGCGGCAACGGCCCTGACGAGCTCTCGTCTCTCGACGGGCGGGCCAGCCATGGCGCGGAAACGAACGATAATGCACTTTGACTCTACGAAGAACGACGTCCTTATTTTTATCCATCCACGGCGCGAGATAAGATCTTTAAAGGGAATATACACGCGCCGTATATAGGCGGCCGTCGAAGCGAGACATGACTTTCTACGGGAGTCTGAGACACACGGTCGACCGGGCGTCGCAGTCAAGGGTCTCCTTCCTTCCGAGCAGGCCTTACGGAATAGAAGCGATAAATTGTAGTGTGCGCGCATAATAGGATGGCCCTCTTCCAGGCTTGTGGAATGCTCGTAGAATACTTTTCGGACACGTAACGAATTTTAGTTTCCTGCCACTTGCAGGAAAGGCCTTGTGAATCGCCTTTTTTGAATATTTCTTATATTTATTTTGTACTTCCCTCGTTATCTTACATGCTCATCTCTCTTTTAATCGATAACATAATAATTAATGATTTTTAAAAAATATATAAATTTTATCAGACAATATATATATAAGACGTGCAGTTCTTTTCCCTTCGAGACTTTTTTACAATGCTTATGAGACAAAAATAAAGCCTAATTATTTCATTATTCAAAGCGACTAATTTGAAACGTTATTCGTCCCGACGCAAATACATTAGGTCAAACAATTAGGAGTAATTTAAACACCATTTAAATTTCTGAAGATTCATATTGCGCACGTGCTACGTTGAATGAAATATTAAAGGAAACCGCTCATTACATACATAAAGCGTCTGGTACAAATAATTCCAGTGTTATGAGAAATGTGGAACGCTTTGCTTAGACTTCATTCAAAGACGAAGGCACTCGTCATCCCCGAACAACGACGTGTTCCGCCGAGCGCAGATGTGTTAATTACGCTGGAGCACTGCGAATATAGCAGTGCTCGCATACAATTGTTTACTTTGATTCCCACGGAGCTTAATTGGCACAATGCGCGCACGTACCGTGAAGCGTCATAACAAAGGCTACCGAGATGAATAATGTAAGAAATACACTATTTATTCCTTACTTACACAAGCAAGCAGAAGAATTTAATAAATGTTTAAAATTTGTCTGCAAATTTTTTAGATAAAATATGAAATTTTTTTAATTAAGCGCTGTATGCGTTTTATTGAATATGTTATATCCCTTTTGTATTCGAATTAAAAATTATTAAATAAATCTAAAAATACATATACTTAGACATTTTTATATAAAAAAAGTATAAATATTTATATAGAAAAGACATATATATATATATATATATATATATATATATATTTCATATATCGTAAACTGATAATCGCAAAATATAATTAATTAAAGGTAACTCACTGCCTATAGTATTGTACATACATCCATATAATTATATGCAATATAACTTTCCTCAGAAATATATCATAAAAATAATCGATAAGGATATAGTTAAGCTTATGCGTGTCCTTTTCTTATTCTTCTCAAGAGTATTTCTTTATTTCTATATTACCGAATACCACCGATCATATAGCAGACGGCGCGTAAGCATGATTTATAAGCAGCACAGCCGTTGCAGTGGTCATTAATCCATCGCCGAATGCACGCGAGTAGCGGATGTGTTTATCGACTTGCTGCCATCAGAGCAGTACGCAAAGGGCGAGCCGGGATGGGGTGCGGAAAGAAGGCGGATTCACCCTTGAACGATATAATTAATCGGCAGTCTGTCAACGTGGTTCTCTTCGTGTACTAATTTATTTGCGCGTACGCCCGAAAGGATCTGATAGTAGCCACGAACAGTTGCATTTGTCGCTAAATTGACAAGAACATGTTGATAAATAACAATAATTTTTCAAAAATATTTTCGCTGTTGCTTATTAAATTCGGAACATCAATCATTAAAATAAATCCAATTTATGTAAACTACTTTTCAGCGAAATTAAATTATTATTAATATTATATTAAGCACATATTTTATTTATAGACTTCTTCAAACTGATTATCGTAATCATATTTTAATACAAAGTGTGTACATTATAAACATAAAATAAAAATAGAAAATTTTTTATTTTTTATTATATTTTTTAATATTTTTTAATATTTTTTAATGTTACACTTTTTAATATTTTTAATGTATTTTCTATATATTTTCATCATAATATATGATATTAAAGTCATTTTTAATTTTCTTTCTATTCTTAATGGATTATACTTACAAGGATTACGTAACCGTTTAATGACCGCTTTGTCTTTCCCTTATATACATATAGTATAATCAAACGTATATTTCATGCTGTATGTATGTAAAGGGCGGTACCGTGAAACAACAAATTACTATGGTTTTGAAGAGCACGCGGTCTAATGGCAGCTTTCATCACATTCTTATTATTTAATGCGGATGATGAATTAATGCGGCTTCAGGTAAAAATATTTCAGTCAAGCAATCAAGCGCGGAAATGGAATGAGATAATTAATGATCGCAGGCAGAAGCCGCTAATTAGAAGAGTGAGGCAAAAGATAAGATTGATTTTTATGATTTATCATTGTTGACGTATAGAAGAGTAAATGATTGTTGATTTTCTTAAATTAGCAAGTTGAATACGGAATTAAGAGACACACGGAACGAGCACAATGAAAAGAATAATTAATTTAAGGTATATCATTCGTATTTATTATTATTTACGTGTTTGCAGTTTCTCATTATTTTTCATATATTTTTATTCATATAAAAAATATTTATATCAAAGTGAATCAATAAGTAAATAAGTTATAAATGAAGTTATTTATAAAATAAATCTTGAAATATATAATATATAATATTGACACATACATAATTAAGTATGAAAAAAAAAGAATAATAAGTAATAATTTATTTTTTGTAAATATTAGAATATTACAAAGTGCACCATTTATTTATTTATGCTAAACATTATTTAATAAACTTTAATTTAAAAATCTGAAATTTTAAAAAAATGTTCTCTTGAATATATAAATTTAACAAAAAGATTGGTATTTAATCAACTTACATACAAATAATTTGTTAAATTATATTATATCGTTAAAATGAATGTTAAACTTTATATAGGTGATCCAATCACATCGAAATTAATTTGAAGTGCAAAAAGATATAGAATAAAAATTTATATATAGCCTAAATTTATATTATAAAATATTGAATATTTTAATGAATTAATTGACATTACTTGACATTATCATTTTTCTCGATATATTATTGTTAAAACATGCGATCGTCTTATCATTCGAGCAGCACGATTTATGAAAAATAAATAATACAAAATTCTCCATCTTTGTCAAAGTTTTTTTTTTGAAATACGATCGCAACAAAAACAAATCTCAAAAGATAATTTACTATTATATTATAATTAATGATTATATAAAAATCAATCTTCAGTGTAAACAACATGCAAGTATATCGCGATATATAATAGATCTTTATCCATATATTTTTCGATTTATTCATTAATTATTTCAAAGACAAAACGCGCGACAAGGATAAAAATTATAAGGTATTATTATTATTTTATTGCAATCTTTACAAATAATAATTATTTCTCTAACAAATCAAATATATTTTGATTTTAAGTTTTAAATTTTTCGTTGATCTAAAATTATTTTATATTATTTGAATTGAAATTTCATAATAAGACATAAATCATAGAGTGATTAATGTAACGTAACGTCTGATAAATAATTTAATTAATAATTAATATATATATAATTCAAAAGAAACATGGTAAACATACATATTCTTCGTACATATATATATTTTAATATGTAAGATATGTCAACATACGAAACAGTAATACGTCAACCTTGGCGGCATACAACGTGTATTGTTTATATTTCGCGGACTTGTTATCATTTGACGCGACCTCATCATTTGCGCCGACACTCGAGCAGCTACGTTGTGTTACAAAATGCTCCGTATATTATCGAATAAAACGCGATCGCGACAATCAGAAAATCAATTATAATTAATGATCATAGCGAATTATATTTTCTACTTTTCCTTTCAATAAATTATGTGTAACTATATTGTAATGATATATCTTTACCGAAGCGCATACATCACAAAATTATATCATTATAAGTGTCTCTCGAAAGAGACAAGATAAAAATTATAAATCATTGTTTTGTTGCGGTCTTTTCTACGGACAATACTTGAAATGTTAAATATATTTTGATATTATAAATGTTTTGCCGATTTAAATGTAATTTGCTTTCAGTTTGAAAATATGTCAGATATGAATCACGAAATCGAGTATATGACAAAAGATCCGTAATATATCAATTATATATCATACCATCAATCAAACATAAAAACATTTAATAAATAATTTATAATTTTAAAAATATTCGTATATACATTTTATGCAAAAATATGTTGGTAGCGAGAATTATAACGCGGTTCAACTTCGGCAACTTTGACCCAGCGTATATATTGTTTACATGTATAGTCTTGTTATCATTCGCACGTCGACCGGCGATATTCGAGTAGTAAAATGGTAGTGCGAAACAGTATATTGCTTTACGATTGTAAAATTCGGGAATGTCGTATAAAGTATCACGCGTCCGTTTTTATCATGAATTCAGGAGTGTCGTTCAAAATGTCGCGCATTTAAATCCAAGAGTGCCATGCAAAATGTCGCATATAATAAACTATATAAAGTTTTCGCGAGTGAATTGTACGAACTGTATGAACTTTTTACGAGTGCAACGTGTAAATCAACGAACCTAACGACTTGAGGGACCTCGGGGAGACATCGAGCCAACGAATCAACCCTGAGGTATTTATTATTTATATATTACATGTTTTATATGTGAATTGTATATATGTTTGGTTTGTTTATTGTAACGATTGTAATTTAAGCATGTTTTTAGAAAGAAAACTTATATAAATTCTAGAAATGCTACTATTTAAATAAAAAACGTTTTTAAAATATATATTTAAATATATATTTTATAATTATATATTATTATTATATATTTTTATAATAATTTTATTATTATAATTTATATTAAAAATTATATATTAATATAATATAAATTATAAAATTATTATATACATACATACATATATATATATATATATATATATATATATATATACATATCTGTTTATTATTGTATGCATCGAATAAATTATTATATTGTTAATTATATTTTATTAAAGATTATATTATACATATATTTTACTATAAAAATTTTAATCAGTTAATTTTGTCTGATAACTTACTTTATATTAGTTAAAGTATAAAGCTAAATATATTAAAATAAATGTTTCAACGAATTATCGTAAAATAAAACGTTTACGCTTATATATCGGCGATAATAATTGGAAATAGAAAAAGTTTTTCTTCTTCTTCGATCTCTAATAAAAACTAGTTAGATGTAATCAAATAAATGTAGCTAATCATCAACAAAAGAGTGATCTAATAATGGTCCGAAAAAGTCAATAAACGAAAGATACGTGACCAATATTGATCAGAGAGCATAACAAAACTCATATAAGATATCTAAAGTATAATATTTAGCATTTTCATTTTATTTACAGTAGCACGTTATTGGAAATTTCGATGCATTCATCAATTACGATTAGAACACATTTTATAAATTTTGGTGATCGCGATGAGTCACTTTCGAAATCTCAGTCATTACAGTTATCTAATTACATATAATATACATTTTTACGCATAAATGCATGCATAAAATATATTTCTATATCGAATGATCTCTTTTTTTAATACGTAATGGTAATAAAATTTTAAATCAAGTGTTTTCGATATCGGAAAATTATAAGAAAAAAGTAAAATGGAGGAAATATTTTTGATGTGTTATCAATTTTTTCCGTTTATGCTGCAGTCCACATTTCTGCGCATTATTGCAAGCCAATCGAAATTATATTATATATGGCCATTTGCTTCGAGTGTAAAGCAATCATAAATTTCGCGACACGTTGAAGCATGCGAAATATACCCAACATATAAATGTCAAGGATGCGAGATATCTTGTTAGAATGCATATGCTAATAATTAATTTTAAGTTGCAACTGTATGTAAGAATGCTTGAATAACTCTCGATATTCGTATATTATAATTCTCCACGTTATTTTGTCTTTTCAAAAGGTGCAATTTTGTTTACAAAATTGGCAAAAAATAGTATCAATAAAATTATGTAAGCCAATGCAATCAGTTATAATAGATCGTAGATATTTAATTAACTATATGTATATACGATATATTTTCCTGCATTATATATCGACTATCGAATATATGTTAATTCACAAGATTCGACATATATATATATATATGTATATACATCTCGTTCTCTTTCGACACTTTGATAATATCAAGCATTCTCAAGCATTCTTAGATGTTGATGTCGCGCTGCATTACGTGATGATTTGCGCAAACGGCGTTTGCGAAATTGAGTTCGCTAAAGCCGAGGGAAGAAGTCGACACGGTCTATAAGCGAAATTGGCCGTTAGAAATTAGATCGCCGTTCAGAGGACCGCCAACTATGCTTGCTCTCGTTGCGGGCGAAAAACCGCAAATGTAGAAAACCGGGATTATGGCGTGGAAGAGAATATAAGGTGCAGCAATCAGGAAATGCTCACTCCAAACTAACAATATTCCTTGAGCCACTCGCAAATCTAATTCAAGCGTAGAAATAGAATCGATGTAATTTTTTCATTTATTACACGCCTTTTTATACAACGCTGCATACCCAAATTTCGCTGCACTTAAGATGCTCGCATCACGAAGGAGGAGAGACTTATCCTGGCGGACTTTTCGAGGATAAACGGCAAAGACTCCTTTAACGAATTTTTAGGCGTCTACTTGGCTCACCGACGGATAGATATAACGTCACATGAAAGTCAGGATCGCGCATCGGCGAGATGTATATACGTATACGAGTATCTAAAAGTATATAGCGAGTACCGCGCAAGAATATGGACGGCATCTTCCAAAGACGCGCGCGCGACCGACCGTGCATGAATACATGCATGAGCGCCGCGATCGGGACGTTTTCTACATTCGCGAATTCGGATACCTTTGTGTCACGGCTGAAATATTCGCCGAACATGTGTGCGTCGCGAAAGAGAGAGAGAAAGAGACCCGTAGAAATATGAATAAAATATCCGTAGAGCGCGAGGAGCGCGGGAGTACGCGAAATATCGTGTTATTGTAATACTTAAACCTACGTCACGCGCAATCAGTCTGCCAGATACAGCTTTATTCCTTCGTGATAAGTATGCATGAAAGATTCTTGTGTTTGTGGAGCGTGATTGCGAAATTTATTCGTTCGGACTTACATTAGAATAACACCCGATATCGATTCCGCCGACTAAAATATCATTTCCTTCCTTTTTATTTTTACATAGATAAATACATTCAGTGTTTGTCAAATCAGTTTTACAAAGGAAATGCGTCAATTTCCCTGATAATAAATAAAAGGATTCTCGTTTCATGTTTTTAATACAATCAAATACAATCGATTAATTTCGCGTGAATATTTAAAAAAAATTTAATTGATTTAAAGGAAACAAATATTTTTTATAATCAAAATTAAACTATCGACGAATAAATTTTGCTTTCGATAAAAAGAAAAAAAAATATGAGCGTAATATAAAAGACAGATAAAGAATATTTCGTATCGAAAAACATTAAGAATTAATTCTAAATTTATATATTATCGTCATCCATCATCCGTTCTAATAAAGAAACGAAAACGGTATCGATTTTTTAATTTAGTCGTATTCTCTTTAACTTTTACGTGAAAGAAACCGTAAGTGACCTTTGTCGATTACGTCGAGACACGTGGTGCTCGACAACGTGGCACCCTTTGGCTCTTTTGTCGAGGTCGGCGGTTTCGGCCGGCATATGCAGACGACATTGTTCGCAACGGTCCAGAGAAAAAATAGCCAGGTGATACGTTTGCAAAAATGCATCCAAAGGGAAGGACATGACATACAAAAAAGCGACCGTGCCGGCTAATGAGAGGCGGAAATTAGATAATGAGAACGTACGTTTTTATGAAATGAAGAGCGCGCGGACCTTTTATAGAGCCATTCATCTACGTTCATATTACGAGATATTTTCGCATGGAGAGTTTTATGTTGAATCGTGCATTTTTGCATCGCGCAGTGAGAAAATTTACATAAACAAATTACACGTTCGCTTATGCAAATGTTAAAATGAAACAGAATTTACCTCCGAAAAAAATGTGAACGTATTTGAGTCTTTTAATATGTATTTCTCTAATTATTACCGATTAAAAGTCTAAAGGTTTTCACGAAGGCTAGAAAGAAACGAGAAAGTAATAAGAGAAAAAACTTTATTATTAATTTTAAATAAAAACAATATATTATCTCTCAACGGAATTTTCTGTTTGTTAAATACTTATGAAATCATAGAATCTCGTCATTGATTAATCATTTTGTAAAAAAAAAAAAAAAAAAAATACAAAATTGCAATAAAGTTTTCTTTAATTTTCGTTAATTAATAATGTTAATTAAATTTTAAGAGGTTCGGTCATTAAAATTTAATATGTCGGGAATACAGAACACATGCATGGTACAAGAGTTGAACCAACGATGAAATAATGTTCACCTCGGTAAAAAAATTATAATACCGCGTATATCGAGGAGTGCCAACGACACGCCGTAATTGCGTCCTCTCATATGGATTTTTCGCAATTTCGTTTTGCACCTTGCGATTTTTATCGCGTATCGCACTTTACGTACTTTATACGCGCGGATTTCCAGAGCGGTGCGCGCACTAGAACGCAGGTGCGCGTTCTACTTGCGCATATTAAAAATTTACCTAACGAAGTGGACGCATTTTAATTTCCGGCCGCACCGCCCGCTCTGGTCGGCGAGATTAAAAATTTTCGGTCTCGCGGAACAACGCGACGTGTCGTGTCGTAATCGCTCGTGTCGTTATTCGTGCGAGAAAAAAAAAGGGGAAAGAAACAAGGTTGCGAAAAAGGACGAAGAGAAACGGGCGGCGACGAGAGAAAACACAGAGAGCCGGAGAGCGGCTCTCATCCATGGCTCCGATAATATCGGCGCGTGTTTACCGATTCGGAATCGGCGATTCTTGGATACGCGCGTGAATGCATTATACGGGTGTGTGAAATCGCGACGCGGTACAACAAGAGTCCTCGAACGCGCGCGATGAAAATCAACGAGAGAATCAGCGAGAGCGCTCGCTCGTTTGAATATGCATGCGTGTCGGTCGCGCGCAATATCCGCGAATGATTCCGTTGTAGTACAAGTACAACCGGATAGTATAACCGGTGGCCGTGTCCCGAAGCCGCGATCGCGACATCGCGCGTCATCCGCAGCGTGAGTCGGCATCTCGTAAGCGTAAGCGCGTAACCGGATTTTATCGACGTGCGCGCGGCGTTTACGTCGCGGTGATTTACTCGGAACCGATAGATACGAAGACACGTTCGTATAGGTACGCAATATCGAGACAACTGGCGTCGTTGGGGGATCGTAATGCGATTCGTATGCGAGAGGCGAGCGTTGGCGGAGGGGAGGGAGAGACGCGCAAACACGCAAAGTTCTTTCGAACTGGAACGAGCCGGGTCTCGGGTCTCGGATCTCTCGGATCTCTCGGATCTCGGCGGCGAGGAAGCGCAGCGGAAGAATCTGGAGCGCGTACGGAAAGGGGGCCGGAGGAAGGAAGGAAGGGAGAGTTCATCAAATCTGCGAAGAGTATACACGCCGCTCGCAAAGTTTCGCCGTACGTCTCCGCGAAACGACTATTTACAGTAGGGGAAAATCCCATACACACAGCTGGATTTCCGCCAAACGTCTTTATTACCGGCAATATTGCGCCGGTTGCGTCGCGCTCGGGTGTTGCGCGCTCAACTTTTCCCGGATTCGCATTCGCGATCGCACCGACGGACTCAGGTTCCGTTATATTATTCGCGCAGGGCGTAGGGCGAAAGACTCCGCGAGGAGATAAAATACGCGGGAGTGCGCGGTCGCCTTGCGAGCCTTGGCGCTTTGCAGCATGCAGCATGCGGCTTTGATGCATTTCGAGGGTTGCGCGCACAATAGCGTTGCCGCAAACGATCGTGCGGTGCGGCGGCTTATATTTCATAAGGGCGAGAGCCCCCTGCATCGGCCTAGACGCCGTAGCTCACGCGTAGAATAGCGAAATTATCTGGTAACCTAAGTGCGTAGATGTAATAAATAGCGCGATAAAGTTTCGCATCTATTTTATGCAGAAACGATGCAGACTGGATAGAGACCGGTGCACAGAGAAAATTATTCTACTGCCGAGAAAAGCGATTACTCAGTTTATTTTTCTTTTTTTTTAAGTAATAGTTTTCTTCAACAAAGAATATATTCTTGATAATAGTCTTAAAATATACTCATCACAAGTGTTAGAAAATCTCATTATCATGTACTCGAAAGAAGAATTTATTTTCTGTTCAAGAATATTGTTAAAGTTGTAACAAAGAAAAATCGAACTTACTTTACGCCAACTCTTTGTAGTAAGCAAACCAAATTTTTATTTTGATTTAATATTCTTGACTAAAATACTGCACTTACTAAAATTTAGAATATATTCAATTAAATTTAATGCTTGTGATGAACTTGTGATACATTTGCGGATATACTTAAAATGAATAAAAATCAAAAAGAAAATAGCATAAGAGCCATTTCTTTTTGATTATTTGAGCCAAGTCTCTGATTATTAAATTAAAATAAATAATATTTACTCGAATGCAGTATACATTTTTCTCTGTGTGGGCAGACGCGTTATAAGGTAGATACTCTGGAATTGAAGATAAAGGATGCTTTGTGCGATTTATATCGAAATGTATCGCGAGCTATAGATGAGCAATTTGCGATTTCTGTCGAGATTCTAATTACGGTTTATCGGCATCGCGTTGATCCAAGGACCGTCATCATCGTATATCACGTCGTTCCCCAATCCGAGCCGGCTCGATGATATTGACTTCGATAACACGGCCCGTCTCGTGCAACCTTAGCTTATGCTAAACCACGGAACCGGCATTAATCGGGTATCTTCAAAGTTATCACCCCGGACGGTAATTACCATTTACGAGAAGCGTTCACGCGCGCACGACGGCGCTGTCTCTCACGCGTGTAGTACATCATCCCGTTCGCCCCGTTTGTTCGGTGCTTCGTTTATCGAACGCTCAAGGATTATCGGCTAATTATCGCGATGTACTCGGACGGTATTGATGATGATGAATCAGGTATTGGCAACTTATTACTCGTCGCGGTAATGTCCTGTATTGATCCATCAGCTGTGCAAACCGCGCGGCCCGTATACGCGATGCGCAAAATCGTGTTTACGTACACGCACACAAGTACGTATACACACGGGCATTAAATATGTATTTGAACGTCGTCCGGTGTTTGTCGATAAAATTGCTGGTTCATGAATGCCAGCGAATCACGCCGCAGCCTGATGGCGCGCGTATGGAGATGAGTAAATTTTCGGCTCGTCGCAAACAATCGAAACACGCACCGCTAACTAGCGGAGGCACTCCCCGATTTCGCGAATCTCGCCGAGTTAAATTACACGTATTACGGAAGCGCGGATCATTTCGTTAATGCAGTTGATAATTGACGTCGTCGAGTTTATCTCTTTCCGGAGGCTCTCGTGTCGTTTATTAATATTAATATTTACTCACGAGCACGATTCGACAATCGATATAACATCCATGTATCCTAATTTGTGTCAAATTTTTCAAAAATCGTTCGACAAAATTTTCAAAAGCTTAAATCCAATCATAGTTTATACAAATTAAACCTCAAATAATTCGAAAAATTATCTTTTATTTAATTGCTGTCGTATGTATTAGTTTAAAAATGGAAAATGTACAAAATACGAAATTGAAGATATTTGAATAATGAAATATATGCTAAGGAAGAATTATCTTTAAATTTGTTTAGAAAAACACAATATTTGAGAATGGACACGATTCTTTATAAAATTAGCTATTGTATAATCTTTATTTTTGTTGTTTGAATTTATTTTAATTCGAATATAAGCTAATGTAACTTTGAGACAAACAGCGCCAATAAACTAAACTCATGAAAATTCATATACTAATATTGTTGCGCATATATATTGCTGCACACTTACAGATACCATGGCCGATAGCCAAAAAACTTGAAACGAGGAAAGAAAAATAAAATATATCTATAAAAATGTCAGGTAGGAGACAGATGACAATGCAATTGGAACTATAAAAAATGACAGATAAGCGCTCTAATACCGCAATTATTTAGCTTAATTAGTTGTGTTATATATTTTAATTTACATATTAATGTGTTCTAATATCTCTGATTATATTAATCTATTTTAATAAATAATAGTAAATACTTGAATAAAATCTTAATTATAAAAATTGCTCATTATATGCTTTTTATTTATACTTTTTTACTATGAAAAATAGATTCTTTTTTTGAAGATTGCTTATGAAAAATTTTTTTTCCTCACTCAAAATGTGTAAAGTTGCACATTAGAATGTAAAGACGCAAGATTATATATGTACTCTTGGCAAAAATAATAATATATACTTATTCATATCATTGTAATGATCGGTGTTACAATCGCGGTAATCGGAACTGAAATTCTTTGCACGACAAATTTCAATCACGCGAGTGAGCCTATTTATATTATACTAGAAAAAGAAACTTGGATAATAATGGACATAATGCAATTGTAATAAAACTCGAAACATTTCAAGTCGTTATCAAAAGTCAAGTCGTTATCTTGGTGTTTGATCTCATCATCTTTCGAAAGCAATCAAAAATAGATGTAGGTGCAAGAATTCCTAGAGGGTGCTCTTCCTCTCTTTCTCTCTCCCTCTTTCGCCCTTTTTCTCTCCCTCTCTTTTTATATCGATATTATTATATTTCTCTTTTTCTTTCTGCCTGATTTTCTTTTTGGAGCAATTAACAATCATGCCTCTATGGCTTTTATGGCGTCTAACCGACGTTCAATTATTTATTTTACGGATGGTATGTACGAGTTTCGGTAATCCGAGGGTTAAGATGCTCCTTTTTCGACCAGGCCGCCGCCACGACCCGCCCTGTGTGCCAAGTTCTAAATCCTTTAACTCCATTACGCGGCGAAGTGAATAGCTCTTACTATTTTTCTTGGCAACGATTTCCGCTGAGCTCCCTTTCCTGGTTTGATAGGGAAGTTCATTCGGTATCTGTACCGACAGTAAATTGAGTTCGTACTGCTTGCCGCATATTTTAAGAGGTTGCACGCATAACGGAATTCGCCTCGGCGAAAAGTCCTTTGCGACCGCGGTCGGAAAATCGTAGCGATCGTTTACGTCATTATCGCGTGTGCAGGGTGCACGATATCTCTCTTGATACAAGATTCAACAATGGTAATTCATCGCGCGCATACTTGATTTAAAAATAAATTCCAGGTTAAAACGCAAATCGAGATGTAAAAATGTCAGAGAAGGCTACGAGCTAAATTGAGCTGCGCGGAATAAATTACCACATTATCGCAAAGTGATTAGCAAACTGCTATGCAAATTTCAGACATTAAGACGTAGCTAAATAGGTAAAGGATCTATCTTTAAAAGCGATAAGAGATGACTTTCCCGTTACGTAGAAATTTTACATACGTTGACAGATGAGCAAAGGAATCCGCGTATATTTACTCGAACATTGAAATCATATATAATGCACCAACGGCACAGCAATGACTATTTAAGCATTTGCGCAACGTGCGGATACACAATAGCCCATTTCGCAAGGTTTAATCTCATTCGGGCATTCTGCATGCAATACGCGGAATTATGCATGTCGTCGACGACGATGCGACGATAGCTGGGGAAACCGCCTATTGCGACGCGCGTAGACAAAGTCCGTGTCGAACAATGCGCTTTTGAAATATCGAATGACGCAGTGGTATCTATCAATCGTCAGGACAGAGCGCATATTTGCTGTAACGCAGTCGCGCGATGCGCACACATGTGTCGTGATTTAATAACGGCGTGCACTCATTCAACACCGCGCGGTATTCGGTATCTCGTTCGTCTGATCTCGTCGGCTTCTTGAATCGTCACGACCATCTCTTGAATTAAAAACGCGAACGTATTCTTAACGACGATAAAACGAGCATGATTATATATATTCGTCTTATATGTATATACCTTTGCAAATACGAAAATAAATCATGCCCGCTATAAATTTCTCGCAATCATGTCATCGCAGCTTTATAACAAGTTATATATCCGATTATTTATTTCGCATAAAAATGCAACGATTCAACAAAAATATACAAATTACAAAAATCTTTTTATAAACATTACATTACACTTTTTTTCCTTAAAGAAGAGTTGTTTTCAAATTGGTCAAAAAAGAATTAACACATAAGACACATTCTAAATCACACTATAAAAATTGTGAAAATTTGTTAATTAATTTAAAATTAAAATTAAAATTAATTCTCTTTCCAGGAAAAAGATATAATTTTGTCAATAAATAATTATTAACATATAGTTTGTAAAAGATTTTATTATCTATTGGTACAGCTAACTAATTTACATAAAATTTCTTTAATTTATATTAAATTTTATTTGCTGCAGTTGCAAATAAAATTTAATATAAATTAAAGAACTAACGAACAATAACTCGATTACGAGCAGATCCCTCACACACACACACACGTTGCATTCTAAATTTCCAAATTTTATTTCTTGAATTAAAGTGTCTTATATTTTTTATTTACATTATTTTGAAGACAAGAGTAGAAAACTAGTCAAATATTAACCAAAAAGCACAAATATATATATCTATCAGTTTTAAATGAGTCGGAAAAATTAAATTTCTTTAAGATAACTCGGACATTTTTCGGATCTTTCGAACGTACAAATCCTCCTATTAAATTTGAAAGCCGTGTTTTGCCACGAAATGACATATTCTTCAGTGAAATAATATATGAAATGTGAATCGCGCGAAAGAGAGCGTAAAATGTGATTTTCTGAAAAATGATTCTGACGTCAGATGAAGTTCTTTCAGTTAGATGGGCAGCATTATTCCACGAGAAGAGACCGAGAGAAAGAGAGAGAGAGAGAGAGACCGGCAACTAAACGCGCCACGGTGAGGAGGCTAAATGGGACCTGACAGGCAACTGTCGCGGAACAGAGCGGAACCGCAAGAGGGTTAACCCGTCTCGTTTTGCACCGGAACGGTTTCCTTCATGGCGGCGAAAATGACCCTACCAACCAAGAACGAGAGAGAGAGAGAGAGAGAGGATGGTCCGAGAGGCGAAAACATGTGCGGTGAACCTGGGGACCCTTCACCGCACCGCGATGTTCGCGCGCGCGGTATATTCGTCTCGGGCGAAAATTGCAGCGGCACCCACGGTATTCAGAAACTGTTACCAATAGCAATATTCGTTGCCGCGTCGGTGAAATTCGTTGCTGAGTCAGCCGTAAAATAGACCCGGGGCGGACGGGCGGCAGCGGCAATGGCAATGTGCCCGCGAGAGAACGACGTGAGCGCAATTTCGTGAAAATTCGTCGGAATTACACGCGTGCTCCCATCCTCTCTCTCTCTCTCTCTCTCTCTCTCTCTCTCTCTCTCTCTCTCTCTCTCCCCCTCTTCCGCTCCTTTGTTCGTTTTTCCTCTCCGCATAAATGCACGCGCGCAAGAAAGATGCGAGCGATCAATTTCGCGGGTACATTAGTTCGCTCGCGCGAACGAGCGAAAACAGATGACCGGTCACCCATGTGTCGCGGCACGCGCGTTTGTTTTTGTTCCCGTGGCTCTGCGAGATGTATCGGTTATCAATATTTTAAAGGCGAGCGTGAAGCATTATCTTTCGACAGATTTTAAAGGCAGGCATTTTCCCACGTGGGAAAAATCCAAGTCATTATGTATATAATTTGCAATTAATTGCACGTGAGACTTTTCCGCATTCGTCTCCTACAATTGTATTTATAATTTATACAATCAATATACAAAAATACGTCAAATGAAACAAATAATAAATTTAAATCTGTGTAGAAATTTAAAGCCTAATTGGAGTTTTTTTCAAGCTTTATTTTAAGGTTTATAATAATTCATGATAATTTACATACAATTAATATACAGAAATGAAACAAATAATAAATTTAAATCTGTGTAGAAATTTAAAGCCTAAATGGAGTTTTTTTCAAGCTTTATTTTAAGGTTTATAATTCACGATAATTTTCTAATAATTATAATAACTTTCTAATAGAAAAGAAAAGAAAAAAAAGTATAAAAAGACATTCCTTTCTTTCAAGCCTTATGTTGAAGTTGATAATAATTTTCTTATAATTATAATAATTCTCAAATAGAAAGGAGCATAAGAAAAAAGTGTAACTCGAGTATAATTCCATCAATTGTCCACGTGTCGCGGCGGGCGCTTTTCTTTCTTGCGCATCCTTATTTCCACGCGCGTCTTTTTTTTCTCACTGACGTGCTTACACGTGTCACGCACGACGGTTAGTCAAGAATGGCGACCGAGTCACTACGTTTCGCGAACGGGAATCGGCGAGTCCTGAACCAATCACTGAAACGAGACAAAGTCACGTCGAATCGTTGTGTATCATTGTGTAACACGAGAGTGTCGCGCAAACGAATTCGATCGCGAATGTCATCTCCGCGAACGTCGTCTTTCAATCGTAACGTAAGTCGTTGAGAAAACGGGGATCGACGGTCGATGATGACGGAATGTTCGTGCATTCTCGTTTTGTGTCATCGGCTCTAACCTAGCTCTAACTTCTCTGCGACAACAAAGAGAAAAAGCGAGCGACCGTTCGTGTCTAATCGTTGATCTGCACGGCTCTTTTAGCATCCGAACGACAATCCTGGAATTCGCCTAGACTAGTGTGTGTACGTTCTAATACGAGCGCAGTGAAACCAGCTAGGTCAGATAGAATTAGATCCTTGAGATAATCACATGTGATTATCGCGAATGAGTTCGCTTTATATATTAAAAATAGAATTCTCGTTTTATATATCATAGTAAACACCGTGTATTATATATACCAGTTACTCTTCATCGCTATTTCGCATCGTGTTTTATCAATGTTTATCTACTATTTTTCATAATCATAATCAATCTAACGGTGCCCAACAACTTTAAGCACAATGAAATCGATACATAGAGAAAAATGTATACTGTATTCAAGTAAATATTATCTATTTTAAGTACATCATAAGTTTGTATATCCGTTTGTATATAAATATATCACAAGTTCACCACAAGCATTAAATTTAATTGAATATATTCTGAATTTTAGTAAGTGCAGTATTTTAGTCGAGAATATTAAATCAAAACAAAAATTTGGTTTGCTTATTACATGAGTTGGCATAAAGTAAGTTTGATTTTTGATACAATTTACAATATTCTTGAAGAGAAAATAATTTCTTCTTTCGAGTACATGATAATGAGATTTTCTAACACTTGTGATGAGTATAATTTAAGACTATTATCAAGAATATATTTTTTATTGAAGAAAACTATTACTTAAAAAAAGAAAAATAAATTGATCGCTTTTCTTGATAGTAGAATGATATTTTTCTCTGTGTAGAATCTATTTATCTGACTCGAACGAACCGTTGAAGAATTATTACATCATTGATTCTCGCGTAATCAAGGATTTCTACACTCTATTTATACTTATATTCCGAAAATATGACAGACATATCCAAGAGATGGTTTATTAAAAGAAACACAGAGAAAAATATCATTCTGCTGCCAAGAAAAGCGATTACTCAGTTTATTTTTTCTTTTTTTAAGTAATTTTCTTTAACAAAGAATATATTCTCGATAATAGTCTTAAAATATACTCATCACAAGTGTTAGAAAATCTCATTATCATGTACTCGAAAGAAGAAATTATTTTAGTAAGCAAACCAAATTTTTGTTTTGATTTAATATTCTTGACTAAAATACTGCACTTACCAAAATTCAAAATATATTCAATTAAATTTAATACTTGTGGCGAACTTATGACATATTTGCAGATATACAAACTTATGATATATTTAAAATAAATAATATTTTCTTGAATACAGTATACATTTTTCTCTGTGTAGAATCTATTTATCTGACTCGAACGACCATCGAAGAATTATTACATCATTGATTCTCGCGTAATCAAGGATTTCTACTCTCTATTTATACTTACTCGTATATTCCGAAAATATGACAGACGTATCCAAGAGATGGTTTATTAAAAGAAAGAAACGCGGGACAAAGAGAGAGAGAGAGAGAGAGAGAGAGAGAGAAAGAGGGGGAGCGAGGTGCGACGCGTCGCACGGTGAATGCGCAGGAGACACGCGAGACGCTGTCATCTCCCCTTTAAGGAGAGGCCGTCGATTAAGAGTGCTGCTTTAAGACGCGCTCCGCGGGCCCGATAGCGCTCGTTCGCCCCGAGCGAAAACGGCTCGGCTCGAGTGCCCGCTGCGAGGCAAATCCGATCATCGGGATAGAGCACACTCGCGTCCCACTCTATACGACGAGCATCACGAGCGACCGCCGTCTACTACCGATAATGCCGGCGATTGTGCGTCCTGCGTTACAAGTGGCAGTCGTGTAATAAAGTCAGCCGTAATCGCGGGCTAATGGCCGCTCGACGACGACGTTGATTGTCCCGATTGTATGGACCTCGTCGCACCTCGTCGCACCTCGTCGCGTCTCGTCGCGTCGCGGACGCAGTTCCGCGTTATTAAATTCGGTGTCGTGCCCGTACTACGCCCGCGACTCGCCGTATATCAGCCGGTCACGTGTAGCGCATCTACAGAGTGTCCCGAAATCGCGCGCGACCGCGAGGGGATAATATCCCTTCCTTTTCGATCCTAATATTTTTCATTCTTAAGACTTTTATTCAAATTTCAAATGTATCCTGTGATCAAGATTAAGATCTAGATTAGAGACTAATATATAATAACGTCGAAAACATTGATCGTCGAAGCACGATTGGATGACAGAATCATCGATTTTAACATCATATTAATCATTTATATCGATAACTTTCTACAATAAAAATTATAACCAAATATATTAACTCTGAGATACCAGCGATGTACAAAATTGTGTTATTCGTTTAAATTCGAATACGTTGTCCCGTTACTTTCTCAGAATTCCATTCGTTTCAACTTTCACCGATTAATATGTGCCGATATAAAAAGTGACGCATCTATTTTATCTACGAAAAATCTGACGAGAATCAAGAAGAATGTATCGTAAGAAATAGGTTCGCTTAAATTATGGAACACCTCGTATACATGGAAGCGTAGATCGCGGAACGCGAACATTTGATATAAATTTTCGCTTCAACGAATTTCGCGAATTTATAGCCGCCCTCGCGACAATGTATCGCGAATTCCTCTACGCACGTGGTGCAATTTTTTTTATCGCTATGATTACATAGACCGCGGTAGAGAGATAGAGAGTCGCATCGTACTATTACATAACTACGTTAATTAGAGCTTTGGTATGGCCACTTGATATTATGTAAAATAATGGAAATGAGTAACTATGTGTGCTGATTAAATTACAAGCGATTGTCACGTAACCGAGTTAACTTTAATTGTGGAATCAACGGCTATTTAACGAGATTTCGCGTCTCGTTGAGTCGCACTGATGCAACGACATTGTGAAAGTAATAAACGACGATGATTCACGGTCGAATTACGCGCGTTTCTCTCTTAATATCTCTGTATCCGCTGTCTTTTTGTCAACTAACAGCGATTGGCTAATTAATTCGAGCTAATGATTTCCAATCGCGGAAAATGATAGAGATTACTGCTCACAATTAGCGGAACTAATAATTAATCCTAATTTCTCGCATCTCGTGTCGCGTTTGATAGACGAAGTTGTCACGTTTTAGAATGCAAATATTTTATTCTCACTCCTTCCATTAATAATAATTACGATTTATGTTGGGCAGTTGAGATCAACAATTAACAACGAATATCTCAATCATTTCGCGTCTGATTTAAATAATGAGAGTATGGAAATTTCATGACAGATATATATTTGACGCGGAATGCGCGTATGATTTAACCAAATTAACAAGACATTAACAATATTCTACTATCCACGTGCATGACATGAGATAAACATGAGATAACATGAGATAACATGACAAAATGACGGACATTAGTGAGTGATGTTCAAAGAACCGGGCTGTCGTAAGGTTTCTGACAAGTTCGTTTATTTTTTTTTGTGAGGCAGTGTCAACAACGACGAATCGAGAGAGAGGCTACGCACCGGAAACGCAGCACAACTGTCAGTCAAGTTGGCACGTGCTACCGTAGAAATCTACGTTCGATTTCGAATTCGGTGAGTAATTCTCCCAGCATTGCGGTTGTTAATTTTTTCAAATGTTCGCTATGAAAAGTTTTATCATGCATAAGATCCATTCTTTAAAATATAGATTTAAGACGCCTTGGGAATAAACTCCTTGTACGCGCCAAGAGTACAAGTTGATACTTGGCCGAGTTTTGTACAAAGGAAATGAGATGATATATCTTTTATGAAAAATTATTGGTATTCGCGCGTGGAACATTCTACTGAAAGAATTAAGATAGAACAGATAGAGAGAGAGAGAGAGAAAGAGAGAGAAAAAGAAAAGTAATAAATAGAGCTATAATATAAAAACTTAAAGTTTTGTTTTTGTTGAATCTATTTATAGATTTGACAAAGCTAAAAAACTTCAAAATTTAGATATTTATTAAAAACTCATATTAAATCTGCTTATAATTTTGACAGAGCTAAAAAACTTCAAATTTACTAAAAACTAATAATTTGTACAAAAATAGCTCTATTTTTTTTCAGATTTTTATATTACTTATGTTTATTACTTTATATTCATACCTGAATTAATCAAAACCGATGTGTTATTTGTCGCTTGCTGTGATGCGAAACGCCAACATCGATAAGGTTAGGTTGGATGCGTAGGATGTGAAACCTTGACTCGCGCGATAAGACACAAGAAACACCAGATATGCGGGAGAAGCATTTTATTCGCATTTTAACGCGTCTCTCGCGATGTTTTTCGCACGTGACCGTGAAAGAGAATTCCTCACGCGGATAAAAAAACATCCCCGTTCTGCGTGCTACGCGCGCGATTGCACGAGAATATTTAATCAACTGTGACGTATGCTGCTGAGCGTCCGCGATTGGAGCGCGGAACGCTGGAATTGGAACGCGACGATGCGTGCAAACCGGTCCGAAAGGTCGCGAAAACGAGCGATCTCGAGCGATCTCGAGCGTGAGGTCTTACTCGAGTAAAATGAGAATATATTTCTAGGAAAAATGATTAAAATTAACATACGAGACATTCTAATGAAAAAATTAAGATACTTTTATTATTGCCTTATATATAAGAACATCTCGCACACTGGGCAAGCGAAAAAAATATATGTTTGTAGAAAAGGCTCTCTAACTCCGTTCCTTAGTATTTATTGCATGTAGTTCATATCCGAATAAATAAAAATCGATTTACCGCTTGACCCGGTCTATTCTGTCTTACTCTTGCAAAAGGTATTATATTACTTACATAATTGTCATTGAAAAATGTTTCGGACGAAGCGCCACCGTCGATAGGTTAACTGGATGGACGCAGATTAACTGAATTGAAGTTGTGTAACAATCGCGCGAAACAAGAAACGTCAAATGTAGGAAAAATATGTATCCTCGTTTTCTCGCGTTTCTCGCGACATTTTTCGCGCGCGATCCAATTTCTAGCGCGAGTAAAAAAAAACATTCCCGTTGCGCGAGCACTGGAGATGGCGGATATATTAAAACTATTTAGACAACTGTGATATATATCAGCGGAACGCGCGAATTGGAACGTGTGACGACGTACGCGCGCGAAAATTGATTCGACAAAGGGCCAAGGACGAGCACCGATTCGACCCTGTAGTTTCTAAGTAGGTTCGCCGCTCAGCGATTCTGCGACGAAATAAAGGTACAATGCGCTCGTGCTCCCACGGGAAGATCGATATGTTTACACACGGGCCGGGGTTACGTAAACGCACGAGGAGAAGTTCATTGACTCCGCTCTCTCATCCCGAGCTTGCGTTTGCTCGGAGGCTTCGCTTCGATTCTTCGCTTCGGCTCTATCCTCTCTACGCTTTGTGAATCGTTTTATTCGTGCGTGCTATAAAAGCGCAAGTATTGAAATTGTTGTTATTTCGAGTTCAATCTCCTCCGGCGCTACGGATGCGGAAAAATGTACCTTATGCCAATTGTCGTGTTTGCGTTACGAGAAAGCGGAATTTCGTTTTCGTATCCTATACTCGTCGGTAGAATCTACATGCAATCTTATAGTGAAATCATATCAGTGTCGATCTGATAAATTATGATGGGGGTGTTCGAGGTAAAATCTCTTATATTATTGCTCGTTCTTTTATATCGTTTATCGATACTATTTTTGCAATGAAAAGAATTAGGGTTAGTAAACGTTTGAGATTACGTTTGCAGTTTAAGTGGTCGAAAGTTATTCCGCAAATATTTATATAACGTTAAAACTGACGAAAGTTGATAATTACGCAAAATTGCTATTGTCAAGATAAAACAAGATATTTAAATGTCAAATCGTTTCTAGAAATTGCACTGTGCCACCAAGGATTAAAGTCGATTCGCGAGAAAATTCGTTATGTCGATAATCGAATCACGGTGCGGTCCATTGGAAAATTACGACAATTACAGAAATTACAGGAATTAAATGGACCATTTATTTCGAAAATGGCGAGAGAGAGAGAGAGAGAGAAAGAGACGCGAATGTTAAATTACAACTCAATTTAACAATCTATAAATTAGAGATTATTATATATAGATAGGTTTACTAAAAACACGGGACACAAATTGAAAATTTCCTCCAGATATGAATATAAGGAATAAAATATCATGTATATGATACATACAAATGTATGTAGGCATTTAAAACATTTTTTAAGAAATTATTTTTCTCTTCAGTGAAGTCGTGTATCGTCCATTGGATAGAATTGGAAAAAAATTAAATAAAGAAGATGGAGAAAAAATGTAAAGTACAGTATAAATATACAGTAAAATTATCTATTTTTAATTCTAAATTATTCCCTTTTTTACATACCACATTCATAATTCGCTCTATACGTTTTAATGAGATTCATGGCTTATACTGTTTTCGAAATTTAAAAATATTCGAGAATTATTGCTTCATTTTCATTCCCCTTTTCTTCGGGCCCACCGCTCTTCGTCGATTCACTTTAATTTTGTAGATCCAAGAAGATCAACGTCACGAATTACCGAGATTGAAATAAACCCCGAGCTCGATGTTAGAGTCGTATCGCCGATATGCGCGCTTTGCCCGCGGAATCTCCGCGGAAAGAAGATATATTCAAATGTATGCAAGCTTTATGCGCAGAGTTCCGAGATGCAAATATTTATAGTAGAGTGAATTTGCAATCCGACGGCGTTAATTATGCTTTCTCGCACACGGTCTTTGCTGGAATTGAATATCAGTAGCAAAATGGTAGTCGGAAAGTATACATCGCGTCTCGCCGCTAACAATTATTCGAGATAGCTTTTCAAGATTTAATAAGAAATTGTCTTTCCGCATTTATGAATTTTATTCGCACGTAAGGAAAAAACATACTTTCACTTAATCTCACAACAATTGTATATGGCAAAACTTTTACATTACATATTATGAAACAGTGATGACAAAATAATTGCGACAATTTTGAGATAATTCAAAAGATTTCTCATGTTTCTCTGAGTGCATGGTCTAGCAAGAATCCGATGCTCTCGTGAATGCTCCGATAATATCGGCTTCTCGGAGACAGAATTATGCTTATTCCGACTGCAATAAGCCGCAGATCGAACACTTACAAGTCAATTAGGCCGCATTCTTGGATCGAGGCCCGAGAATTACTTTGAATACTACCTCGCAATTAACGGCCCGGCCGTTGAGAAGTAATAGCGCACCACCATATAGCGATTACGACTTACTGCTTCGAGAGAACGTTACGGTACCTCCATTTGTTGCGCCTCTTCCTTGCGTAAAGATATACGCAACACGCAGCCGCGTTTAACGTGCGTTACACTCGGTATTATGTTGGCGTCTCACGAAACCCTGCGAGCATATCAAATTGTCATCGCAATAATTCGTTGCGATCAACGATCGCATCCGCACTTTCGGCCACCTCCATCGATAAAAGTAACATTCCATATTTCATAAGAGAGAACAAACTCTCCCTCGATGATTGAACGAGTAAATAATCCGATGCTATATAAACGGAAACAAATGTTGTTTTACCACGATAAAATGTGTGAGACACGTATACAAATTCCAGGGCTTGCTCATCAATTCGATTTAATCTTGTTGTCTTTACAACACGCGACATAACGAGATGTCAAAATCGTGATGTATAAAATGATACATTACATATACTTTTATTATTTATACATTTATTATATATTTAGCGCATAAGAGAAATTGCTGGATCTTTTAGTATCTGTATATTTTACATTGAACAATTCATAATATCTTAGAAATTTCGCGAAAATATGAATAAAGGAAATAATTTTATTTTCAATTTCCGAAAAATTGGATGAAAAATCTAAGTTCAAAAACATTTTATTTTGTAAGTTAGATAGAACTGCGTCTAAAAAGAATTGCCTATACTGAAACAACTATATTTATATATACAAAAAATATATACTTATTTAAAAAATTTGGTAAATATTCTTATATGCATTGTTTTTTATGTTTTTAATAATTATTAATTCCACTTATATTTAAATAATATCGATTACATAGCCTCGAAAAATAATGTACTAAATAATCTTTTATACATATATAATTAAGATGATTCTATAAACAAAAAATAATTATTTACGTGCAATCATAAGACAATAATTGCTCATTAATCAAAATTAAATAAAATTATTTCAATTAGTCAACACACAAAACACACAATTGTAATTGTTTCGTAAGGAAAATGTCTTTCACAATGAAGCCTTCGATAGATCCGTTTAGCCGCAAATGCCACTGACAAAGGGCACTTGATAATGAGTAGCAGGTACTCACCGGTTACTGGAGAATGATCCGCTCCTCGAAGGAGAATGCCGTCTATGCTCGCACACGTGGGAGGGGAGGTCCAAGCAGCTGGTCAATTCGATGCACGATCACACGTGCGTTTCGTGTACGTTCCTCGACTGTTTCGTCAGCATTGCGATAAAAACACGTCCGATTATCATGATTACCTGGCCGCATATCACCACTGTCGAGCTTTACCTGACGCGACGCGAATCGATCTCGAATTTTTCGGATGATGACACCGCGCGACTTTTCATCTCGTTGCCGAACGCGTTACATGCTTCCCCGGAAATCGTTGGTTCATCTTGCAGCGCGGACGACGAGACGTAGTCACGATGCGCCGATGATGGGAATGTCGAGGGCGAGCTCGAGGGACGATTACATTGCAGTCTACAGCAGCCTGCGGGATGCGAGTCCTGCAAAAGATCACGCCTTTCACACAATGCATGTCGGAACGGCATAAAGATATGGATCGCCACGTCATATCACGTGCCGCCGATCATTTCATCGTTGGAAACGTGAAACGCCGAAGGTCAACAGAGATTCGATAGCGAATTATGCGAGGTTCATTGCAGTGACGTAATAAAGCGAGCCTAAAAATACGAAGAGTAGTAGTACGAATAATAATGCAAATAATACGAATTTATTCGTGTTTTTTGTATATATAATGAACTTTTTTTTTAAAAAAACGAAACGAGAATACGTCCCTTTAAAAAAATTAATAATTTGTACAACTTTATTTTACTCTTATTTTTCATTCTTTAATAGGAATTTCAGTCCTAACGAACATCACATAATTCATGTTAATGACATTTCGTTGCTAGTGCAGTTTTAAATAATGCGCTCTGCCCGATGTGTAACTTTTGCATCGCGCACTCCGGTTTTAGTATCCTCGTATTGCTTTCTTTTCATCCCTTTCCATTCGTCGAAAATTATAATTTCAAAGTAACGTAAATCTCTTCTCCCCAAGGTATGTATGGGTGGAACAATACGAGTTTATATATCGTTAGGAAAACTTTATAATTTTAGTAAATAATGAAGGAAATTTCGCTCTCTCTCTCTCTCCCTAAAATTATATACACTTGCGCTTGTATATTTGATTATTGCCCTCTCTCGTCCTCGTTTTAATTACGCTTCCACGCAACTTTTAGTTTGCATTAATAAATTCCTTTAAAGGAAACCTTATATACGCGAGCCGCACGAGTTGCGCAAAGCGCGAGTTTGCGCATTTTATATGCCGTTCGAAATAACACACAGAAAAAAGGACATTCTTGTTTTGAAAATATATTTAGTTTTAACATGGAAATCTTGAAATGAGATTATATTGCATTAATTAAAGAAAAATATAATTGCTTGAATAATTGCTTACTTGAATGAAGCCATTTTATATAGTTCAATCGAGAAAAATTCTTATGATTTAAGATTTAATTTTCTTGAATAGAAAAGAAACAATGTTAGATAGAAAATAACATTTTGAAATGAAAGATTATAATTTTTTTAAAGTAGAATTAAATAATTATATATTCTTGAGATGACAATTACAATATTAAAATAAAATAAGACTATATAATATTGTTGAAATTTAAAATTATTAAATTCTTCTAAGAAGATTATAAATTGTTGCGTATATACGAAACAATGAACGCGTTAGTTTAAGTATATAAGTTTTGATTTGACACTTATTTTTTTTCTCTGCATGGAGCTTTACGCGTAACTCTTACATAGGAGGATCCGGAAAGATTTCTATATAAGGACGAGGTAAAAACGAGCGGAGCACGAGGTTCTAACGAGTGATTGAAACGATAGCCCGAAAATTCAGACTCCGGACGAACAATCGAAGAGAAGAAACGATACGCGTATTTGTTATAATTATTTATGGCGCGCGTAAAATTTTTATTGCGCGATGGCGTGCGATCGTAGGAATGCGCCGTTAACTTTTACTGCCGCTTCGTATACACGTTCCGCGCCCGCAGGGCCCCGAATGTACACCTCGTACACACGTATACGCGAGTGCACGTGCGTGTGTGTACATACGTACATCGTGTATATGAACGAACAAAGAAACGGATGTACGTTGTTCGGTGTTCGTGAACACCGGCTATAAAGCGTGAGGAACTCGATGGATGTACGTCGTTGCGAGGCCCCCGAAGGCCCCGTAGCCACTCCGCGGTGTTACATCATCGCGGCGGAGTCGGTCTGTAACGTCATTGTTAAGGGCGATACGGAGAGCGCACCACCTGTTACACGCTATTCCGCTATTTACAAGCGCCAACGTGCCGCGCGCTCACCGTTGAATATTTACATATTCATTATATGTATTCCCGGCGCGTCCTTTCGGATCCGTCATATCCGGATCGGTGAATCGAAGACCGAGCGCAGATCCGAGATCCGCGCGTGCGTCGAAATTCCCGTAATTCATTAGGATAATTGAAACGACGCGCTCGCGCGCACAATTAACGCGAGTCCCGCAATTGAAATATTTCATTTCGCGTGCGAGCTATATTATTCGCTTTATGGGCCGCGGAGAGAGAGAGCCGCGCGTATATGCGACTATACATTACAACGGGGTGACTTGGTAATATTACGCCACCGCCGCCGCCGCCATCGCCATCGCCATCGCCATCGCCATGCCACCGCCACCGCCATCGCCATCGTCACCGCCACCGCCACCATTGCCGGTCGTAATAGAAAGGCATCGTCGTATAAATTCATATTACGCGATAACGCTGATATCGCGCTGGTATCAGCTTCCTATTTTACGGTGTAAGGACCATTAAAAGCGTTCCGTTTCGCAACGAGAGGTATCTGAATCCGCGCCGAAAATGATCAGCTTTTCTCGCCCGACGTCGTGTAAAACGCCCTGATAAATCAGAGTCGAGGGTTCGCCACGAAATTATATCCGGTTACATGATGCGTTACATTCGAGATGCCATTTTGCAGATGTTACGTCTGGTTTATCTCTCGTCAGTAGTTTTTAGAAAGCTTATCACACGAGAATGTTTTCACATAGCATGGCATGATTTTTCTGCGAGTTTTACAATCCTTGTCTACTTGTCATATATTTCTTTTTGTTTCATCTCCAAATTTGCATTTGGCATTTCTTTGTTAATGTAACGCTTTATGTAAAATTTAAAGTCACAAGAGAGAGACCGAGTCGTCATCATTTATGAAGACTTTGAGATTTCTTGTAAATGACACTGTCATTCGTATCAATATTCTATTTTTGTCTATGCGATATAAACATCTATTTAAAAAAAACACTTTTATCATTGAAATTGTCTGCTCTCTTTATGATTTACTACAGTTTATAAAGTTGAATCTATACATCAACTGCAATATAAACTTTTAACGTAAACAATTATTCTTTTTGGCTCAATCAATACGAAGCGTTTTAAAGCGCGAATAAAATGCATATCTGAATTTATAAATAGCTGATATATTATCAGTTTTTAAGCGTTAATGGACCGATATAAAGCATGGTGTTGAAAAACTTACCATTTTTACCATTTACTCTAATTTTTGAATACGTACAAATAAATGATTATTATTTTTTTTAGTTATTATTTTTTTTCTGGGAAGAGATACACATATTAATAATTTATTTTCAATCATTTATTTGTACGTATTAGATAGACAACATTTGGGAAATGAACGATAATCATGTATGTATCACCATATACTAATACACATATTCAATGTTAACATATACTGTGTTAAAAAACAGATTGATGCTTATTTTTGATAGAGCATTCTAAAAAGATTGAGAACAATAGGAAAAGATTGCAGAGGCAAAAATACAGCGAGTTAAATTTCGTTAATAAAAAGAGAAGAATTTATTAAATGTAGTAAAAGTGACATTCTGTGCGAATATATGCGAAGCCAAGTAAGAAGAACATTTAATGCGAAATTAATAGTATCACTCCGATCGTTTTTCACATGGAATTTATGCGCATTCATTCAACTTTTTATTGTTTGTAATGCATTTCATTATTCGCGCGATGCAATTTTACGAATATCTCTATTGAGAAAGAATGTATCTCTTATTGGAGAATTATAATAGGAAATTTTCTTCATGAACATTCAACAGGTCATGGTTGAAGCAAATTTTTATTATATATTTCTTGCGATAAAATCAAAGAACAACATAATACTAAGGGTAGCGAAAATTTTTATTATTTATTACTCGCGAACACAGATAAAGAAACATCTAGTTTACAAATTGGTGCGACACATAGTTCTATTTGATTATGGATGACTTTCACACACACACATATAAAATATATTTATTATACATTATTAATCTCTCTCTATCAGCTCTTTCTTTCTCCCTATCTCTCTGTATCTAGTTTAAATAAATTAAAGCGTGCCGTAAATTGCTTTTATATAATGCAAAATGTTATATATTATTTCTTTGAAAGTATATCTATTTCTCAGTTTTAATATAAAGGCTCTTGATTCATTTCATATAAAATCCATATAAACGCATGCATTTATATTATAAAAGTACATCAAGGACAGATGTTACATCATCAGTCCATATTCACACATATCGTATATATATTTAATATTAAAACTATCTGATTTTCATCCCACGATGTTACATCGAATGCAGTCTTCGTGTTATACATAAAACTTGGAATTAAATACGGCAGCATTTGAGAACGAACGCGAATGAGACTCATTAAGTGAATATCATAAATTTGAAAAGGAGATATTTAAATGCCAAAATTACAGTAACAAGTCCAAGAGTTTAACTATTCCATCCATGCCTAAAAAAAAAAACTCGCGTAAAGTATAATTCTGTCGGGGTATGTTTTATGTAAAGACAAGGTTGAAAATTTTGGCTACGTACAATACTTGAATTTTTTCATTAATTTACGACAGTTAATCAGTGAAGCGAGCACGGATTATCGGTATGATACAACTCGACGTCGGACAATAACACCACCAACGTGCATACATCGATCATCTCAAATATATATACAGCAAATATACACCAACAGTTGCGTGCAAGCAAATGTGACAAATACGTAAGAACGATTATATGCAGACATCGACATGATTTCTCGCGAGCGAGCGTGCCGAGATTCGACGTATCGGGACAACGTATCGGCCTGTGACGTATCATCCCTCACGGGGGGGGTTGCTGTCATCCGCCGACGCGTTGATCGCCGTCGTGCAACCGCAAGGCGCGCTCGCAGCGACACGCAATAGCGGGGCTCTGCGCGTTTATACGCATCACGCAATCCAAAAGGAATCAAATGATTCGGTTTACCGTCGTTGTTCGGAACAACCCTCGCGGTCGTACATAGCATCACGTTCGAGCATCTTCTCTGTCGGATACGTTTCCCTCCCAGCCACCCTCTACCTCTCCCGTTCGTCCCTTCTCTTTCTCCTTCTTCCTCTCTCTCTCTCTCTCTCTCGCTCTCTCACTCACACGCGCGCGCACTCTCTTCCTCTTTCTCGCGCTCTCGCTCTAACGCCCTCCCTGTCCGTGTAACAAGCGTCCCGATTCCTCTCTCCCGTTTCTCGTCGTCCGTTCCCTCTCTATACATGAGAATGCACGCCCGAGGCAAAGTTTAAGGACCGACACGCGAGTATATTTTCTTACACGAATGTCCACCTCGAAGGTCCTCCTGCGGGCACGGCGTCTGCACGTCCTCTTCTGCGCGTCTCTCTCTCTCTCTCTCTCTTCTCGCTCCCTCTGACTTACTTCTTTTCTCTATCCCTCGCGCTCTCATTCGCCGTTCCACTTGCTTCTGCTGCGCGGTCGTCGTCTCCCGAGAGAGATCGGAGCGGACGAGAAAACTCGCGGGATGTCGAAATCGAAATCTGTCTCGAGGAGCACCGTGGATCCGCGTAGCACAAGCTATGAGTCAACGATAACGAGCAAAAAACGGCGTTAATACGAGTAGCCTAGCGCCGTTGCGCGAACAACGAGCTTGATGGAGAACGAGAGAGAGAGAGAGAGAGAGAGAGAAAGAGAGCGGCAAGGGATACAACAGAGGGCGAGAGGGTGCACATACGGAAGGAGAGACAGAGAGGACGAATTAGAGGAGAAAGAGAGAAATTGCAGGAGAGACAGATGGACAGATGGAGTAAAAGGAGAGGGGCGAGGGGTACTCGCACTCGTCTGTCTCTCTCTTCCCGCGCCGACTGCGAGTCGCGGGAGCACAAAATCGCTCGAGGTAGTCGCGTGCCTCCCGGATAGCGCCAGCACCACCGTGATACACCGATAGCGGTGAAAATGATGACAATGACAACGATGATGACGATGATCGCAGGCGGCGACGAGAACGACCAAACAGACGGCGCTCGATCGAAAAGAACCACAACGATGACAACGACAAGGACAACGATGACGACAACGAGGGCGAGGACGAAGGGGAAAACGTGAAATCGTCGCCAAATCCACACTGACGGGAACGACGATGACGATGATGACGACGACGCCGTTAAAGATGACAACGTACGACGACGACAGTGCTGTTCTAGGCGTCGCGGCGCTCACACACCGGCTCACTGAGCTCGAGGTGGGCGACACCGGCGGAACGGAGGATCACGGCTACGACCGACGAGGACCGAGAGAACGAGCCGAGCTTTTTGATGAAAAGCGCAGGCGCGACGACAGACGTCGTACCAGGATATCGCTCTCTCTTTCTCTCCTCAACACACACACACACACACTCTCTCTCTATATATCTATCTATCTATCCATCTATGTATCTATCCATCTATCTATCTATCCATTCATCTACCTATCTATTCATCTATCCATCTATCTATCCATCCATCTATCTATCTACTTTTATATATGCAAATGCGACATATGTCTCTCGTTTTAATTCTAATTCGAACTTGGGCTTTATACATATATTTGTAATCGTACGTTTCTTGGGGAGGGAGGAAGGGAATTGTTAGATCCAGTAGTAATCTATAAATATTCCTGTTTCTCTTTCTATTTCCAGCGAACCAACCTTTCCCTTTGCGCGCCATTCGTAAGATGCGTCGCGTTTCCTAGGAACCTTGAAAGGTTGATGAAATTTGGCGTGGGAGTCGATGGCCGCTGTTGTTGACCATCGTTGTCGTCGTCGATGTCGCCGTGATTGTCGACGTCGTTGATGTTTGATGACACACGAGGTGCTCGGGGGCAGCGCCACGAACGTGCTTGTCGAGCGGAGCGCGTGTGGTCGAGAGAGTTGTACTTCGCTTTGTGGTGCTATATTTCACGACATGGTTTGCCAGTAACAAGCTCGACGAGGAGGAGGAGGAGAGAGAGAGAGAGAGAGAGAGAGAGAGAGAAAGGGCAAAGGTCGAGGAGGAAGAGGGAAACGGTCCTTTGACCGCTGTCGTAGATCTCTGGTCTCTTCCCGGCGGCGAGATACTTCCGGCCCTTTTCCACGGGGCTTCCGGCGGCCCTTCTTCGACTTTGGCGGCTCAAGTACTGATTTCGTAACGTGCGCGCGAGCAGGAAACCGACAGAAGCGCTGTTATGTTGCTGGAACATAATCGACGAGGAAATTACGTGTACTGTGCACGTCACATGCGACGCCGGTATACTCTCGTCGTGGCTAATTTACAGTGCACCCGGAAACTACGACTAAATTTGCTCCTGGTAATTGTCTTTAGAAAGATCGCCGGAATACTTTATTTCGTGCAAGTAGGTTAAAATTTTATCGTAAAACGTTCATTTTTTGAAATGAAACGAAGACTTGTGCGAAAGCTCTCGGCTAAATTACATCGATCGATTATTCTAATTACGCTATTATGCAAATGGTCTAGATATTATCATTAAAAACTGTATAAAAAGGGATAAACGTTTGATGAGAAATTATTTGCTGTTTGACATTTATATTAAAAAATACGATTGTTGTACTAAATTTCCATTAAACTACTAAAATTCGCGTGATGATGATATCGCGCTAAGTGTATACCGGAAATAATTGTAATCGTTTCCGCGTCTCGCAATTATAAAACAACATTAACAGCACACGTTTTTAATATTTGCCTTGAAATTCTAAAAAATATTTTCACCTTGTGATTATTTAGAATGCACAGGATTAGACGTGAACTTGCCATAAAATGTGCATATACACGCATATTTACATATCCATTCGAGAAATTAAAGTTACTAATGCTCTCTAATTATCGTGCAAAGTAGGAACGCTACACGTGAACCCTATTGACATAACGCAAGCAGTTACATCTTGCAATTATATCGTTCCGTCGACCGACTTTTCTGAATCGCTCCGCATCCGAGATGAAAAGCTCGGCGTTCTGCTTAATATGAACGACAACCTAAAGCGGATAGTCTGAGACGCTTATGGCTCTCGTGCGATATTTTCGACATACACGCCCGGAACGAGGAACGTTAGTCCCCTGTCCCTCATTGCCCGCCAAGTAAACACAGCTCTTTATACAAGCGGTATGTACGAGAGATGCGGCATTGCGATTATCCTGTCCATCTTATAGAGAGATAGAGGGAGTGAAAAAAAGGGAAAGCGGCCGCCCTCACCTCACAGTCGCCCTGCTACATAAAAGTTCCAATATTGACGTGTTTGGATGTAAAAATGCGTGGCATTCAATGTGCGAATGCAAAGATTCCACGTGTGTATTATATCAGCAGATTCGTGTATCTCTTTCTCTCTCTTTCTTTGATTTTTCAATATTTCACATTCCGCGCATAAGCGTACTCATTTCACGACCTTTGACATTTGGATATATTCCAGAAATTCGTTTGATAGTTATGAAGTATGGAAAACGTATTTAAAATCTAAATACGAGATGAGAATCAGATATTTTCTTTACCTTTGAATAATATATTAAGAAATGAATCAAGAGACGTATATACAATAAAGTATGTATTTGACCTTTTGGAAAATGAGGTTTCCGCCCATTGACTTTATCAAGAGATAGTCCCGAGTGTGCGTATGTTTAGTATCAAATATACCTTCGTGACCCCCATTTTCTGATTTACGTTGAATGCGATCTCAATAAATAAATGAGCAAAAGTCAAAACACACACGTGCAACATTAAGTATTTATAAGGGTATCTCATTTTTCAATCTTTTCAAAAAAATGAGAAATCTCTCAAAAAGGTAATTATTTTTTAAACAATATTTTATAAAAATAATAATAATAATAATAATAATAATAAAGATATTTTAATATTATAAGTTAGTTTCGTATAAAATCTTTTTGCTAATTGTAAGATATAAATGCAGAATATATAAATAATAAAATCAGATTTTAGAAATATTTATTGAGAAATAAATTCCTTTAAAAAAAAAAAGGAAAATGTTTTAAAGGAAATTTTGCCAATTACATTTGCGTTAATCGTGTTGATGTGAGTCAGCTAAAAATTTCAAATTTCAATCGAAATTTAATCGCATATTTAAGAGCCGTTGCAGGCCCATCTGTAGAATTATATCTACAATTATATTGACAATTTATAAAGCATCGAGAGTTTTGCGCTCGCAGAGTTATTTAGCTCGAAATTAAAACGAATATATCGATCGAACGCCGACGAAGAGCTGCGCGCAAGTGCAAGCCGCTGTCGCGATTCGCGCGATTCCTTTTTCCCTCGCAAGTCACGCGTCTTTTAACATTCGAATACTCGAGTCAACGGGGACGATGACAATGATACCGACAACAAACTGCACGAATTGCAGGTATTCGACGCAAATACTTCCTTCTCGAGATACTCGTGAAGCCGGGCAAGCGTTGGCGGGAAAAGTAGCGTGCACTTACCTTATGCCCGAAATGTGCGACGTGAATATTCTATGCGTGCATCGTGTCCTCCCAAATGCGACGTACGTACGCGCAGTCCCGTTCCATCTGTCAAAACACAGATGTTTTACTCGATGCTCTCGCGCGAGATATTCGACTACGCGAGACGCTCGAAACGGCTAAAGATCGTCTTGAACGCGACACTTGCACCTCGCTCTCGTTTCCGCTTCGCTCCATTTTTACCAACGCAATTTAAACTTAATCGCTGATTAATTTGCAGAATGACCAACGACAGAATTTGAAAATTTCCACCATAGATGATAATTGGGATTTTTTTTACGTTGGTAATCCTGCAAATTAATCAACCGGTATTAGTTGCGGCGGTAAAAAAAACTTCTCCGCAACTTTACCATCTATTTTGCATATATATTAAGTTTGATATATAATAAGTTTGATTATATAAAACTTTTGATAGACTGCGATATAAAAATGTGATCGAATCGATTCAACTTTCATTTATTACGTAAAAAAATGTAATGTGACACGAGTATATAATGTTACATATAAAACTTGTATAGATCGCAATAGTATAAATGTGTTCAAATCGTTTCAACTTTCGTTTATTATACAATTTTAACGCACGGGTTTAATAATTAACGGTTCTTTCTTTTTATATTACGAGATCGTTTGGCCGATCGTTTGACGAAAGCGTACCTGATTTCTTTCGTTTCTTTTTCGTACGAAAAATGTCTCTTGGTCGGGAGGCAGGGTCACCATCCCTTCGCATCCTCCGCTTTTCCCAAACCGCGGATTATCGCGCGATCGACAGGTGTACAACGGGGAAGCGGTGGGGAAGAGCGCACTTACCTTGCGCGTCCCGATTATGCGAGAGCGCGCGATTTCAAAACACGGTCCGTTGACTCCACTCGAGTCGATGGTCGCTCCGCTGCTCGTCCGAATCCTCACGAGTCTCGCGGCTATGTTAATATTCCCGGAGTGCGTATCGATACCTATTCAACGGAGACTATCCAGGTATTCGTTGGAAAATTGCGAGAGAGCGGCTATTGGGTTGGTTCGAGTAGCATCGCCGTAGCTAGTAGATGGTAGTCTAGCGCGCGCCCGCGCGCGTGCCCCGTGCGCCGCAATTACTTAATTGCTCGTATCTGATTGGGCCCGTCGCGAGGTAGGGATAACGGTGTCCTCGCTTCGTGATTTGCGCATCGCGCGTGCATCGCGCTTCCATTGGCCGGGTTACCTGGGCGGCCGACGAATCAGCCATTCATTTCCGAAACTCCGCGCCAACGGCGCTAGTAACCCCCCGTGAGAGGAACGAGGACAGACTGACGAGAAACGAGGGATGAGACGCGCGCTCGCGCCCGCCAGTCGGAGAAAGAGACGGAGAGAGAAGGAGAGAGGACGACGAGTATCGAAGTTTCGATGTTTCGAATGCGCCTCCGACATCGATAGCCGCTGCCGCGCTGCGGCAACATCGTGCACGTCCTCGCGACAGTACGGTGTCCGATGCCCTCGCGTATCGTAGGCATCTCGGTGAACGGGACGACGAGCGAAGGGAAAACGAGTGGCGAAACGCGAAAGCCGGGAGAAAGTGAAGCTTGAGCCGTAATGGAGTAAAAGTGACGAATACCGGATGACAAATACAAAAGAAAAATAAAATAAGAATCGAATAAAAGCATAGAGATAAAAAAAAAAGAAGAGAGTCGAAGCGCCGGTCGGTGGTGACCGGTAGCGATAGTGGGGTAGCGGCGGCGGTGGTGACGGTGGTGGTGGAGGCGGTGGTGGGGGTAGCGGCGGTGACGGTGGGGCGCGGAGCACGCTCTCTCGCGGTAGCTGCGCCAAACGTCAGTGTCAATATGGCCGTTGACGTGAGCGCAGTATGCGTAAAGACGTGGACGCGATAGTAGTCTCGGTTCGATTCCCCCTAACATGAGGTATACCACGACCAGGAGGGACGCTTTTACGTAATACACCACCCTCCCTCCTCCTTTCCCGCCTCCCCCCAGATATAACGGACGTACCCGGCATCGTACAAAATGAACTGCGCCGCGTCGGAGGTAGCGGCAGCCGCGAACGGTGGTGAGCACGTCGGCGCGATACAAGGTACGTGGTGCATCATTCCCTCGAACGGCAACGTGTACTCTCGTCTCGCGCGCCTTCTCGACTCGACTCGACTCGATTCGACTCGACTCGACTCGACTAGACGGGACGAGACGGGCGATCCTCGGGACGATCGGTGAGAGAGCCTCGTTCGTCGTGTGTTTACGAGCACGTCGGCCACGCGAAATTCCGCGTCCGGGCGCAGGCCGTCGCGATCGATTCGCCGTTTATCTGTCATTCAACTATCGGTCGCGTCTTGTCGCGACCTCGACGAACTCGGCTCGCGTCCCGAGAGCAACGCGTTAGCCGCGTGGCCTTTCTTCCCCTCCCCCTCTCTCCCTTCTCTCTCTCTTCCTCCCCCCTCTCCCTCCCTCTTTGGCCGCTCACGAGCTCGTGATTAAACTCCTTGGTTCGTGTATGTGTGCGAGATACAAAGTCGATGAACGGTGCGAGTTCCCGGCGACGACGACGACGACGACGTGACTCGAAATAAAAGTGTGCTTCGCGTAGGGCGCGAGAGGACGACCCGGTACATTTTCGTTCCTCGAGCGAACTTTCGAGACTCGTGCTTCGAACCACGACACGCGCGTTTCGTTATTTCTTAGATCTTTCCTCGATCCTGATGTAATAATTACGACGAGGACGTCGCGAACGCACATGGGAGGGTATTCGACCAATTTTGCTCGACGCTTCGTCGTTTCAAGACAATCGATACATTCTCGGGATTTACTATTGGCGTGTTGGCGTTTCTCGACGACGATATTGCTTTATCGGCTCTCGATTACTCCGGTAACTCGCGTTAAAAGTGCTCGGAATGCTAAGAAATTAACGTAGCTTTGATTGAAAATTTTCAAAGGCAACGTGCGCGAGTTTAAGAAACGCTTTACAAGTCCGGTTTGCGGTTGCATTTCGAGCCTTTAAGATACATTTGCCTCTGTTGTCGCCCTCCCTCTGAAACTACATCGTGAAACGGCTCGGAAAATGTGGCATTCAGCTGTGTGAACGTTACAGAAATATACAACCGGCTTTTGGGCAATTTATAGTCTGCATGGGTCTCGGCACCTGCCGCGGCAGATGTTAAGAATGGTCAGGGTTGTAAGAAAATGACGAGTAGTTTTTAATACGTGCGTGAATTATCGTATGAGAATCTAACACAGTTGTAACGGTGAGAACGTTTTCTCCTTCTTACGAACCGGTGCGGCAAAAAAAAAGGGACTCGAATATTACACGTTATTATTGGATACTTTTAAGCGAGACTCTATGATATGATTTGCATCAATCGGTGATAATTGCCTCGAAATCGGATGAATTGGATAAATTTTTTTAATTGGCGAAACTATTGTTCTCGAATAAAATTCCGTCAAGGAATTTACCGTATCGAGATAAAACGTGAAAATTCGCAACAACTTGTACTAATTGATATTCCATATCTTTGTATGTGTATACGCATATAGATATACAAATATACATTGTGTAGTTTCTAGTGAAAATTAGTCATTGTTGTTTGTTCTTTGTATCTTACGCGGCTAGAGATATATTTAAAAAATTCGCGCATCTTGATTGATGTTTAGATATCAAAAACGCAATGTTTAACAATGGAGGGTCTAAAGTAAACAGTGACGACGCCAAATCAACAGTTGTAGAATTATTTCCATGGATCTCAGAGTTTTGGAAAATGTGTAAATGTATATACGCGGACAAAAATATGGCTTCTTTGGCAGAGCTTATGCAGTACTATATCAGGTAATTTACATTCGGTATTTCCTGTAATACTATGTGTATGCGATTCACCAGTATTATTGCTTTGAGCACTGGTGTCGGAATACTATTGCATGACATGTGTGTTAGTACACAGCGTGTTAATATTCGTTTATCGATATCCTCGCTTAAATATAAGTAATTAATGTGTAAAAACTTTATATAAAATTTGAATTATTAAGTGAAATACTTTCGGAAACTTTTAAACCTATTTGTTCAAATTTTTTTAATTTACTCGATCTTTTTGTTTGTTTATATGAATATTATAAAGTAAAAGTATCGCGTCTCTCAAATATCAAACATATTTCTGTCAATCATATTTTCCAATAAATATTCTCCAATAAAATTTGGAGAAATAAAGGAAAAATTATATTAATAAATAATTATGACAGTTACAATAATTGCAATAATTGAAATAATTACGAATTAAATTTATTGAAATCAATGTTAAAAGTGGTAATTATATACGTCTAAATGTATTATTTAACAATTTATTACAAAAATATATAGAAATCTTAATGACTTTAAATGTTTAATGTATTTTTAAAATATATAAAAATATATAAAATAATGAATATCTATACGTGTAATTTAAAATTTATATGACATATTATAATATATAAATATAATTACAATATATGAACATAAGAAACATTTTTAATCTATAATTTCTATCTTTAATTATATTGTTATTTTCTTTCTTTTTAACTCTCTTAAAAAGCTTTAGTTATTGTGCATTGCACACATCATTGCCTCTACACTGTATTATTAAGCTGATCTCGAGGGTCTGCTATTGCATTGACCCTGTCAATTACTTAATCAGATTGTAACAGTCTGAAGGTCAAAAAGATATATTGTCTTATATGTTACAAGGCAATGTTATATAAAACTATGTAAAAAAATATTTAATCGTATCTACTGATTAAATTAAATATAATTTAAACAAATGTACAAAAATAGATTATCAATATTATATCTTGTCTCCCTCTCCCCCATTAATATGTATCTCTTTTTATAAAAACTAATACTTTAATATATTAGTAACGTTATATTTTAACAGATTAAATTCAATTTTATAAAAATGTGATCAATTTTGAATACTAATATCACTTGATATTTATATATTTAGTTGATATTTATTCGTATAATTTTTAACACTCTTATTTAGAAAATTATTAATTATATAGATTTTAACATATATACATACACATATTTATATATTTACATCTCTATATTTACATTTTGTGTATGTTTGTGTGAATTTGTTTATTCTCTATTAACAATAAGATATATTTAATATGTATTATTAGCGTTTAAGCGTCGTTTTATTGTAATTCAAATATATTTTTTATTCTTTCATTACAGAAATGTAAGTATCAGTGTGAATGAATGTTACACGAAGCCTTTAAAAGCAGCAAAGTTGAAGGATTCTATTAGTGAAACTTTATTTTTCTTCTTATGTATCTATCGCGAGCTTTCTGAGGTAAGTTCAACAAGTTATTTTATTATATTACATTTATATAAATATTATTTTCTTGTGTGTGTGTGTGTTCACAGTTTTTTATAGTAATATTTAAACAAACAAAACTAATTTTTTACCAAAATCATAATAGAGAATTTATTTGTTTAAATAATATATCTGTCTTATTTGCATTTATGTGTGGATATGGAATTAAAAACTTCAATTTTATTATATTGTTTGTATAATTTTTATTTTATTGTATATATACACGCACGCATACACACACACACAGTTTTTTCTAATAATATTATTCACTTAAACGAACAAAATTAATTTTTTCCAGGACCGTAATAGAACTATTTACTTAAATAACATGTCCGATTTATTGGCATTGTACATAGATATGGAATTAAAAGCTTCGAGAAAAAGTAAAGAAGATCATAGTAAAATTTGTACAAGACTTATTTCTTGTCTTTATGTATATCTAGGTATGTATTATAAACATTACTTATATATGTATAATCCGTCGATAATAATACTGATAATACAATTTCTTTATATTTCTTATTTCTTTTTCAGAACATTCTATCGAGCATTTGTTAGATACTTTGATAAAAATACAGTTTATGTGTCGGGCTTATCATCGTATTTTAGATCCGATAATGAAGTAAGTATATACAATATATGTAAATACACAAAATTTAAATTTGAGGTCATTTTGTCTATATCATTTTTTAACTTACTATTTGAAATTTGATACAATATATATATATATATATATATATATATATATATATATATATTACGTCGAAATTATAATCCAAAATATATTTTATATAAAATATATTTTAATTATAAAATATATTTTATATTATACGATGATTTTTTTTTACAATTTATACACAATTGTTCATTAATAGCTTTTCATTTTTAATGTTATTTAAGTGAATAATATAAATACGAAATGAATCTAGACAATTTGCACGATAAAGATGTGTACATGTATAAAATTTCTTGTATGGTTATAAGTTTTGTTTTTATTTGGTTTCAGAATTGTAACTAATAAAATTCCAACGTGTCCCAATAATTCAGATATTATGTGCGCTCGTTATTTCCTTATTTATTATCTCTGGAGAAAGATAAATAGCGATATGGCCGTGAAAAGTCAAATTACTACAACCGCAATTGCCTCTTTGGGAACATCATCAACTTTCCCACCGTGCATGTTAGATGTATTACCAAAAGTGCCAAAGGATCAACCAAATTCAACAAAATATCTGATGCAGCAGAAATTTGACATAAGAAAATGCTGTGAATGTTTTATACAATTCTGTATAAAAAACAGAGATAGTATATGGCAGAAAAAAAATGAAAATGCAACTACTATTCCAAATTCATTCAAAAGGACTGCTTCACAACTGGTATATATATTTTGCTATCATTTTTATATTCTTATAAGTATATCGTGTGTTTTAATATTATTTTACATTTCCAAGTATTATGAAATTTCACTTATATAAGTAAAATAATTAAAAGCGAGAGAGAGAAAGAGAGAGAAAGAAAGAGAAATCATGTTTATGCAATTGTCAAGAAATCTCTATTTTGCTCATAATAGATTTTATATGTAATCGTTAATAATATATAAAACATGACTAACAATAACTTTTAAAAGAAATATAAAATGTAAACAAATATTTACATTAAATATATTTTATTTTCATTGATATGAGATTTGTAAAGATAATAGTAGGTTAAAATTATTTTGATATAGGAGAATAATGAATCTTCTATGTATTCTTAGCTGGAAGTTACATCACGCGAAAATGAAAATATGGATTGTATCAAAAACAAATCCAATTTTACTTCCTCAAATAAGAGTGTGCAAAACAATTCAGTTTCCTTAGATAATTTAAAATCCTCAAATTTAACAGAACAAACAAACGTTAAACCTTTAGGCACGATTTCTACAAATATTTCAGTAGCACGGACTATTGTTAAGCAAATAAAACCAAAAGTGCTTCCACGAAAGAAGATTAAAAAATCCAATAAAATTGTAATAATTGATCTTACAACTGATATTGCTTTTGAACGGTGTATAAAGAGAAAATCGAGAAAAGTTGCATGGCTTGAAGAAGCCAAGAGAAAACTCGACACAAAAGCGATAAGAGCATCACAGAAGATTAAGAAACAGCAGATGGCAGAGAAAATAACCTCCTTGAAGAAAATGGTTCTTGTTGATCAGCATTTGGAAGATTTCCTTCAATCCATACCTGCCACAGAAAATACATGTTTAGAGAATAATTTGAGTGAATCTGCAATATGGGACATAAAGCTAGATAATGATAAAATAAAATCCATGCAACAACTGGAAACAGAATGTAGGAGTACATCAGGTTATGCAACATCTACAAAACAATCAGTAGATGCGAACAGCAGTGACAAAAGTAAAATTGTTGGAGTATCTCAAACAGTCTCATCTTCTGTAATCGTTGATAAACCACAGTCTAATAAATTTAAAGCTTCTACAAAATTGTTATTGAATGTTTCAAATGACACTAATAGCAAATGCCATGATGTTGATACTATTTTGAAGGCAAGGAATAGTGAAAAAATGAACAATAGACATAATGCACAGACGACTGTGATTAAACGACTGCTAGAAAAGGATACTTCGCCTGAAAGTGAAAAATGTAAAAAGGTTGAAAGTTTAAGGAAAATCTGTGATTTAGGAACAGAGCACTCTAAAACTGTAAATATTCTCCCTGCGATATGTACTCAAAATTCCAAAGATGAAGATGTGGGTTCTAATAATAATGCTAATTATCTTAGTACAACTAAAGATAAATCTTTGTATGTAATTTCATCTTCGCTACATATGCATTACACAAATAACGGAAAGGATGAAACGATTGATAAAACAATAGATGATTTCACTAACAATGAAAAATCTGTGCAAGAACATGATCATGAATTAATAAGTAACAAAACGCAGTGCTCGAAATCAACTGCAGTCGACAATGCTTTAAATAAAGAAAAACTTGCAGTTTCTACAATGACGGTTGAAACTTTTGCTACAACAATTATAAATAATCCAGAGATATCAATAAGTAATGCGGTAGAATCTGAACGGTTACAACAACTATGCGTTACTGAAAATATAGAGAAACCAAAGGAGCCTGAGTCTCAGGATGAATATGTATCAGAAAAGCGCGATATTGCAAATAATACTATAAGTCTTAGTATAACGAATGGAGACCATTCTAATGTACAAACAGATTTAGAAGTTGACACTTGCATCGAAGTAAGCGATAACTTAAGAAATAGCAAAATCCCTAACCATAAAATCAGAGAAACTATTTTTGAAAATAGCACAGCTGATAAGAAAAATATTTCTAATATCTTCAATGCGTCACTGTGTTCAAAAAATGAACGAGTTAACGATAGAAAAGATATCGACCTGAAAACAGATAAGGAAGATGAAGAATTCGAATCCAAAGGAAATTGTAATAAAGAACATAATGTAGAAGAATTAAAAAGGTCTTCTGTACTGCGCACAAAAGTTGATAAGAAAGATCTTCATAATCTTGACTATATGCATGATCGTAAACTACTAAAGAGAGTCTATGAAATACATACTCATACGAAAAGCATTCAAAATTCATCGGAAGATAAATGTATCATTCAAGATTCAGAATTGCAGGATAACATGGACGGACTTTCATTATTAGCCAATGTTATTGAGTCAACATGTCAACATGTATCTCATTTAAAAGCTGAGTTGCAATGCGAACAAATCAAAGTGAAGGATTACGCATCGTTGAGAAATTCTTCTTACAATCAAACTACCGACGATGATGTCGATACCAACGATTCATCGAATATAGTTTCTCAGATTTTGGAAAATCCAACTGCTGACGTTATCAATAAAATAGTTGGAATTTGTCCGGAGGATGCATTGGATAAAGTAGCGCTTCATGTTGAAGTAACGTCAACAACTGATATAAATCCCGACGATCGCGGAAACGATCCAAGCAATAATAGCGTTCCGCGCATCGTTGAAACCACTATAAATTATGAAACGGACACGTTGCCTAACAATTTAAATATAGTAGAAAACAATGTACAGTCGATAAAGGAAAATACGAACGTAATATTAAACGGGGAAACAGTCATGCTCTTACAAAAGTCCCCGAATAGTAATTTGTACATCATTAATAAGGCAGTGGAAAACGCACGAGATCACAATAGCGATGATGAGAATTGTCCAGTTAAGGAGAAAAGTTGGATGATCCCGCCGGAAGATTGTACATCGTTTGAAGTCGTTAATACGTCGGAGCACATTTCTTTTAATTTGGATCTCCCGCAATACGGCAAGGAATTATCATGCCAAGAGAATAAGTTTTCCGTCAGCAGGAACAAGGGTATAAAAATTGAACCCGATGAAGAGAGTAATCTGATGAATATTACGGAAATGAAATCTTACGGTAAGAAAAATTCATTGTCGGCCGACGTGACATTACCTGCGACATCGCAGATTTATCAGGACACGAATGTTGCGAATGTGAGCATCAGCAGCAAGTCGGTCGATAAACGAAAATCCAAATCCATCCTTACTTATAGGCAAAACATTAAGCAAGAGTTTAGCAATCATATTACGGCAAATTGCGGAATACAAGGATGCAACGGAATACATACGCATCCGCACGAGGTGATTGACTCGCAGCATTCATTACATATTCCAGTCACTCATCCCACAACGATATCCTCGATTTACGGGAATTGCGCTGCCGGTACAGATCTGTGTATGCCGTATCACAAGCATTGCACTTCCGTATCGTGTAGTCTACAAATTAATTCTACTACTTCGCTCCATTCTCATACAAAATCCGCCAATGCATGCGGTAGGTCGCACTGCTCATGCCTAAATTGTACGTACGATATAGTCGCGCATTGCAGACAGTGTATACACCCTGCAACAGATTCCCATGTGTCTTGCCTTGAAAGTAATTCTTATTTTTTGCCCACGCATTCGTCAGTACAAACATCCGCCGTCCAAGAGCACGATAAGACAACAAGCGAAGCGGCAATAAGTAAATTGTATGACGATCAGCAGATAATGCTGCGTAAAATAGAACAGAGGGTATCGCTACAAAATAATACGTTGGAAAAACTGGACGTGCAAAGAGAACCGGATAAGTTATTCAAGAAAGATATGGAGAACAAATTGCCGTTGAAAAAGAGACTGAAGGCTCACGCCATGATGTCCATGGTGTACGAAAAGATACCCATCAAGACGGAAAAATTAGATAACTATCCTGCAATTCCCATGATGTCCATAGCAGCCTTAGAAGCATTAAATAGCTCGCAGAAGCATCCTGCGCAAATCATCAAATCATCGTACGAATTATCCCCTACCGAAGAGGAAGATAATTCGCATGGCAGCTATCATTTCAATTCGAATATAGTGCGAAGGGATTACTGCAAAGATATCCATATTTCTAATGCACATCGCAATCTTGTGAAAGAAAGTACAAGGAATCACGAACGCCAATTTCGATCAAACGGCGATCAATCTAATACAGTCTGTATAGAACGTTGTCAAGACAGAACGTTTAAAACACCTATGCAGCGCAGAGATGTGACAGCAACGAATCCGATATCTCTGAAACGTATAACGACGGAGACGATGGAGCAGGATAGCACATGTAAGAAGGCGAAAAAAATGCAGTCATCTATTAGACAAACGAGAAGCTCAAAGAGAAACGTTCCTAAGGTAAATTATTGTTACACCGATGTTGATCCAGAATGGAATCCGTCCGGTGAGTCAAAACGAAGGCGTAAGAAGACTAGTCGATGATCAATACTATTTCATTACGAGAAGTCACTGCTGTAAAAAAGAAAGAAAGAAAGAAAAACAATCTGTACAGAATGGATAAATGTGTTCTTTAAGCTGTGTGGCACTGTAAATTTGTAAATATATGTACAAAGCAGAAGTAAAAAATAACGCGTCCTAGGAAGATTTTTAGAGATAGACCGTTGAGCGTGTTCAAGATTAGTATGGGCAAAGAGGTAGACTAGCTGCATAGAAGATTTCTGCGTAAAATATTTTTGATGTTTAGTTAGATATCGCTAGAAGCAAGTTGTAGAGAATTTTATTCCATTAAACGTCATCTCTACCTTGCAATATTGTATATAAGATAAAGCTTTATAAGATAATATTTGTAAGTTAATATTTCAATTTTAATGTTTTCCTATTGTCGCGTGGTTGCACAGCAACATCATAACTATAATTTTCTCAATCATAAATTTTTTTTTAAATTTCTATAAAATATAAGATTAAAGTTTCTGTATAGTTTTCCATATAAATATGTATATATATATATATATAATCAATGCCAAACACATAGAAACATGAAAACAAAGTAATATCATTTTTAAGGTAAGGTATGTTAAATTTAGATAGATAAAATAGAATGACAAATCTTTTATATCATTACTAATAATTTTATATAATAATTTTATATAATAGTAATATAATTTAATGAATTATTTTGTTAATACATAAAGCATGTTATTAAAAAAAATATATAAATTACATCAATAAAATCCATTGAAAGCTATACATATTAGAATGAATCATCCCTTTGTTTAAGCAAAGCTAGTGCGGGAAGGAAGGGGGAATACATATTGGAGAAAAAAACACAGTGTTGGGTCTTTTTCTCAAAGTTATGCTATTTCCATTCCTCGATGATTTATTCCAATATGTATAGAGTTCAATGACAAAATATGTATCCAAATATTATATATAAATATGTTTGTATATAATTTATTAGTTATATAATTATTATTTTAATTTTAATAATTATTAATGTATTGCAACTTCAATCCTTACAATGGAAAAACATTAAAAATATTATTATCATATATCTTATATTACATGAATAATATTTATGATTTATAAGTGTGAATTTTTTCAGGTTCCTGAAGAAAACAAATTTAAATTCAGGAATGACGACCAGATTGATAATTGAAAATTATGAGTGTATAAAATTTAAAATGCAACTTTAAAAGCACAGGATATACCATGTGTCAGGAACATATTTGCATAGGTAATTCTATAGTAATTATGTATATAATTAGGTATATATATATATATATATATATATATATGCACATACTTGTACCATAAATCTGGTAACAAGATTTTAGATGTTAGATTTTATAGTTGGATGTTATTGAATTATTGTTTATAATATTGACAATAGGTTTTCAATTTATATTTATTTTACATTTTTTAAAGGTATATGTATACAGGGTTTATATATATTTTTATAGCATATATCTCTTATTTTGTATTTCAGATTAATTACCCGCTTAAACTCTTGAGTAACTTTGGGCAAGTGTTTAATACAAGCATATAATGTCAATAAATTCGCCGAATTATACAAAATTATTTGTATTGCCGTACAATTATAAACATTGGAAATGTTTAACTTTTTTTCCACTTTGTAATCTGCCCTTTTATTACATATATGTTTATATATATATATATATATATATATATATATATATATATAATATATTTATATGTATATGCAGTCCTCTATTATATATATATTGGAAAAAAGCTATTGTTTAATATAAATTTATACATACAGGTATCTGTCAAAAGAGAAGTAGAATAGTTAGCCACGATTCATACGATAACAAAAAAACTTCAGGTTTCGTAGAAAAAAGAAGAGATAGTACGCTACATATAATTATGAAAGTAATCCGTATATTTTTCTTGTACGAATGTCCATCTTTCGTTCGTGAAATACGAGCCATGCGCGGTATTCTAAAAAAATTACAATGACCTAATCGAGCTTGATAAATAAAACTGAAGCATGCAAGGAAAATGCACAATTTAGATATTGTATAGTTACCAAGATAGAAAAGCTTTACAATTAATAAGCATTGTGTAGCTTGTTCCTATGTAATTATTCAATATTTCAGTTTATATATCTGGAATCTTATTTTAAGAATTGATTAACATTAATGATATATATGTATATGTATCTGTGTGTGGGTGTGTGTGTGTGTGTGCGTGTGCGTGTGTGGGTGTGTCATTTAATTAAATTATATTAAATTTTAACTGTTGTATTAGATAAATTTCTAAAAACGATATATTTTAAATGCTATATATTGTAAACATCTAAGCTTAAAACTGCTCATGTTCATTCACACATGAACTGTATATTAATATTCTATGTTAATAATTTCAGAATATCTATTAGTGTATTAAATTTTCTTCTTTTTTTCTTCTTTTTTTTCCTTCTATAATACGTATTCGATTTGAGCAAATTAAATCATACTGCAAGAGTCCCTGTGTTAAACCTGAACCAGTCAGCACACATCTACTATATTCTATACTATTATTCTATATTATCCTAATACGAATGTTCTAACTACATTTTTAATTGTTTCGGGGTATATAGATTTGGTTCAAGTAAATGCATAACTTCAGTGCCATATCCCTATACCTGATCTCATATCTGTGATCTTTAGCTAAACAGTAGCTAACATTTTGTTGTACAAAAGGAGATGTACCTTATTAAGTAGTCTATTTGATAGATTACTTGTCACTGTCACACTTGTATTATTGTACATTTATTCATCTTCGTAAAAATGATTGTAGTTAGAGAATTTGTTAATTTGTAGAATGCTCTTTTACGTTTATTACAGTACTGTTTTCTTATTTTAAATTTTAAATTGCTGTGTCCATACTTGACTGAAAAAAAGGCGCATCTATTTCATTACCGAATGTCTTATTGTTATTATTTATTTATTAATTTATAATATGCGATAAGTCTGATAGGCTTAAGTTTAACACAAATAAAACTAAGTAAGTTACATACTATATATCTATAAACAATTAGTTCGTCAAAATTGCCAAAAGTCTTCATACACACATATGGATTGAGAATATAAATAGATCACTAATCATAAATAAATTATTGTATGCGCATAAAGCATTTATTAAAAAAAGGAGAAAGTCTGACATTTTAATATTAATCAAGTTAGTATAGTAAAATACTTTACATCGGATGCCTCATTAATTCGTGTTCATCAAAAATTCAGTATTGTGTATGCGTAGAACATCTCTTTCGTAAGTGATAAATAAATCTGTATTTATCTATATTTGTACATTATATTGTGCATTATATAAAATGTCAACCGCAAAAATCGAGGTAAATATACTTACACATATGAAAATATTAATATATTTACCTCTATTATACTCAACTGAACTACTAGATTCATCACTATTATACTATAAAATAAGAATAGAAATGTTAAAAACTTTCAACAGGGTAAATGTGTTAATATGCTTTTGAGAGATGCTTGTGGCATCAAAGTTATAATATTTTACATAAGTGTGTATACTTATTAAAATTAGAATGTACTATACTTCTCTATAAACAGGGTAAAAACGAAAAATATTCGGCATGCTTATATAATGCTCATTAAGTTTATATAATTACACAGATACCTTTCTTAATTATATATTAATTTTTTTTTATACAGGTAAATATATAATTATTATAACTTTTTTTCCAATTTAAAAATGTACGGCTTTTATTATACTAATAGTACATCACTGTCCAAGATCTGTAAATATATTTTTAAGTATATATTAATCATGCCATATTATATATATTGCAATGTTATTTTTCCATGCAAACAAAAGATTAAGGGAATTGTAGTACCGGTTTCCATATACATGGACATATATACAAACATAATAATAAACAAATATCTATAAATATACAATGAAAGAAATATATAATAAGAGAAAATGTAATTGAATGCTTTAAAAATAATAGTAATTTTAATAATCTTGCATACAAATACCAAATGAAAATTCTGCATTTTAATGAACATACAATACACACACACACACACACATACATACATATATACAGAGTGTTTTATAAGTGGTCGACAAAATTTCAGGAATGGATTCCTCATGCTTAGAGAAGAAAAAAAAGTTAATCAACATCAACACACAAGATGCGGAAATGATTAGTTTTTGAGTTATTAAGATTTTTGTAATACAAAATTTTGTCTCAAATTTTTTCTCGTTTTAGAAGTCCTTTTACAGGCATGTCAACAATGTTTTTCAAGTTCGGCAACGTTGTTGATGCCTGTAAAAAGACTTCTAAGACGAGAAATGAGACAAAATTTTGTATTACAAAAATCTTAATAATTCAAAAACTAATCATTTCCGGACCTATAATAATGACCTTGAATAATTTTTTTTTTCTTTAAGCATGAGGAATCCATTCCTGAAATTTTGCCCACCACTTATGAAACATCCTGTATATATATGTGTGTGTGTGTATTTTATTTAATATAATATAATTTTTTTTACAAGAAAATATAGATTATCTAAATATTTCAAAGTTAAACATCAAGATTTCAAATTGTATAAAATATTGCGCGTAATAAATAAATAATTCGATTAACTATATTAAAAATTCAACTTTTATTCTTTTTTTCAGTCTCTGCATTTGTTGTACATCGTGAATTAACTTATCACAATACAATCTTTGTACACACAGAATCAAAAATTATAATAATTTATCGCAGATTTACAGTTATTGTCGGACTTACATAAAGATTTATGAATAATCTCTTGTAGAAAATATTAATACTATGTATATAATAATTTGAATTTAGTAAAATTAGAAAATACAATAATCACAAAACTATATGGCTCATAAAGAGTGCTCCAATATCTTTATTAATCAAACTGTATATTTGAATATTTTATGTACAATATGAATGATAAACAAGGAAACCTATGTTGAAAACGTATGAAAGCATTACCTAAACATATTCTATTTTTCTTTCTTTTCATTTTGATATTTGACAAAGAAACAATTTGCATTTCAGCAATTTACGACAGATATAGTATTCCATATAGATGTAATATATTATTTTCAAACTCCTATACAGCGTATCTTCAAACTGGCGATATAAGCAAAAAGAGAACTTTCTCGTGAAAAAATATGTAGACGTAGAATAAATAGTTTCCGTATGATACTTTTCTTCAGAAAACGAAACTTTTTTGTACGAAAAAATTGTATTTTTTAATTGCTACTTATTATTTAATACAACCCTCTTTTCGATTGTATTATAGTTCAAAGACACTCTGTATAATCAACTTTATAACATTTTTTTAACAAATTTGTTAAAAGTTCCTTACATAATATATGTTACATATACATATAGTATTTATTATATAAATATTTTGTATATAAGGATGACTAGAAGAAGATACAGTTGTGTTCTTTCTTAGGCCTAAAATATATAACTGTAAACAAATAACATCTTACTATAAAGTTTACAGAGAAAGATTAGAATTATATCTTAAACGGTTAACACATGTACATTTGACAAAAACATGTATAATATAATGTAATAAAAAAAACAGATTTGAAACTTCCATTCCCAAAAAATAAATTGTTTCCAAATTAGATAATTCATCCTATGATGAAACAATGCGTTATTGCTTATGTGAGAATTGGTGTTTATTTGTAATTTGCGTGTCCATTATTTGATATAAAGTCAAAATATATCCAGACAATTTTTAAAATATGTTTATCAGGATACCGCGTTCATTTATAGAGAACTAATAAAATTATTTCGATAAATCTTTGTTAAAAAATGCATATTTTATTTATCTATCTACTGGTTATAACTAAATCTTTCGAATTAAATTGTACATTTTTTTTAAATATCTGGTTCTTTCGAAAATGTATACGTAAAGATTTTTACAGTAAAAATATAAGTTATACATATATAGATTATCATAAACTCCTACGCTATATTTATATGCACTTTATATTATATTGCATGGAGCATAATGCTCAAATTTATATATATATATATATATATATATATATATATATATATATATATATATATGGTCATTCTGCTCTAGAAGAATATATATATATATGCTCCTAGAGCTAACTTTGGAGATATAAAATAATTTCTTCTCTGCAATTTATACTCATGCAGTTTAGAAAATAGCTAGTGCATATTTATTTCGCAGCATTTACAACTAGGTTTTTCCTTTTTTTATATTTCGCTAGAATTATAAAATTTTTTAAAACAATATTTGTACTAAATGCATCTAAATCATTTAAGAAAAATTTAGTATAAAAAAAATAAATTATTCTTGTAGCTGTAATATGATAAGTATTAATTTTACTTATGTAAAATTTACAAAAATAAAATATAAGAAAAAGTAAAAAAGAATGACTGATTTTCCATAAAGGTAGATTATATAAAGCATCTTTCGTTATGGTGTCAGGAATAAGAAAATGCAAGCAGATTTTTAAAGTGATTCTACCTACTTATTAACTAAAAGCAAGGTATTTATATCATTATTTTATAAATTCTATCAGTTACAGAAATTATTCATGTACAAATCCAAGCATCTATATTTTTGACATCATAATCTATATATATATAACATGCTCTTTTGTCAGATGCCAAAACATTTTTTAATATTAGCAACTAGCAATAAATACCTCTATCTCGAGAGGATTTATTAATAAATATATAATAGAGAGAATATATCATAAAATCAGTCTCCATATTAGGTATCAATAGAAATATACAACGGATTAAACACTTCAAAATGTGAAATATTACAAAAATCTTCTTTGTATAGAGAATTTATCAACCTCATATCAATAGATATTATAAATTTCAAGTTTTATCTAATAATTACAAAGTTAAATAATATTTGTATACACATGAGATTGCTTTTAATTATGCTTTGAATTATTCAATTAAAATAAAACGATATACAATATACATAATAATAAAATTTAAAACGTACAAAATATAGTAGTTTTTATACGCCGAAAAACACTAAAAATAAATTACATAAAAATGAATATTTTATGCACTTTTTTATACTTCTATATTTTATTATTATTGCATATATCGTACTATTATCTCATTAATAATTAAAAAGCTATCAAGGAAAATATAATAGATATATAATATATGAAATTATTTATGGGATGACTTTGTAAAATACTATAAATATTTTGGGATCATTCAATACTGTAGAATATATTCTCGGAAAGTATCAATTCCGAGTTTAATTATTTTTTGTCTTATCTAAAATTTAAAATAAAATATTCTGCATATTTTTCTTTAAATATAAATTCTTGTAGTTAAACTCTTTTCATTATAGTTATTTCTATAAAATTTCTGCAATAAAACGATACTCCAAAACTACAACTAGCATAGATGAGATCACTAAAGTATTTAGTTTCGTAGATTTTTTATTTTTCATAATGTGCCTTGTTTGCATTATTTTATATTTATTTACTATTTAAATGCAACTATGAAATAATATATACGCATAACATGTACAAAAAATAGCTATAAAGGAAGATATGTTAAAAGTACTTTTTTTAAACACATGTGATTATAGGATTAGAATTTTTAGAATCAGCAATGAAGTATGAATTAAAGTAGCACTGCCTCTGCGCAAATTCCTAATCCATAGATCATGTTTGAGTAATTGTATGAAATTATAGTGACATCGTGTATTTAACTGTATAAACTTGGGAGTTATTAAGATATATAATAATAATAATTTGTATCTTATCAGTATGTTCAAATTTATCTCAATCGTCAAATTGTGAGATTTTGCATTATGCAAGCAGTTAAAAATTGCCGATTTCTTCAGCATCATAAACGATTATGCTGTAATAAATGCAAATAATAAGGAAGATTTCTTTATTACTTTTAAGCCTTTGCAGTCCACAATTCTGCATCTATATTCACAATATAGAATCACTCACAATGTCCTTGTCAAAGAAAATTTAGATTATTCTGGGTAGATTTATATATATATATATATATATATATATATATATATATATATATATATATCTTTTAAGCATGTCTAAAGTGCTTTAAATATAGAATATAATATTCTTTGTTTTTAAATATAATCTCTCTATAAAAATAATTTAAATTTGAAATACTTTTACATACATACATACATACACACACATACACATATACATTAAAAAGCTTGGACCACAAAGGCTGAAAACGTATATTCTCATACTGAAATTTGCTATCTCTAAAAAAAGAATCTAATGTCTATGAAGGATTAATAATAAGTTATTAATTGTAAATCAATATATCTATGAAGATATAATTATAAAATATTTAGTATATATTCCAAAATTAACTTTTTGCAATCATTTCCATTTCTCTTGTATAGATTCTCTTTAATATATTTCTATCAATATATTCACGAATAAAAAATGTTTTTTGTAAATTTAAATTATTCACCTACAAGAAGATAACAAAATTTTAGATTGAGAAGTTTTATACAATCTAATATAGGTTACACTCACCCACTGCATTATTTCTTGCTCTTCTATATATAAATTCTCTGTAAGTAAAATAAAAAAATTAATATTATAGAAATCATCGAATTATAAAATGGCATGTATTATCATAAAAATAAAATGTCACTTAATACATGTAAGATGTATATGTAAGATTTTCAATATAAACATCGATAATTATTGTATTCTCACATATACATACATCTTTATTCAGTGCAGTCTTTTCTTTTATCTATACAATTTTTAATTATTTTTAAATAATTTAAAAATTTTATAATAATTTTGTGAAATACATGCATGTGCGATCTAGTACAAATGCCATAAAAATATCATGTTTCAAGTATCACAAACTATTAAATATGAATATTACTTTCTATATAAAACACAATTTTTGGCATATTAAAAATTCTTATTTTTTAAATACAAAATTTAATTTGTTCAATATATTCAATTTAATTAGAGTAATATTATTTTAGATAATGCTTTTGATTTTACATTTGTTTTCTATATTACCATTCTGTTCTACATATTTGATAATCATTATAATTTTATATTTAATCTTTAATAAGTATTACATCATTATGTTATTTAACGTGAAATAAAAACTTGTATAATTCAATAAATAATATTAAATATTGACATTTTAGAAAATACTTTATAATCTTATTATATATGTGAACATAAGTTTCTCTTCATAATAGGATTTTTTAAAATATATCTTTTGTGATACAAAAAGATGTGATCTTCAAAGATATTCTTGATACTCTTCTGTGATGTTACAAATTTTATAAATATGTAAATAATGTATAAAATGATAAAATATAATATATTAGACTTATAAATTCAATTACCTTTTACATTGCAGGAAGAAAAATCTCTTTTGAACATACTGATTTATGTAATAGAAAATCTTATTAGTATCTAGAAGAAACAAAATCATAGGTGCAACTCTTTTCTTCCTCCCAGATGTTTCTTCAATAAATGATTCAATGTATTTAAGTTTACTCTCCTTAATAATATTTATTAATTTATGATCTATGGTTTTCTCAGTTATATTTTGTCGTGATTTGATTTTAATTGAATTGCTATTAAGATTGTGTTAAAAGTAAATTCACATTTAATATTCGTGATGTTCCAAGCAAGAATATCCTCTTTATGATAGTTAAATAATTTATTGAGACAGATCTTAGTGGATATATTCAGAATAGATTTTTTAGAAAATTAATTCATCTCTCAAAAGACTTGAGATTTTTCAAGAAACTTTTTAGTAAATATCAGAACGTTTTGTTCAAATTGTTGTTATAATCTCTTTCTTCAATAGCTGGAATGGACGTGTGCTTCTTTAATAAATAATAATTTATTATATCTGAGCTTGTTTCTTATAGTGTGATCTTCACAAATTATGATCCATGAATTTTGGATTAACCATCTTATTAAAATTTAACTGGAAGAGATTATCCAAAGATGAAAATATATATTTTATGTATTTAATGTATAACATTGGAAGCAGAATATTTCCTTTGACATTAAATAAGTTGTTAATAAATTTAACGACATATTCTTGGAAGCACAAAATTCATTTAAGATTAGTTTAATCTGTTCTTCAGGATGTAAAAGAACCTTTAATATCTTCCTTTTTGTGAATATAAAAAATGCTTGATTAAGGCATCGTTATTTAACTTATCAAAAAGAGTATTAAAATTCCATGTCTTCTTGGAAACCTAAAAATGCGATATTTGAATTAGTTAAAGATGTTGTGCGAGACATTTTGGATTGACAATTTACGATGTACTAACGTATTGAATTTATCAGACTTTGCTGATAAATGATAGAAAGCTGTTAATCGGTTAGGTTATTCAAATGTTATTGAATTTACTGTAGCGTTAATAGCATTGTTTTGATTATTGCATAAAATATCCTTTTCGCTTAAAAATGTATTTGTATGTATATGATCTGATTCAAATGGAGATTGTTGAAAAAAGTTCGTGGTTTTGTTCGACATGTTTTCTAGAATTTCCAAAATTCCAATTTGATTATCGAAGGAACTGATGTTTTCGCTTAATAATAAGTCTCCATTACAATAAGTCTCCATTATTTCATTAGCTTCTTTTGAATCCATATTAGAATATTCGGAATCTATATAAGAAAAAAAATGTTCAGTGGGAGGTAATTGATCATTTGACAATAAAATATCGCAATCGCTTTTTGCCTGTTGTGGCTTTATTGCAGTTTCGGAATGTTTGGAGCCATGTTTCCTTTTATCATCAAGATTAATATTCTGATTATCTAATGACGACTTTATTTGATCTTCAGTGAATGTAGTATACATGTCATTAGAATCATGTTGGCATTGCATTCTTTCTTCTTTCTTATGCATATCACAACACGTCACGATATCATCATTATGAGGCATAATGACGCAACGTGTGTTGCTTTTTATGTAAACTATATTGCCACAAGCTTTGACATCATTCTTAGTAAATGTACTATGTTCTTGTGTGGTACTGTCAGGAAATATGAATGATTTAGAATAAATTTTTTTACAATCTTCACATTTGTTAAGTTGATGACATACTATTTGTGACATTTTCCAACTATAAGATTGCATTGCATCACAATTTGTTATTGGTATTTCCTGTTTGAAAAAATCCACAATATCACTTTGACACATTTTCAATAAAGGTCCATAAGGTATAGTGTCCATTTGTTCTTCAGAGGTTAACGTCTCTTTTTGTGTCATTGTATTATTATATAAGCCTATTGCATTTTCTGTCATACATGTCATATGTGATGATACATCATTTTCTGGTTTACTTCCTTTCAATACATTTGTCATAATTTTGGACTCTTTATCCTGATCAAACTTTAAATGTTCACTTTTTTGAAAATTGATATTTAATGAATATTTGTTGCTAATTGAAGTATAACTCTTATTATCACTAATTTTGCTGTTAAGATTAAATTTGTGTTCCAAAACTTTTTCAGCTGTGCTTTTTCTATCTCTATTAGAACTCTTTTCATTCATACTTGTTATGAACTTACTGGAATGTTTTAAAGTATTGATATACTTTTTATTTTTTATAATGTCTTTCATGATTTTCAAAAATTTCAAATTATGTTTAATCCCTTTTCTTTTACAAGGAACACTTATTTCATCATCTCCAGTTAAATCAATAATTATAACTTTCCTTGATTCTTCTTCTTTCTTATTTTTCACTTTTTTTGATTTAAGGCCTCTTTTTTTCTTTTTTGGCAGATATATTTGTTCTGAAGATTTTCTTTTAATACCTAGTGGCATATTATTGTTTTGCAAACTATTTAAATCTTTATTTTTTTCTTGATTAGATGTAAGATTACTCCTGTTAGGATTGCTCCGATGTAGTAAATCCATCTGTTTCAGAAATCCATATTTCTGAAAAAGTATTATTCCATCTATTTGCATTATTATTATATAACAAATGCAAAGATTTACACATATAAATAACTTAAAATAAAGAAATGTTAATTGAACTATATTACCTGAGACTTTAAGCAGTTTTTTTGACCAAGGTAAACCGCCTTGGTACATTGTAAATCTGCAGAGTTGTCAATTCTATCTTCTGGCAGCAGAGAATGTTTATCAATTTGATCTTCATGTAGCGAAAAATGTTCATCCATTTTATCTTCAAATAGTAGAAAATTTTTATGCACTTGCTCTAAATTAAATGAATTTGATTGTAATAACCATAACGTTTCATCCTTCCGATTTATAGGTGGTCTAGGGACAAATTCTAATAATTCATCTCGCAATTTTGGCATATACGGTCCTAGCAGCTTTAAAGCTAATTCATCAACTTTTTCTTTTTTATCAGAAAGCTTTTCTATTTTCTTCCACATTTTAAAGACGAGCAAATATCGAATATAAGTTACATCTGTTAAGGACTTCCTTTTTATCTTGAGATTAGCGAAGCTCTTCCTGTGTAGTAAATATAATAGCCTATTACTTTAATATCTTTTATAATACACAAATTTATTTATTATAATATAACGTGTTAAAGTAAATATTTACATACACAAATATATGATTACAAATTTGTGTACATTTTTTTGTCATATGTTTAATCCTAAGTAATACCCTGAAAATATGCTCTTCCGAATTATCTGTAAGCAATTTAATGTTAGATATGATATTGATGTAATTGGTCTGTATAAAATCAGTCTTTTGTTAATATACTTACTTAAGTATGTATACAATGCTGCAAGAATCTTTACATTTTTTTTTCGAGAAATTCTTAATTCCACATTTATATATATACTCAATAATGCTGACATTTTATTTAAATACAAACTATGATCAGCTATCTCCTGAATATAAAAAATTAAGAATTGTATCACATAATTTTTACACTAATTTTACAAAAATAATAAAGATAATTAAACACAATGATATAAATTAAAAAAAAGAAAAAAATAGGCTAATAAGAGTCAAGCATAGCAATAAGAGCATGATCAATCTTGAGAATATTTTATTCTTTAATCACATGATTTTATAAATGTTTATGTCAATTTTTTCATTTTTCATCAATATTACATGGATAAAAAATAATAGGAACAAATTATACAAAAAACTGACAAATATATGAAAAAGAAAAGAATAATTAAAACATACAATACCTGTTTTATATCAAGCCAATATAAGTGAAAGAAAATCAATATATTATTAATATTGTCTTTTAAATTAATTTCATCGTCAAACTTAACATTGTTTGTTTCCATACTAGAAAGAATATTCCTGAAATAAATGCAATCACAAATATTAGATATTTTTTGTTTCCTAAAACTGCCAAGATGTATAATCTAATAACATGTAAAATTTCTACTTGTAAAAAGTAGATATGTTTAATAATTAAATATTATATTAGATTTGATTAATTAAAATATAAATGATTATCTCACTGGGTATAGAACAAAAGTAATCGTTTGAGATGTTGATAATTCCTATTTCCTGCAGATGAACATACACTTTTATTAAATTCTAATAACCATGGAAAGGTTTCTTCATTATTATCACTGACTGTTTTATTTTCCAGTTGTTGAGTTTTTGAATGTTTTTTTCTATTTCTGTCATTTTCAGATAAAGAAATTGTATCCATATCTTCTTCTGTAGTTTCCTTATGACACAAGTTTTCTGCAATTATAACTTGTTGATTTTGCAACAAATTATCTTAATAATAATTAATATAATAAAAAGATATATTACTCAACAAAATCCTTATTTTGTATTAATTTAAGTGAAACAAGGAAATTTGTGCTACTTGTATCAAAACTATATTATTACAAAGAATTCTAAAAGTAAACTTTCACTTATAGTGTTAAAAAAGTTTGTAATATATACAGCATAAAAATTAGAAAATTTGTCATTATATTCAATATCTTAAATTTACATTTTATTTTTAATAATATAGTTGCATCTATATATGAGCAAATAAATCAACTAACAATAAGTAAAATTTAGAAAAATTTAAGATATATTTATCTTCATTGTTATATAATTATAATATCACGATGAATATCATTAATAATAAAAACTTGCACAATTAATATATTATTAATTTTTCTATATATATATATATATATATATATATATATATATATATATATATATATAATGAAATATCAATTTACAATATCAAGAATTAGATTTCCAATATAAGTCTTGTACACATATATCTACCTTTAATATATCTAATGCATAAAATAAAAAATACTTCAATTTGTGCAATTAATAGCAGCTATATAACGGATTATTTAAGTGCGAATCCATATAATAATTGTTGCAAAAATCAAATTATTAAAAGTAAAATAGTAGCAAGAAACAAAAATATATTCAAGAAAGGCATTTCAAGTCTAAATAATTTCTCTGCTGTAAAAATCGTATCACGTGCAACATTATATCGCTGCACGGATATTAATATACCATTATGACACATGATATCTTCGGGTAAGAGACACGAAGGACTCGCGTGCTTGCGGCAAAAGATAAAAGAGACGAACTTAAACTATCTGGAAGAAAGAATGTCCGTCTTATAATGTTTACCGCAAATTTGTCATAACGATGATCTTCCACGAAATGTGCGAGATCTCTCTTCCCGGACGCAAACGAGTTCTCTTCCTGGCCGGTGTCTCTTCAGAGTTGCGTCAGGATTATTCGAAGCAAGCACTATGTTCAACGGCTGCTTTTCATGTGTCGCGCGTGATGGTGATGCTAAGTCGACTTTCCGAATGTTTCGAAGAAGCGTGGCATTCTTGATTCGTGATTATTAAATGGATAATACGCGTTTATTCGTAATCGACGTAGCGACGATGACAATACGAACAGATATCCAGTGTACTAGCGGGCTTGCATCTTCCATCTTCACGCATGCGCGACATAACGATGGCGATTACAGCGACGTATATGTGACGGACACTTAAATTTTGGCGGGATCTCGTGGAGATTTAAGCTAACAATAAGTAACTACGTAAGTAAATGAATTAATAATATAATTTGTACATTATCGCTTTTATTTCGCATTTTTAATTCATTTTCCAAAGGCTTCCAACTAATCTTTATCACTAGTTTCAACTGCTTCAGTGACACCGCATTCGGCACGCATGCGTGAAAACGGGAAATCATCCAACGCTCTCTCGTGACGTGGCGCCGCCTATCGGTCGAGAGCTCGTACGATGCTTTTTTCTCGCGTGCACGGAGACCCCTTCTTGCGACGATGATTGCGCGGACGCAAACGAGGGAACGCGGCGCCTCGCGTCGTTGTCTTCCTCGACGCCGCCGTGATCGCAGATCCCGTGAATCTGAGCGAAACATCCGTCGTGGGTAAGGTAAGGTACGTGTCAATTTTCACGAGGACCACGATGCGTAGTGATAACATACTTTCGCGAAGTTAAATTTGATCGTTTTCATGAAAGTAAAGTATAATTTTTTTATCGAGATTGTGTTTAGGCGACAAATTAATCGCGACTCGTTTTATTGTACTCGTGTTAACAATTAAATGGTTCCTCGTCACGTTAGATATGTTATCTGTATATATGTTATGTGTATTCGCGCATTTCTCGTACACATTATACAGTTTACATTTATACATTTCATCAAACAAATTGGTTTATCAGCGAAGGAGGTTTAGTTTTGATGGGTATAATATTTATGGGACCGACAATGTTGGCGCGAGTATTCCCACGTCCCTGAACGTAGCCGAAATCCCCCACCACTGGTCGGCTGTCGACGCGTCGTGACGCGAGCGCCTCGTCTGTAGCGCCGGCGCGCACGGCAGCGGCCGAGCACGTATGTGACATGGCGTCCGGGTAGAAAGAAAGTTAACTGCTAAATAAGCGTTAATGTTGTTCTTATGACATTGACCGACCGAAAAGGGAACATCCGAGGCCGCGAATTTCCCACAGACACTGGCATTGATGGTAATGCATGCGAGGAAACCGCAAAGGATCAGCGATGGGTAGGGCTCTGCCGTCAAATACCCGATACTGACACACGACCAACCTCTCTCTCTCTCTCTCTCTCTCTTTCCTTCCTTCCTTCTTTCTCTCTCCCTTTTGCTCCTTCCTCCTGTATATATCTCCATTTCTCTCTCTCTCTCTCTCTGGTTCTCGCTCTCGCTCTCCGCACAAACTCTCCTCACCTCTCGTCACCGACAATCCGTCCATTCGTCCGTACGACTCGTTCGACCGTACACACGCACCGTAACACTCACTGCCACGATCCGCCGTACGACGTTCCACGAATTTCCACAGACGATGGGAATCCGTTCGGGCGCCGTTCCCGTGGCACCGCGGCGGCATCACCACGACCTCTCATCCGGCAAGTCCCGCCCCACTCCGCCCACACCCCCACACCCGCACCAGCGGCCCCATCCCTATCAGGTAAATAATATCCGCTACCGCCGGAGCGATTGGTGGATCGGGGGTACGGAGGAGGGGGTGTAAGATTCTCTCTTACACTGGCAGCCTCACGTCGCTCGTCGTCCTCATCCTCGTCCTCGTCGACAGCACGCATTATTTTCGCCCGCGATTCACGCATCGTTGCGCGTCCGAAGACGGAGAGAAAGAGAAAGATAGAACGATGAGGTCGTCCCGGTTCTCGCGCGGAGGATACGAGCCGCAGTGACAGCACTCTTCCGTGCGGGAGAGCATCAAAGTTCGTATTTCGTCTCTCAGCTGGCCGCGCGCGAGCGAGCGAGCGGGTGGGATATGCACGACGGCCCACCGTCTCGTCCTTTTTTTCCTCTCTTGCGAGGAAAAACTCGCGGTCGCGAACGTAGAATCGATAACGAACGACATCATCATCCGGACGCGACCCTTCGCCGAGGCGAGAGTCTTCTCTCTAGACGTTAGTCTTCTCCGCGAGAACGCGTTTGCTCCTCTTCCGCGCGCATATGTTCGTCCTGTCAGGCTCATCATCATCATCGTTGTCGTCGTCGTCGCCGTCGTCGCGACGTTCCACCTCTTTCGCGGCGATGCTTTAATTTTCATTCTCATTCGGCATATACAGGTTCGACCGGGTCAACGTCGAATAGTCTCGATTAGCTTAATCGCTGGTAATTTGGTTTGTATAAATCTTTTGTGTGCAAGACTCGCGCGATCCGCGCGTTTTCGCGACGACGAGCTTGAAGTAGACGAGAAGAATCTCGGTTTTGACAAGTGTGACGTTTCGGCGAATGGCAATGTTTTCATCGATATGCACGTCCGTTCGATTAGACGTGTCATCGTAATTCGATTCATAATTCATGTGTTGAAATACTTTGGGTAAATTTATTAGATCTGAGAACTAATAATTAATTGTAGAGATTTTCCATGTTTTTTTTTCCTCATTGGTTGGTCGTGATGTTCTCTCTTGATTCATACATTATTTACGCTAAGTGAAATTAACAATTAAGTATGCATGCTCGTATCGTTACTTGAATCTAATCAGACGAGATGAAAAGATTAATCAAAATATCGTCAGTTGTTTTCACATTCCGATATCACGGAATTGCTTGCTAATCTTGTAAACATAACCTCACTTTTCGAAAAATCAATAATTTATTCCAACAGATAATATGCTTCAGGAATATTCAAGTGCTACTTTATTAAGCATTTCATCAATTTCTTCCCGTTTCGATCATGTTTTCAGCATTTTAACGTGCATATCTACTAATTACTACAAATATAATAATCGTGAAATTACATTTTGGTTTTTTGGACTTTGAAAAGAGAGTTTTCCAATATATTTTAGAATATTTAACTTAAAGTACTTTAAGTAATATTAAGAAGTACTCGTGTTGTAATTTTTATTAATAGGAAAAATATATAAACAAATAGGTTAATTTTTGTAATCACTGGTGATTCTGTAGAAACATAATTGATGGATTCTGCAGGAGAATCAAAGATTTTATAAAATTATCTATTATTTTTATTTTTATCATATATATTTATCTTTATATATTATTTCTATACATATTTATTTTTACCATGTTACTCTTTCATGCATACAGATTCTAGCAAATGAATTGATACAGTATACAGATTAGAATACTCTAAATCGATACAGTTGATTATTCCAATATTGAATCTAATAGTTGATAATATTTCTAACATTCATGATGAGAAAAGTAATTCTAGAAATAAGCAATCTTATGCATTTAAATTATTTTTATAATCTTTTGTTTGTTGCTAATAATGTGATTGTTGCTAATAATCTGATTATAGAACGCAAAATACAGCAGTTCTAAGGGTGGCTATTCCTCCTCGACCACATCGTCGGATGGTCGCTACGAGGGGCGAATGCGCGATTCTCCAAATGGTAACTCTTACAGTCCAGCAGGCAGCTTGGGAATGGGCATGGGGACGGACCGGGACAGTCCTCGGAATTACACATCCAAGCCTCTTTACAAGAAGGAGAGAGAAAATAGAGACTATAAATTATCCTCTTCTAGGGACAAGTATTCCGGTAAATAATTTTTTTCTCTATCTTAATATTTTATTAAGTAGAATTACATCGTGAAAAATGGAAGAAAAATGCAGCGAGAGAAACATACTTTTAAATATTATTGAGTATATAAAATGTTCTGTTCAACATTGCTACATATAATGTATAAATAAATGATGGTATTATGATGATGTTATGATGTAATACAATTCTTATTTTATTTTATTTATATTTTTTTCTCCCAATATAAAAACAAAATTGTCTCTTAAAGTTTTCAGCTGTAACATGCTTGCTTGCATATGTGTAGATTGTGCACGATCCCCAAAAGACAAGAGAAGCCGTGAGAGCAGGGATTCGGAACACAGGACCAATCATGATAGGAGTAGTGGGGAGGTATGTATCTATATTAATATATAATTTAATGATTATAATTTAAAAAAATATGATTATATGAAATAATTTCTCAGAAATTAATACATGACAATTATATTATCATGTCTCAAAACTGTCTCGAGATCAAACAGAGCAAATATGATGTAGTAATATTGATGTGTAAATATTAATCTATGGTTCAATTTTTATTTATTTAATACTCATTTATTATTATTAGTCGTTTACTTTATATGATATGCGTAAAATTTAATTCATTAAATACTATATTTAATTTATATATTATGAGATATATTCTCAGAGTAATTTATATGTTGTAAAAATTCTTAATTTTTAGATTTTATGTATAAATTGCAAATAATTAAATATATAAACACACACACATTTGTATTTGCATTGTATTTACGTTATATATATAAAATAGATACATTTTTTTGGCATGCATGTATGTTTGTATATGTGTATATTTACATATACACTTATAATTTATCTGATTTAACAAAATATTGTTTTCTCTTGTATGCAAATAGACTGTTAGATAATTTGTGTATGGTCACAGTCTCGTATCTAAAAATAAAAATTTAGTATGTGCAAATATTTAAAATCTCTAAAAGAGAAACCTTGATATGTATAGGAGAATATTGTATGTCTTTATTAGTAATTAAGTATATCTTATTTAAGAGGTATGCACTATTATAAAAAATAATTTTTATTCACACCTCTATATATAGATCTTACATCCCATAAAATTATCATCAAACTCATCAAGAGAATCTTCATCACAGAGAAAACCATCACACAATTCCTGTCAGGTCAGTGTAATTATATTTCTTTATATTAGTGCGTATTAATCATGAATTCCAAATTCCAAATTTATATAAAAGATAAAATAATTTTATTTACTTTTTCATTTATTCATATAGTCTTTCATCTCTTCATAATTAAGATGCATTTAATTAAGAATAAAGTTACATCGATTTCATATAGATCTAAGAATTAAATGGTTATGTATTATTGTGAAAAAAGCTTCTATAAATTTATTTTAATTTAAAAAACTATGTGTGTTATATTTTGTGTGCGTGTGTGTGCATGTATAAAAAATAAAAAATGTGATAATCTCACACACACACAGAATATGATAATAGCTTCAAGATGTGGACAAATGTCATTTCGACTTTTCGAACTAGTTTTGGAATTAATGAAGATATTTCCCATCTATTCAATCATTTCCAGAAATTTTAGAACAGTCTGTTTAGGATAAACGTGGTGATGAGCGAGGAGGTGCAATGGAACGTACAGCAAGGTTTGGAGATTGGTCGGAACACATGAGTTCATCAGGAAAGAAGTATTATTACAACTGCAAGACAGAAGTTTCTCAGTGGGAGAAACCACGGGAGTGGATAAATCGGACAGATAATCGTCAACGGCAGTCTAGTGACTATTCTTCTAGGTCAAGTACGTCTAAATTTTCATAATTATCAAATATGTCTAAAATATTAAATAGTAAATGAAAATTAAATACAGAATTTTAAAAATAAAACAAGTTTTGCATTAAAATAAAAGATGAATCAATAACGTATAGATCTTTCTGTATTAACATTTTATATTTATAATTTAGATAATCCCAATTATCTTTTTATGAATGAGAAATGAATTTGTTACCTTTTCTATTTTAAATTTAGAACATATAATATGCAATTTGTTTTTTTTTTTCTTTTTTTTACTATATTGATTTGAACAACAAAAATATATATTATATTTGTATGTTAATTTTAAAAGGAAGAGAAATAATTATATTAAATCATATTTTACATATACAATTACTAATTTTGAATATTTCGATAAAGTAATTTTATCTCTTATGTCAAATGTGTACTTTTTAAACTGTGAAATTTTTCTGCACAGGTCATGATAAACATTCCAACTCGCGATCAAATAGCAGTAGCAGTATGCGAGATGGTAAATCGTCGCGACAGTCTGACAAACGAGAATATTGGAGCGCGTGCGGCGGGAGTAGCAGTAGTAGTAACAGAGAAGATGTTTCAGCAAGGGAAAGGGAGCGAGAAAAAGAACGAGAAAGGGAACGAGAACGCGAACGAGAAAGAGAATCATGTAGAGAGGAAGCTAGTGTGGAACGTCAAGCCCAGGATATGGATATCTCGCCAGGCGATTCCACACCTACTTCGGAACCCGTGACATCATCTTGCGCTCACGATCCACTGCCACAGGGCCCTGTTCTCTTGGCCGCCGGTACGTTCTTTACATATATAAGATGAGGCACATAAAAAAACGCATTTTTCAAAAAATTACAAAACAATTATTTTCTTAGATTAATTTTAGATAAAATATGTGACTTTAAATAAAAGAACCTGTTAGGTTTCAAATCTCGAATTATTATTTTCGGAATATTGCAACACGATCAATTTTTTAATTTTATTACAACATTGTAATTTTTTAGAAATTTCTTTTACATTTTTCTCAAACATTTCTTTCTAAAAATCACTATTTTTTAAGTATGCATACACACACACACACACACACACACACACACACACACACACACACATATATATATATATATATATATATATATATATATATATATTGTACTTTACAAGTTTTAACATTCCATATATTCTGTAGGAATTTCTAATATTGTTAATTATATATTTTTGTCAGCATTACCTCGATTAACATCACATCCACCGTCAACAACACCACAGACGGCTGGTAAACTTAGTTCGCCTACGCAACAACAAGGAAACAGTAACGCCCCGGGACCACCGGTGTCACTGGCAAATCTCCCGAGACTTCTATCGCAAATCACGGGCAACAAAGAACAACCAGATATCACTCCACAGAAAGCATTACAGACAATTCAAACAGCCATCTTGTTATCTCGACAAGTAAGAGAATAGGACTGCTTGAGTTTTGTCAATATGAATAGTGTGTTATTTTCATGTTCAGTAATGTATTGTATGTTCAACAATTATAACATAAAAAGTAGTCTTTTTCTTCCGTTCTTTTTTTTTAAATATTAATATGTTATGAATCTAATAATCACTAAATATCTTCGATTAAATACAAGTTTATATCTTCTTAGAGTTTCAGAAAAATTTTTTTTTTATAAGTTTTTAATTTTATATAATAATATGTAATAATTACATACATATGTATGTGTATATTACACACACACACATAAATTTTATATTTTAAAAGCTAAAGTTATAAATGTTTTGTTATGAATGTAGATTATTATTTCTTCAACATCCTTTAATTTTTATTTCTGAAAATATATCAATATTCAGATATTAATATAACTGTCTCTTTTTAACTTTTTTAGTCTTTAATAGCTATAATCAAAAGTATATTTGAATTATCGACATTATTTTACATTTTTGGATATAGTAAAATTCTTTCCTAGTTTGAACATATGCAAATAGTATAACGTTATTTGCTTGTCGCTTTTATGTAACAGTCTGCTAGTGGAGATCGAAGTAACAATGGAAGTGATGTGATGGTCCCACTAAAAGTTGATACAAGTGGCAATATTACCAGCGAGGGTCCACCTACTCCCACACATTCAGAAACCCAGGATTGCATTGACGCGCGAAAATGTAAGTTTTTTTTTTAAACTCGAAGATGTTTGAAATTTAAAAATGTGTTTATTTTATTTTATAGAAATCATATAATAACAACTTGTTAGCTTTTATGTTTGATATATCAGTAAATCATTTATCATTGCAATTTAATTCATACATAAATATCCTCTTTTCACTTTTTGTAACAATTATAAAATACACAAACATAAATTTTTATTAGAATTTTATTAAAGCTTTGTTAGAATTTTTATTAAAGCTTTGTTAGAATTTTTATTAAAATTTTATTTAAATTTTTTCATCATGCACTTATTTTGCCTTTTTTTAAATATCAATTAAATTTAGAATAGTTGATCAAATAAAATGTAATATTTGGTTCTATTGATATCAGTAAGAATCATAAAATTGATAAAAGATTTTAATTGTAAAATTAAAATTTTTTATTTTTATAAATATTCGTTCTTTCTAAAGATTTATATCTTTATTTATCTTTAGATTATAAATCTTTAGAAAGAACGATTATTTATGAAAATAAAAAATTTTAATTTTAGAATTTAAAATATTTATGAATGTATACTCAATCCAAGTATAATAATTTATTTTGATATAATATGTATTTCTTTTTCAATTAAAATCTTTTATCAATTTTTATATATGTATAAAAAATTCGAAAAATCGCACATAGGACTTCGGGAAGTGTTCGGGATCAAAAAGAAGGAAAAAAGGTCTATATAAACATGGTCCGTAAATAAATCGTTTTCGAATCATAGCCATTTTTATGTTAAAAAAATCGTTATTTATAGTCCGCTTGGCATTAGCCTTTTTTTAAATTTAAAATTAAAATTTTTAAATTTAAATTTTAAATTTGAATTTAAAAATTTAAATTTGAATTTTAATTTAAATTTTTAAATTTAAAATTTAACAAAATTTAAAAAAGAAGGATGCCAAGCAGACTATAAATTACGATTTTTTTAACATAAAAGTGGTTATAACTCTGAAACGAACTTATTTCCAGATCTATATTTATGTTTTTTTCCTTTCTTTTTTTTGGAACTCGAATTACTTCCCGAAGTATTGTGAGTGATTTTGCGGACATCCTACACACACACACACACACACATACATACATATACATATATATATATATATATATATATATATTGTCTTTGTTTTTTTACAGTAACGAGTCCTGGAGGAACAAATTCCGGAGTACAAGGTCTGAGCTCATTGCAGAGTCTCAGTACACTAGGATCCCTTGGGAATTTAAGTAATACGGGAGGTTTACAGGCATTATCTAGAGTGCAGCCTCCCTTAACACCTTCTTTAACACCATCGCTCGCTAATCATTATCGGGAAGACTTGACGCAACATGTGCGTGCCTTTCCCGCCGATATTCTCGAAAAACAGGTGGAAATCTAATTTCGTAGATAAGAATTCCTAATATTGCTAAAGAATTTTCTTTTTAAATTAAATAATTTTGTTTAGGCACAGAAACTTAGTGAGGAAGCACACACAATGGGCAGTTTACAATGTACGAGAGTGTCTGCAGAATTGAAAACAGCACGATCGATAGTGAGGCTGACAGAAATCCAGGCAACGTTGCAGGAACAAAGGTAAGTACCTCATTTACTCCGTTATCGTGTATTTAATAAGCGTTCTAAAACAAGACAGTTCTTCTCTTGACTTTTTATATTATCTCGTTTGTTTATTTGTCATTTTAGGATATTATTCCTCCGTCAACAAATTCGAACACTGGAGGAATTAAAATCCCAAAATTCCTTCATGTCTGACGATTCTTAGTGTAAGAATCTTTATAAAATAATTATAATTAAAATCTATAATTCAAGCAAAAATAAAACATTATTAATATTCTCATTAATATTGAATAATTAAGATTGTACCTAAATTATAATATCGTAATAGAAGTGATATAATAGCGAATGAACATGGGCTGCTCAGAGAGGATCGGCTGTTACATTTACCAGCCAATGAGTCTTAACTAAATGAATAAATTTATTATTAAATAAATTTATTATTAGTGAATCCACCTCTCTGAGAAGCACAGAAGGCCTATCCAAGTCGCAAATACAACACTAAGTGAATAGAAAAACGAATCAATTTTATCAGTTCAATGCAAACTGCTGAATTGTATATCTGAATTGTCCACATTGTCTTGTATTTACCTATGTTATACGTGTCAATGTTTCATATCCCCAGATTAAGCGGCATTTTAACTAGTTGAAACATTTTTGTTGTAAATCTCGGAATAAAATTCGTGCCACAAGTTTTAATACAGTTCTTTATCGCCATAGTCTCACCTAATCTCCCGAATTCTTTTTTCATTGAGAATTACTTTTTAAAATTTCATTAAATACAATATGCAATGAGCAATTTAAAATGCAATAGGGAATTGTATGTTTTACATTTAGATTTGTGTTCAATCTCCAATCATTTTATTACACAGGGTTTCTTGACATAAATAGAATGTATCATCGCTGAGCACATATTGATATATTGTTATATACATGCTCTCCTATTTACATCGTGTAATTAAAAAGTATATAGCAATGATGAAATCTTTAGATTAACTTAAATAGTCATCATTTAACTCTTACATGTAAATAGCAGAATCAGAATGAGTACTATTATTTGCGAATGACAAAATTTTATATATGTCAAAATATTTCTTGAGTTAGTAAGAACACATTATTGTATCTGTGGATCTAAAAAATAAACATATGCATTTTTTATATTACAATTACAGATAACTTGTTTTACTTTATTGTAATTACCTATATAATTATATTAAATGAAGAAACAAATAAGGATAATCTGTTAGTTATGTCCATAGTCTTAATGTTGGATAAGTATTGTACTGTATATGGAATAGTCAATAATAACGCAAATTGTAATTGTTGTTTAAGGGATTATATTGTTAAGGAATCCTTTAATGAGGTATTTCGAGAACTTTTTTACTGTAACTTATTTAATTGAATTATATATATATATATATATATATATATATATATATAATTTTGTAAGAAATGGAAGGAGTATATTAAATGATTCATACTTTACTGAAAGATGTCCAAAACGAATTGTTTGCGTATCGTATTGTTGAAAATTATCTTATCTTTTGAAATAGATTGTTATAACAGTTGTAGAGCGATATATATGTGTGTATATATATAACATATGTATACAATTTAAGATGTCGGAAACCACGAATGTGATACAATAATTCGCAATATGCATCTCTTATTTTGTATATTTCTTTGAGGAACTGTCAAGGAGCGATCCTACTACTTACAGGATTAAAACAAAATGAAAAAACATATCCCATAAAATATACTTTATCTTAAACATTGGAATAGAGCGATTGAATTTATGTTGTAAATTTATGTGCATCTCTAGATTACTTTTTGATCCAAAGAATTTTATATATATATATATATATATATATATATATATATATATATAATATGGATTTGCACATTTTTAATGATTTTTCCTTCACATACCAGAGATTAAATAATTTTAAATTATTTTAATGTATATCAATGTGTATATATGTGTGTGCACAAGCGCTATATAAAATTCTTTAGTTCAAATCATTTTACTAAATGCCCTCTTATATATATTTTTTTTTAAATATGAAATAAAACTATAACCCAAAAATTAATTAACCTCGTCGTTTATATCAGTGTATTTTTATATTATTCTAATATAATTATATAATTACATGATTATTACGTGTATAATCATATAATTATACACATATTTAGATAATTATATAATTATTATGTGCATAATTATATAATCATTGTAGATAAACAGAGATTAGTATTAAGAATAGTATTCGTAATAATGTTAACGTATCTATCACGGTGTTTCTCAACACAAGCTCCAAGTAGCTCCTGAATGTTACAAGAGCTATCCATTAAGGCAACAACATTATGTCACCTCTTTATTCAATAAAGATAAAGAATCGAAACAGTAACAATTATTCTTTGCATTTTTCTGGTCCACAAAAGAATTCCACATATATATATATATATATATATATATATATATATATATATATTTTTTTTTTTTCTTGTTATTGCGAATATTATTGACATCGCTTACATTTAAATTATAATTGTATATTCTGTAAAATCAAATACATTTGATAATATATCGTCTTAAGGAAATAAATTGTGGTTTATAAATTTTAAGATATAGTATATACATTTTTAAGATGTAATAATAAAAAAAAAAAAGAAAAAGCTTCAATCGCGCAATTAGCGTATTTCGTCAACTTTGCTTATACGAATAAAGATGGCTTTTCTTATACGCTTTGCATATTACATACTATAACAAATCGCTTTTGAATTGTTCTATCATTCATCGGTTGAGAAACACCGATGTGCTTTTCATAATATTAACTAATATTACATCATGTCATGAGAATGTAACAACATTCCCATAGCACCTGAAGCATACAGTGAACATTCTCCTACATATTATTTTATTTAATTACAGTCAGTCATTGGATTTATTTCATAACAAACTCCCTCATTTCTGAATCCCAGGTATATAATTGCTTAATACATCTTCATAGAATCATTACAGACATTCAGAAAAATTCAGTACAATATGATTTCCAATGGACTAAGATTATATAATAAGGCCTCGGAATATTTGACATATTGTAACATCCCATGACACGCGTGTAAAAATACAATCATTGTAAATTTTCATCTTTATTAAAGTGGAAATAGTCGCAATAAAAGTTCAGAAAAAAAGAAGTTCTTAACAAAATAATATTTCTAATAAAAATATTTTATCGACATATTTATTATATATAGAATGCTTGTCTATAAATGTCCAAGCAATCTCCCAATTAATTGAAATTACAAGAAAATTGAATAAGAAAAATTTGCACAGTTTTTAACCCACAAAAAAGCGCATATAAAAAAAATTTTTTTCGTAATCTTCTCAAGTTATAGAGATCGCATCATCATTTTTTTAAATAAATACTTATTTTTTGTATATTTTTGTATATTTATTTTGTATATTGTAGTCAATATAAATTAAATTCTTATTTAATAAAAAATTACTATTATGCATTATTTACAAATTTAAGTATTAAAGCAATAAATTAGATTCTCTAAGTATTGTTGAATTCGGATTGGAATGTCGAAGAGATTGAAAAGATTAAAACTATTTATGAAACATTGATTAATATATACAAATTGCTTGAAATTTTATCTATTATATACAATCAACACAATAAGAAACATTATATATATGTCGAATGTTTATTGAACATGATGGACAAAATTTCGAGCAATTTGTGTCAATAAATATTTTATAAAAAAATAGTTCGTTTTTTTAACCTTTTCGACATTTTTTTAATCAAAAATTATCAAAAAAATTATCAAATGTTAAAATTCAACTTACTATCTTAATACTCAAGATGCTAATTATCGCATAAATAATGCATAATAGCAATTTTTCATTAAATATGATATAAATTTCTATTGATTCTTACACAAAATGTACAAAAAATAAGTATCCAGTAAAAAAATGATGATGACTTTCATAATTTGAAAAGGTTACGAATAAAAAAAAATATTTTTACATGCACTTTATTGCGGATTAAAAACTGTAAATTTTTCTTATTCAACTTTCATGTAACTTCGATTAGTTGTAAGATATTTGCTCAGACATTTATGGACGGACATCTTGTACACATTTTCAGAGGATGCTTTATATAAAATTTCGTCAAAAAGTAATGATAGTATATTAAAATAATGATAGTATATTAAAACTATGCATCTCTTGCATCATGTTATTATCGTATTGTCTCAGGGATTATATTTCGGTTAAGATAATCTGAAATAAAAAAGTTGTGTATGCATTTTCATAGCTATATAAATATAATACTATTCTTAAATACATATGCGTGGATTTTTTTTTAAGTATTTTATGAGGAAATCTTTGAAAAAATTGGCTTTTTCTTTTAGTAAAATTTTATTTTATTTATAATAGCTTGTAATAATTTTGCAACAATTTTATGTTTTAAAATTTGTACGTTTATAGTTCCATTTATGCAATTTCTGAAAATGCAAATTTTTTTGTTTTTAGATTTTAAATAAAGCATTCCTTTGAGCAATCTAACAATAATATAACATATTTTAAGATACATAGCTTTTATAGTCGCTGTTATTTTATAATGAAAACAATTATATATATATATTTTTAAAACAAATTCACATACATATTCTTTTTTAATGTAAAAAAAAATATATAGTTGATTTATCGACGAAAAATTTTTCTTCAAAAAGACCATCATATGTGATAAAGAAAAATTAAAATTACTTTCTTTTCGATCTTTAATATAATAACAATGCTAATATAATTTTATGTATATTAATACATACTTGAATAATATTACAATCCAATAAAAATATACTTTTATTGGATTGTAAAGTGAGATTTTCAATCATGAGATGTTACATAACTATTGTTGAACATTTTTAATGCAGCATTCTTTGGATATTTATGTAAACATATTAGAATGGAGAGCATATAAAGCTACAAAACAAGTCCAATACGAAATTTGCCTTATAGTCGTTAATACATCTACGTTATACGTTCATTATGTATTTATAAGGCCATATATATACGCGAAATTTAATATAAAGATATTACCTTTTTGCAGGCAATATATTCGATATATTAATTTGGAAATTTGTCTATTCATAGACAAATGGACGACACAGCCTCAACAGAGAATGTTCACAGTGTAAGACAGCAGCACAGATATATCTCAGCGCAGCCTCACTCTACCATTAATTACAATATCTTTATTTTGTAATCATGTAAAACAGAGGCTTGTTAATCATTTAATTATGTCCAAAAAATCCTTCGTAGGTTATTCAGTATGGATTTTTCTCCCTTAAAAACTAAAATAATTTTATTCCTATATTATTCTCAAATTAATTTTTAAATTATTAATTATTTATCGTTATACATTCGAGATTAACGTGAACATCAGTTGCATCATAGGAAAGTTTTCCTTAAAATCACCCATACGTATTACATATTTAATCAACACTGTTTAAATGGGAGATACCTATAAAGGGTGTTTTGACAATATTAAAAATACAAGTGCTTAACATAAAGAAGTTATAAATTTTTGTCTCTTAATAATGTATAGAACTTAAAAGATCTCTCAATGTGTTTACATGTAAATATATAACAACGGAGATAAATAACAACGTATTAACAGAATCTTTTGTACCTAAATATCTAATATGGCATAAGATTGGTCATGTGCCGAGTTATTTTTGGCTACTGTCAGATCTAAGCCAACATTTTACACAAGTCTAATCTTAAATAAGATGTGCATGATTTCAATAATGATTCATTGATCATCATCATATGCCATCTAACTACTTTCCACTTTAGGGACTTCTAAAAAGAATAACTTATAACTCAATTATTGAAATAATAAAGTTTCAAAATTAATGTCATTCTAAAGAATTGCGCTTATAAAAATTATTTATTCCGGAATACACCAAAATTATTTTTTCGAATGTGAATTGTGTATTCCACTATAAAGAGGTTTTATAAAAAAGGATATTTAATTATACTTTTTTACCTAAACTCTGTAAAAGGAAACATTTTTTGAATGTTTAAAAGGTCAACAAATTAGATATTTTTTTTACTTTTTATTATATTATTTGCAATAATCAAATAATGAAGAAAGTTTTTAAAGTTTTCAATTTTAACTGGTTTTGTTTTAGTGATTTATAATAATATCAAATAGATATTTTTATATAAATTGGCAGAAACAAGTATAATCAATTGATTAATAATTCATCAAATATTTAATATTGAAATTTTTATTTATTTATGTCACTCTTGTATATAAGCATATATTAATAATAATAATTGAAAATTAATACACAATTAAAAAGAGTAACTTGCCTCATAATCAACAATTATGTAAGATTTTAGGAAGAAACTCTTTAGAAGTCCCGCGATAATCTATTCCCATTCAACATATCCTTCTTTCAAATTTATTTCACTCATTCTATGATAAAACACCGTTATAATATAAACCTATCAAAATGGCATTCAGTATTTTCTTATAGGATTATTTCATTCAATATATAAAAAAAATATACAATTTCGACTACTCAATGAAAACGTTCAGTAATCGTCAGTTTGTACTATCCGAATGCCATTTTTGTGTATATTACACTTTTCCTGGACTAGTTCTCTACAAAGATTGTGTAGGGCTGTCCACGAAATTCTAATTAAAATATAATTAATGCGCATGTATATGTATATATGTATGTATGTATGTATGTATGTATGTATGTATGTATGTATATGTGTGTGTGTGTGTTTTTGTTTATATGTATAGTGGGATTTTATTGATATATAGTCAGTTCACAATGCTCGTGCGCAATATCATGATATTTTACAAATGTCTTTAGAAGTATTGTCCATATATGTATGGACATTTTTAAAGGTTACAAATACACTAAAATGATCATTTGATTACACAAAATCTTGTAAGAAAGATACTTTTTTATAATTAGTACAGTTCTCATTAGACGGAAGGTATTATGATACACACATATATATATATATATAGAGAAATTAAAAATTAAAGATTTTAACAAAAAAACTATATATAAAAAGCAACTAAACATATATTTCCTATGCTTTTAATAGATACATAAATAAATAAATTTCTCAGTAGAATATTACACACATTTAAAGAGTCAAATATAATAAAATTATCAAGTAATATAAAAACTATCGAAAATTAATTTCTAATTTATCGTAAATAATTTTTTGTAATAAAATATTATAAGAATTATAATTTGTTTTCTCAAATTATTTTTTTTCTCTAGAAATATTTTCTATAATCAAATATGTCAAAAATATTCAAATGTAACTATACATATTTAGCTGTCCTCTCTGAATTGTGTGCAACATTTAATAAGAAAATTATTTTATATTTGTGGTTTTAAATTTATATTTTTTCTAAATAAGTATAGTATCAAGCTTAAACAAACAATAGTGCTACGAGCTGTGACTGACTTATACTTACCTGAGCGGGTGACAATCTCCCACTAGTTTTTAATCTTCGATTGCACATGTTAAGTGCTTATTATAAGTTTTCTTTATCGAGGTATTTTTCAATTTCGGTAAATATGTACGTTATTGAGTACGTATGTTGGTACATACGGACCAAGTCTGATTTTTTTTCTTTTTTGGTAGGGTCTTAGTAATGCAATGGCATCACAATTTTCACTGGCTTCATGCCAACTCCAGGGTATTATTTTCATTATTACTGTATAATTTAAATAATTTACATTTCTTTTTCTGTAGAAAGAACACAAGTGGTTGTACGCAAGCATATTCGGGGGTTAGCTTCGGGTTACTATATTACAAAAGATGCTTGGTATATACCACCACACTGATGTGATCGATTGATGCATGACAGAATTTCATTTTACATATTGTATAACGCTTAACATACATACAGGGACACACCCAGATATACAGCTAGATATAGGGACGCACCTGTGTATGTGTGTGTGAACGTTATATATCACGAGCTCTCTACCGCATGCATCTTCGAAATGCCTTTTTGATTTTCCGTTGCGGTGCTGCCGATTGGGGTGGAGCACTATAAAACAAGATAATAAGCGTATTTATATATTTTTATTTATTCTGTAAGTATAGAGTGTACTAAAAGAGCAACTTACAACTTTTATTCATGAATAATTTCCAAACAAAATAAAAACTAATTTTTTTAAAAATAATTTAAATTTATTTAGACCTGGGAATTATATTAGAGAAGTATACAGAGTAATTTAATTTTGCAGGTTTTTGAAGGCAAGTTACATTTTAGCAAAGAAAGCGTTATGAATAACAAGGCACATTTTGACGTTAGTGATTTTGTCAAATAAAATAATTGGTTTTATTGTTCAGTATTATTTTGTCAAAAATCTATATTTAATTCATCAGTAACTCTTATATTCTTGTAAAATAAATGTGTGGCATGTGATATTTGGACTAAAAATTTTATTGAATATTTACAAAACCACTATGGATATTGTTATAATAAACCGTGATATAATGAAGTGATTCAGATGTGTAAATTAATAAATTGAGTTTAAAAAAATATAAGGTCCAACAAACCTGTGGCATATATGACACGAACCATGATAGACATTTTGAGAATAATATTTGCAGATTAATTAATTTCAAAATTCAGCAATGATAATTAGTCATGTAAATTATATGATTTAATGACGCCAGATTTTTAAAAATTTTTATTTTATCTTAATCGAAAAATGCATGAGAACAAGCCATTGACGATTAACTGAAATATTCATAAAGTTATAAGTGAAATACAATTTAAAATCTATGAAAAATGCCATTGAGAATTTGCATTTGTGTATTGCAGAGAGACTGTGTTATATTCTACATTATAGTCTATACATAACTATCAAATCTAAATAAAATATTTATTTAAAATGTCGAGTGTGTTTATTTCATAAAACACAAGAAAATTATGTTTTTTTTTTAGGTCTAATGTCTAATATATGACAAATTTCCAGTCAATATACTCACTTGAATGCTGTTGGTACGCTTCCTTTAGTAAAGTTGAATGAAGGCCGACTGTTGGGATCGAAAACCACGGTGGGAGTAGTAGTAGGAGGATTATAATTGAATCCTCCAGTTGATGTAGACGACTGCAATATCATAATACATATCAGTTATTAATAATTTCTAAAAAAAATACACACACACACACACACAGGAGCAGAGAGGGGGAGATTATATATACTACCTTATTTTATTAGTTAATAAAATTTATATATGAAATTAATTCATATTTACCATTCCTCCAAAGTTAAAGCCTCCTGACGCTGCAGCGGATGGAGCTGCAGATGCAAAATTGAATCCTGTATTGGACAAAGGAGTAGACGAAAACGATGGTGATGTTGCTTGAGTCTGTGGATTTGCTTGCGGGGCACCGAACATTGGAGTTGTTGTCGCGCCTTGACCGAATGCCGCCGGTGTTTCTTGTTTAGGTGTGTTAAATGCAAAATTGGCATTGGTATTTGTTGAAGCGGTATTAGCTCCGAAAGTACCACTACCAAACATATTGTTACTACTCGGCGCTGAATTATTACCAAATGTGAAGAGCGGTTTCGCAGCCGAATTAACGTTCGCAGAAAAGTTAAATCCGCTGCCTGTCGCTGATTGTTGCGATGATGTCGATCCGAACTTGAATAAAGAAGAATTCGATACTGGGTTAGTTTCGACGCTAGGCTTGGTAGATGAGAATAAAGTAGTAGGTGTCGTTGCGATGCCATCGAAAGCGGGCGTAGTATTGTTCCCGAAAGCAGTAGAATTGGATGATCCAAAGAGCGATGAAGTAGCGCTGCTGCTGGACGGTATGCCGAAGGTCGGTAGAGGATTTACCACAGGTGAATTAAATACAACGGGTAATTTCGTTTCTGGCGTCCCGAAGATTGCTGGCTTATTATCTTGCATATTACTGCCGAATGTTGGAATTTTCTCAGGCATGGAAAATCCTGATGGTTTACTGCTGTCTGTTGTAGTAAACGCCGGTTTATTCGTTCCGAATGCCATTGTTGTTTTCGACTCATTATTGTTGAAAAGCGACGTAGAACTCGACACGATTGGGAAGAGCGTAGCAGCTGGTGTATCACTTGTGGATTTATTAGATGACAGAGTGGATATTTCAGCTGATTTGTTTTCTCCAAATGATAGATTCGTAGATAATGCGGCGGACGATGTCGGAACTTGGCCAAAAGTTGGTATTGTGGCTGACTGAGATAATGCCTTCGAATCGGAAAATGTGAAAGTAGGTTGAGCAAAAGTTGGAAGACAAGTAGTCGTTGCATTTGTAGAAGTGTTACGCATTACTTGTTGTGTATTACCAAATTTGAACCCATTTAAGGGAGATGCAGTATCAGAATTATGATTATCAGCCTTATCTATGCCGAAATTAAAGCTACTTGGATTAACTAAATTTGATGTGTTAGATGGTACGCCAAACTTGAACTGCAAAGTAGAGCTAACGCTTGATGCAGATTTATTTGACTTTACAGTACCAGGCTTCAAAGCTTGGCAAGCCACACATTGCGTAGAATTTGCATCATTTTGTATCAAGCAAGTATCGCAATTCCACGAACCTTCCGGCTTTTTAAATTTGTCTCCAAATCCATTAGTCGATGTCTGGTTTGTGTTGCTCGATTCGCCAAGAGAATTAGGTTTAGGAGTGCTACAGCAAGGACAAGTGGTAACAGAATTGTTGTTTCGTACAAGGCACCCTGAACACTCCCATGAATCTTTGCTTGGTTTAAATTTATTCATTATTTCGTTACTCGATGTTGTTCCTTGCATTGCTACGTTGTCTATATCATCAGTGCCAGATTTCTGTGAGGATGATTCTGCAACAGTATCTGCCTTCTTTGGACTTGTTTTTATGGGAGTAGGTAATTTAGATGATTTATTCATTATTTGATAATTACTAGATGTTATTTCCTGTGATGTGTTTGCTGTATTATCTGTATTAGCAGCGGTTGACTTTTGCGAGGACGATTCTGTAACAGTATTTGTCTTTTTCAGATTGGTCTTTATGGAAGTAGGTTTGGATGCATTACAACAAGGACATGTAATAACGTTTGCGGCATTTCTTAATAAACAACCATGACATTCCCACGATCCTTCAGCAGGTTTAAACTTCTCCATTAGATCATTTTGAGATTTGATAGTTTGCTGCATAACATCTGCATTACTTCCTGGTTTCAGTGCAGAGCATGCTACACATTTAACATCACTCTGTTTGTTTCTTACACAACATGTTGTACATTCCCACTGGTTTGTAGATAATTTAAATTGAGAGCCGAAGCAATCGTTTGGAACCGGTTTCGATTTTACGACGGTATTTATCGTTGATGTTAAGCACGTTGATGAAGTTTTGTCATTAGGATTTGATCGAACGACCTTACATGCAGTACACTGTTTGTCTGTGCCACTGTTTTTGATCAGACATTCACTACACTCCCAAGACAATGTGGCATCATGCGTGCTCTTGATATCTAAATCTGAACTAATAGATGCATTAGCTATCTTGTCTGTTGTTTCGGTTGATCTCGAGTTTGACTGTTCAATTAAAGTAGATTCTATTTTGTCAGATTTAGAGCATAATACATTTATAACACTTCCCGATTTTTGTTCGTACATTACTGAAGGTTCGACAAAATCATCCTTGCTGTTTTTTACTTTTGCTTTTAATCTAGGTGCTGTAGATGAACCGGACCAAATAAAATTAGGCATAGATGTGATTGTATCATCGGTAGACGAAAAAGCAGATCCAACATCCTCTATTATTGAACACAAGCTCGAAGTAATTGTTTTACTTGTGCTATCATCAGCATTAATTGGGTTACTAAAAGTGTAATTGTTGACAGACTGCAAATTTTTTTCAACATCTGGCATTTTAATTGGGCTAGCAAATGTAAACGTGTTTTCTTTATTTGCTATAGTTTTTTCTGTAGAATGTAAAGTAGGAAATGGTAGCGTAAAATTGAAATTGGGTAATGTTGTTATTGGCAGAGGTACATTCGGCAAATTTAAAGGTGCCACTGTTTCTTCTTGTTCTAGATTTATTTTAGATTTGCCTTTCAGTTTGCCACGATACTTTTCATTATCGGTATCATCCATCCTAAGGAGAAAAAGTGAATTTATTAAAATATTTTTTTTTATCACTTATATTTATTTCTTTATAGATAAGAATAAGTATATAAAATTACATTCGATAAATACCTTAAACGATATTCCTGTGGAGGTGGAGGTGGATCACTACGAGAAGAAACAATTTTTCTAGCTGCAAGAGTTGTATCTTGCAATTTTTGTCGTCTTCTTAATTTCAATATATCAGGAACGGTTGGTACTGTCAATTCACGCGTCAAATGACGCAAGCCAATCCTAGCAGATGGGCTTGCTACTTCTTCCCGTGCTCTTTTTCTGTTCATTACCGGAAATAAAGTATTATTTGTGTTTTTCAATGGAATTTTCTTTGCATCAGATATAGGTGATGAAAAATGTTCTAATGCTTCCAATATTTTCTTTGCCGTTTGACTCATACCCGATGAATCATCTACTGCACTAGAAGGTTTAACTTCAACATTCGTTCTCCTTGGTACTTTAAGTTGTAACTAAAACGAATGAATGAATTGACATAAATTATTATATCAATAATAAAAAAAATATCAACAAATAATCTTTGTAATGTGGAACATAAAAAATCAAACTTTAAAGTAAAACAATTAAATTACATACCTCACTTGAATTATTAAAAAGATTACGATTTGGTTTGTAAAAACCTGCCGCATTTGCACCCCCAAAAGTGATATTACCACTATAAAAAGGAGAAGACAGAGGAGATGCGCGGTCTAGAACATTTGTCATAACTGATGCATTAAAACTTGGTCTACGACTGCTTAAAGTATCACGAGAATTACTATCTAGAAACAAGGATCTTGGGGATTGCAAATGATTAGCTGAAACAAAAATATAGGATTTCATAAGCATATATATACACATACACACACACTATTTAAAACAGTTTTATACTGATTATAAAACTTTAATACAACTTATATCATTATTTAAGTAACTCCATATACGCAATATGCAATTTACACTTACTAAATGTCAATTTATCATCAATATGTCTCCTTCTACTGGGAAATGTTGAATTATACAAATTTGATGGACCTTCATGTCTATTTATTTGTGGAATAAGCGAACTGCATCCACTGGTACTTTCACTTGACTCCGAATTATCATCAATTCCATTTATTATTCCATTATTAATTGATGAAGCTAAATTTAAGTCAGATTTGTGAGATGTTACAGTCCTAATATCTGCTTGCATTGCAGGAGTCGAAGATATTAAACGACTTATCCCACTTGGTCCAGCTGTTGCGAGTTCCGAAAAATCTTCCCTCTGTAAGTTGTAAAACAAAATACATTTTTCTTTTTCTCCCTTTCTCTAAATGTCATTCATTCTATAATAATTCATTTTTATATATTTGATTATCACCTCATTATGAACAGGATATTGCTCCTTAGAAGGCTCAATCGTGTTTAATGCACTTTTAGCTCTTGTTTGTATAGAAAATGTGCCAGGTGGATGAATAGTATCCATACAAATACGTGATCGCTTGTTAGGAGGTTGTTGTATATCATCTTCCGTTTCCTCAGTATTTTCTCTATTATCTAATGCATCCTCATTACCTTGCAGAGGATTGAACCACTTACTAATCCATGATGATTGTGGTATAAAATCTGTTACCTTGGTTGCCATTTTTCTTACAAATGACTGTAAAGGATATAAATATACAAATATATAATATAAATCTATATAATTAATTATATAATTATTAATGTAAACTTAAATAGACATTATTATAATGCTTCACATATATATTATTATTGAAACATAAGAAATATCTTTGAATCCTATATAAGAATATTTTAAAAAATATTTTTCTTTTATTCAATTTGAAATAAATAAGAGAGAAGAAAAAAATAATATACACAAATGGTGATAGATATAAATTCAAAATTTCATTCGACACATATCAGTGCTATGAAGTATGGTTTGTCAAAAACTTTTGTCGCAAGATATTGCAGCGATTCACTATTGTTGCTAAACTAGCTTTAATTTTTTTATTGTTTATACAAATATATAATTTATCATACTATAATTTTGTTAAATTTACACTTTCCATCTGAAGTTATATTTGTTGCTGTAAAAAAATTAAAGAAAGAAGTCTCTAGTTTTTCTGATATATAGAAGCCATTGTATCGATGAAGTTTAAATATTGCAGTTTAAATTCTTCACAAGTTCAAAATCACAAAAACCTAATAAAATATAAAGTATCCTGCAAGAATATACCGACGAAGAATGAAGAATTAATTTTTATAAAAATAACGATCTGTCTCTCTCTCTCTCTCATGACGAAATTGAAAAATTCTGAGAAAAAATTATACAGATATCGAATTGATATTTATCGAATATATATTCTCATTTGATTCCATCATTAATCCCCAAGTGTAAAAGACACCATGGCAAAAGGTGTATACTAGCTTTTTTTCATAATCAAAGTTCAAGTTACATTATATTACGCAATACACAAGACACAATAAGAATTTTTGCTCATACTCCGACAAGGCGCGCAAGAATTCCAAGAATCGTATTCAAAAATCGTCAGTATTACATTATGAACGATAACACGCCGCGAGAATTCGCGCGAAGACCTACGCAGAGCGCGTGACGCTCGCAAAGGGGAGAGAAAAAGAGAAAGAGAGAAAGAGAGAGAGAGCGAGGGAGCGAGAGAAACAGAAGGAGAGAGGAAGACGCACAGGAGGTATGATTCGCGTTTTTCAAATCGTTAGAAATCCAGAGGCCCGAGAGAGGCCTCCTATCTCCCTCGTCAAAGATACGTCAAAAATGCGTAAAATAGCCGTGGATCCTTCAAGGTCACGAGAACGCGCGTGCACGAGATGCGTGCGTACGACGATACGTATGGGCACGAGAATGAGGTTATCATCGGGGCACGCTCACATAACCGCGATATCGCGGGTGTCGCCTCGTAGGGAAAGGGCGGACGCGCGGGACGTCGAGAGGCAGGCGCTCGACGTCGATTCGATCGTTCGCGTCACTCCACTTCGGTCGCGCCGATTGCGACCGCGGCCGCGGCTACGGCCTCGCTAACCGGACTACTCACGTTGTTCGCGTCGTAGGGTTTCGCGTTGCGCGACGACGGCCGCCTGCCGGCCGGAGCGCCGCTTCCCTTGGACATCCTCTGGTCCGGTTCGGCTTGGGTCTGAGCTCGCCGCACTACACTACACTGCACTGCACGATGATCGGTTACGAGGCGCGCGCGCGCGAGACGCGATCCTCATCTCCTTCTCGAAAGAACAGTACGTCTCGCAGTTCCGATGCCCGGAACAGCACCACCTTCTCCCTTCTACCAGCGGGACCCACGAGAGGAAATATGGCCGAGTTCGGCCCCGAAACCGCCGCTACGGCGCTGCAGGGCTTCCTTCGAATCGCGAGTTCGCGAGCTCGATGCGCCTGTCCACGTGACGCGCGCTTTGACGTGCGCGCTGTGCGCTCCCGTATCCGCCGCGCACATTCCTCTAGCGCTCCTTCTATCGATGCGGCATGCGATTGTCGTGGTGTAGATGGTAAGAGCCTCCGCACAAGGTGTTCCGTATCGCATTACGTTACGTTAAATATCAATGGTAAATTTAATTTCGTACGTAAACTTAAACTTCAGTCAACGCACAGAAAAAATCGTGACGTAAAGACATGTCTTATGTTACGATTTTTTCTGTGCGTTGACTGAAGTTTAAGTTTACGTACGGAATTAAATTTACCATTGATACTTAACGTAATGCGATACGGAACACCTCGTGCGGAGGCTCTAAGTATATCTGCTACTGCGTCGAGAAATAAAAGCGATACATGTATATGTATATATATATGTATATATGTATTATAATTGGTAGAGGTAAAAATTATTGGACAAACGTAATGTCGATAATATGAACGCATTGGAACGCGTTAAGATCAATCATACGATGATTTATTAGTCCCGATCTACGATAGGTAATTTAAGCCTTAAGAGATTGACCAATCACAATCAAATATGAAGAGAATACTCGACTGTGATTGGTGAATTTCTTAAGGCTACTTCGGAAGGATGATGAATTGATTGGTCGTCCCGTGAATCGTGTACTCAACGCGTATTGTGTCCTATGTGCAGGAGCCTTGATGCACATAATAATAATTGGGTCTGTTCGTTTTAGCTGCACTGCTGCACTAGGTGCAATAAGTTAGAAGGAGACAAACATACTTTCTTTCACTCTAACTAATTGCACTAGTGCAGCAGTGCAACTAAAACGAACAGACCTATTGTTGATTTATTATTGACAGTTGGCACACCAATTGGCAATTTTATTTACATTGCTTGCACGAGGTATGTAAATAGAAGCGTTCGTTAATTTTCAATGATTACAGTGATAATAATTTGTACACCTTTTTTTTTATTTGAAAAAAAAAATCGAAACATTTATGCAGGAGTATGAGCTATTTTAATAGTTGTTACCTTTTTTAACCTATTGAAAATGTTAAATATTACATTAAAGATATAACAGTGATAGAAGAAAGTAAATTTGAAATATTCTCATATAATTCAGGTTGTTTATTTTTTGCAAGAAGAAAGTTAAATATTTTCATATAACTATGTATCTTTTTAATTTGTGATTTGATGAAATAATGAAAAATCATTGAACATGTTGCGTTCTTGAATTTCTTTTGAAATTTTAAAACATTTACATATACATATAGATACATTTACATATAGACACATTTTATATACGATAATAATAGATAATTAATATTAGCTGTTTAAATAATTATTATGTAGATGGAGTCCGATTATGATGAAGATCGTAGTGGTTGGGGAGATGAGATGAATCGAAGTGATGACTGCAGTGGAGAGGATACATTTGATAATCCACAAGAAGTTTTGAACGAATGTCTGGATAAATTCAAGACTCCAGATTACATAATGGAGCCTGGCATTTTTGCTCAGCTTAAACGATACTTTCAAGCTGGAGGAAATCCTGAACAAGTCATTGAATTATTGTCTAAGAATTATACAGCTTGTGCACAAATGGCAAACCTTCTTGCGGAATGGCTGATTCTTGCTGGGGTAAAAGTTACCGATGTACAGGCAATGGTAGAAAACAATTTAAAGGATATGATTCTCAAAACTTTTGATCCCAAAAAAGCAGACAAAATCTTTACAGAAGAGGGTGAAACTCCGGCTTGGTTGACCGAAATGATTCAGCATCCCACTTGGCGATCCCTTATTTATAGGCTCGCGGAAGAATATCCAGATTGTTTAATGTTAAATTTTACTATCAAACTTATATCTGATGCTGGATTTCAAGGTGAAATTACAAGTATTTCAACCGCAGCTCAACAAATTGAAGTCTTTTCACGTGTATTAAAGACCGCAATTGCTGGTTTTCTTGAAAATACAGAAAATTGGCAGTCCAGTATACAAGAGTGTGCAAAAATGGTGTGTCATGGTCAACACACTTATGTATATAGTCAAGTCCTGTTGCAAATTCTTGCGCAGGAATCTCGCGGTGGTTTTATGATGAAGAGGCTCTCTCAAGAAATCACCAAGTGTGCTCAGCAAAATCGACATGATGTCACTCCAATAACAATGGCTCTGAATGGTGCTGCCAGTAGCCCTGGAGCATGTCAAGCATTAGCATCTATGTTATCGAGAAATACTTTAAATCCAGCTGATATCACTGTATTATTTAGAAATTTCTCTACATCAGAGCCACCTCCTATTGAACTGTTGCGTAATCCACAATTCTTAGGTATGTTGATTATTTATGATAATAACATTTATAATATTAATAATAGAAATGTTTATAATAATTTATAAGATTTTTGATGAAACTTTGCACATTACAGAATTACTGGTTGATGCACTTTTTAAACCTGGTGTTAAGATAAATCCTGAACATAAATCAAAATACATATATCTATTGGCTTATGCAGCAAGCGTATGTGAAACAACTAAAAAGGGCAATACGCGTAAAATTAATAAAGATGAATTAAAAACGACTATTCAGGCAATTGAGAAAGTACACAATATATGTAATATAAATAAAGGATCGACTGAATTAATAGCAGAATTACACACTTTATATCAATGCATACGGTAGATTGACTTTTAATATATTTTTTTTCTGTGCTATAGAAAAGAGAATAATTTTTATTAATATCTATTGTATTGTAGGTTTCCTGTTGTAAGTGTGGGTATAATTCGATGGGTAGAGTGTACTGTAACAGAACCATCGTATTTCAAATTATGTACAGAGCATTGTCCTGTACATCTTGCTTTATTAGATGAAGTTGTAGTCTGTCATTCTCTGTTACATACAAAGATATTAAATTTACTTGTGCACTTATTTGAAAGCAAACAAGATGAATTAGAGATACTTGTACAGGTAAATACAAGGTTTCAAATAGGGTTTAAAAACGAAAAATTGACAACATTTTAAATGAATAATTGTCTTTTATATAGCTGGAAATGAAGAAGATGTTAATTGATAGAATGGTGAATTTGTTGAGTAGAGGCTGTGTAGTACCTGTCGTATGTTATATTAAGCAATGTTGGCAACGTGGAGATACAGATGTATCTTTAATTAGATATTTTGTCACAGAGGTGAATTATAATACCGTTTTCTTTTTTAATGCAGTTTACATAATATATTAATATTTTATCAATTTGAATTTGCAATGTAAGGTTTTAGAAGCAATAGCCCCTCCATACACAGCAGAATTTGTACAATTATTTTTGCCAATGGTAGAAGATGAAGAGATTACTGGAACTATGCGTGGGGAAAATGAAAACGATTTAGTTTCAGAATTTATTGGTAAATATAACACATTTACAGCAAATAATAATAAATATATTTCATTTAAAAACAAAAATTTTGTTTTTTCAGTACACTGCAAGACACATTGTTCTGTTTTAAGATGACGCTATAAAAATTAACTGTAGGTAAGTTAAATCAAAGAAAAATAGAATTACAGTGCAAAAAATGGTTTTACTTTATACAGAAATAGAGATTGTTATATATAATTTGCTATTCTGGATGACTTCTCTGCATCCATCTGTAATATCGCCAATCTAAGCATTTTCTGTAATAAAATATATACATTACAAGAGATAGTATACTACAAATATTATAAATTTCAAAACAAGATACTTATATTAATGAAATATAAAGACGAAGATGTTACTTGCTTTAAAAAAAATTGAATTTTGAAAAATTTTGAATTTTAAGCAATATTATCTTACGGCTTATATAAGTAAATGACATATTCAGGTATATATTGGTTGTTTCATTGCCAAAATATAATATTGCTTGAAATTGCAACATGCAACTGCAAAACAATATTGAAAAATTATTAAATTTCTGTAACAAGAAGAGAATACAAAAACAACTGTCAATTATGCAAACGGGTTAAAATATAAATATTTTTTAAGTCAAAAGTTGCAGTATTTTTTAAGTCACAGTTAAGTGATAATTAAGTCACACTTGTATTAAAAGATAATAGTATATTAATAAAGGTATTAAAGGTATTAAAATGACAAACATTTTTAAAGATATCACACAAATCATAGACTTACTAATCATTGTGATTATATCTTTTCAGCTGTAAAAAATATATTGTAATATATAACAAAACTATAATCACATGAAGAATACATTCTACAGAAGAAAAAACAAAAAAGAGACTGATGAATATGAAATGAATAAGTATAATAGAACAGAATTATAATAATGAAAATATACATACTAATAGCTTTTCCATCCTTCCATTGAGTAAACTTTACATTGACTTCATCACGCTTGGCAGCTTCTGCTTTCAAGTCAGCTTTTAAAGCTTGTCTAACTAACCTTGCTGCAATCTGAGAGTAGTTAATGTAACTATAATAAAAGAGAAAAAGATTTATATATACATTTTCGATTTTTATTATCCATACTTATTCACAAATAACATTTTATAAACTCCACAATTATTAACAAGCAGATGAGAATTTGGTTACATAATATTTTTTGATGAAAAAATTTTACATGCTTGACATGTGAAGAAAGAAATATAAAGTACGAGGACGATAATTAATTTTCTTACTTTAATCCTGCTTGTCTCCACGCCGACATTTTTGCTGTTAATTATTTGGAAGTTAGATAATATTTTATATCGATGAATAATATGAGATAGACGACAGCGTCACCTATAGCAGAAAAACTTTCAATTGATCTTTATTTGCGGGGTCTGAGAAAATTGTTCGCGTTGATTCTCTCTTTTCATTGGCTGCCGAAGAAATGTCCAAGATGCATTGCATTGAAAATGCAGCATGAAGGGAACCTTGCGAGTTTACGCATGCGCACATCTATATATATATATATCGTGATATTGGGGTTCTTTCGATTATTTTAAAGTGATGTATATAAGAGAGAGTCGTGTATTTGTTTCGAAGCCAATTTGTGTTTTTTAAATTTAGATATATTATATCCAATATAAAAGCGAAGAAAATTCTTTATACAATTATGGTAAGCAATTTTGCATATACTATAATCCTATTGTTAAGAGGGGAGGGGGGAAGAAAGAAATTTGATATAAAATTTGAATAAAGTGACGATGAAGAACGATAAATAAATCCATTATTGTGCAAAAGTAACGGAATTAATGTATAAATATTCTGAATTAAACAAGTATATCGTGACAATTATTGGCATAGATCGATAAGTTTCTATTTGCAGAAAAATCTGATAGTCAATTGTTGTTAGAAATTATTAATATAAAATCGTATGATATGTAAAGAATAAGTTTTTCCTTTTCTTCAAAGAATGAATTTTTCCTTTTTTTCTCGATAACTAATTAAAATTGTCTCCCTTTACTAAACACGACGAAATGTAATATATGTATATACGCAAAATTACTAATATTGATATCTTATACAGGTGGCAAGGAGGATCTTCGTGCAACCAAAATATTGCTGCAATTTGGATAATGAGGTATGTGATGCGTAGCTGTGCCTGAGAGATTATTGTATCACTGATGAACAAACAATATCGTCGAATGCGCGTAAGTTTTTCTGCCATATTTAAAAATATTAAAAATATATTTCTGTAAATATCTTTATATTTGTCTATCTTTGTAAAAATTTATTTCTTTTACGATTTTATTTTGTTTTTTAAAAATAATATATTGAATTTTATTTTTACAAAGATACATAAATATAAAGATAATAATAATATTATTTCAATAATTGTTCGAATATGATAAATTTAATGTTGCTTTTCAATTTCGCAAAAAAACATGATATAATAATACAAATTTAAAATAAAAATTGAGATATAATTTATGATTGTTATGTACTGGGTACATATATATTATCTACAATTTATACATTTTATCATCAATATATTATCAATATATATTATCAATATATTATCAATCAGTATTCTTTGTATTTTCCAACGTATGTCATGTTTTATAATATACATGTTCCTCTTTCCTTTTCAAATAATATAAATTATTTCATATTATTCATTCTGCAATTTTAATGATGCATTTTATTTGAAACATTTATTTTTAAGATAATACATATTTATTTCGTCAAGATTCGCAATATTGATATCTCTTAAAATTATCAAATAATTGAGAGAAGTTTAAAAATTTTTAAACTTTTTCTGTAAATCATTTTCTCTATATTTTCTCTGATTTTTTGTTTATAATAGCAAATCATTTTAAAAACATTTTTGATTTTTTACATTTATATATGCGATCTAAAAATGGCTACGTTATATAATCGTAGTTCATCTTCTTTCCTCGATAATACCATATTTTTGTGGCTGGGAACAGTAACTTCGAACGTGGAAAAACGCATCGGTCGTGATAAAATCACCAATTGATATGTGTTCATATTATCGTATCTGCTGCGTGAAAATATAATTTATTGTTACATCAGTGAAACTTGATTTTTTTTGTGTAATGTGACAATAATCAATCTAATATAAATATATTATATAAAAATATTTTATTTAATATAATATTTTACATTTTTTTAATATAAAAATTACGCATTCTATAAAATCCCATGGGCAACAATAATGGATATGAAATTTTTATGAAATTAATTGGTATCAATGATGTATCAATTAGTATCAATAGTAATCTTTTTTTTCTTTCTCTTTTAATACAATTGTCAATCGATATTGCAAGGCGAAGCATTTACAATGTATATCATATATTTTTTAAAGTGATTATGATGTGCGATACTTTCTTTTATGGAATAAAATACTAATACATGAATATTGATTAATTATTGAAAATTAAATGGGAAAATTAATTTTTCCGATTGCAGTACAAATAATTTTCAATACATTATATTCTTATTACAAACCAAACATTATTTTCTTATTATATATTAATATTACAATTATTAAAAAATTAATATTACGTACACACACACGCGCACGCGCACGTGTGTGTGTGTGTGTGTGTGTGTAATTTTAATCAGACAAATATTATGCATATAACTTTATACCACTCTTTTCTCTTAATTATTATTGTCATGCATGATACACAATATGTCACAATTTATATTATATATATATATATATATATATATATATATATTACACAGAGAATAATGATAATGGTAAATTTTTATATATATTACAAATGAATATAAATTTTAAATATATAACGTATGTGTATATTTAATTTATGTTCATTTGTAATATACAAAAATTTTCATTACCAGTATCTGTAACATATAATATAAATTATATGACATCTTGCATCATGCATGACAATAATAACTGAGAAGAATGATATTAAGTTGTCATAATGGTTGCCTGATTAGTCAATGTCACAAATTGCATCTGTCAAGTATATTAGAGATGACGTCATATTCAGCAGATATTAAGCTGTCCGCTGATTGTATTGACGCTAGGTAATTTTTGTACACGTAAAAGTTACGTTGATGACACTAGTTGAGAAAAATAACAATTCAAACTGGATTTTCCGTGTTTTCTAACATATCTTTATTACGAAGATAATTAAGAAGAAATAATCGGGAAAATCCATTTATATATTACTTTTACTGTATAAAGGCATTTAAATATGAAGTATAAATTTCAATTCGAATTTTTTTTATCAAACATTTATTAACAATTTTATCCTACGATAATTTTGCAGTGCAAGATGAATTAATTTTTCTAAAGAAATAAAGACTATAAAATTGTATTATTATAAAGAGAATGTGAATATCTAAATTCAAATATAAACGTAATTAACTGCGTAATTAACTGCATTTCATTAGGAATATTACAGAAATATTACAGGTTGTAGAAGCATACATGGAACTTCAGGAATTGACTAATTAATTGATTATCCATATTTTCCATTATATTATAAATATGTACATAAATATGAGCATTTTTTTAAAAATATTTAAAAATATATGACAATATTTTTTAGACATTTATAATGCATTTAAATTTTCTTCGTTATATTAAATTAATTTAGAATTCAGCGTAAAAGAATGGCCGTGTTTATGTGCATATTTATAATTTAACGGAAAATATAGATAGTCAATTAATTAGTCAATTCTTGAAGTTTTATGTATGCTTCTAAAGAGCTTCTAATTGATAAAAATTATCAGAATAATAATCGTAAATAATATGCAGATGAGAATATAAATATCTTGTTTAACCTATTCTTTCAAATTTGATAGATTTAGTTTATTAATGTTTATCAAATTTGATAGATTTAGTTTATTAAGTTTATTTATTAGTTTATCAAATTTAATAAATCAATTTCAATCAAATTTATCAACGATAATTATAATTAATTATACATTATACATTAGAAATTATCATATGCAATCTCTGACAGTAGTGGATTCGCAAACAAATGGAGTTTTTGAAATTTATTTTTCTTTTTAAAATTTTCTTTGAATTGTAATAAATATATTATGGTATACGTTTGGAGAACGTTTTGATGAACATTTTTAGGACATTTAGAAGATGTCGCTTTTGATAATGTTATCGTTGATAAATTCTTCTTGTAGTCTGTGACATTATCATGTTTGCGAATGCAGAATCATAAAAATCATAAAAATTCTAGTTGGTAGTAATTTAGGATCTTATTTATTGCCATAATCGCTTGTCACAAACTTCAGAAAAATGTACAAAAACAATCGTCGTGTATCAGACACGCAATGGAGAAGACATAATTAGAATAGTCGGTCAAGTACATAAGTTTATGGCTATCCGAAAAGACCTTAACCCATCCGCATGCATGTTTATGTACTTTTGTGTAAGGTTATATTTATCGAAGATATATATATTATAATTATTAAAACGTTGATATGCCGCTAATGGTACGTGAACATTGCACAGGTAAGATATTTTATAAGGAAAGAGAGAGAGAGAGATATTCGCGGATGTCTTTAACGTTAAAAAATACAACTGTACTCTAAATTTAATTTTATTTCAATTGATATCATTTTGAGAATTTTCCTGCCTGAAAATGCATATACGAGGAAAGTTGACTTTAATACAAGTATAACTGTAGTTATAATATATGTAATAATTGTAATAATCTACGTTAAAGATTGGCAAATATAAACATGTATAAATATATTTATATTTAAAAAGGATAAATATTTTTATAATTTTTATAATATTTTTATAATCTATAATTATTAATATTTATGGATTTTAAGATAAGTTATTTAAGTAGATTGAGGCTACCAAAATTATACAATGATTATATTGACCACTCATATCGGCCAAGGTTAAGGTCTCCCCCATGAAATCATTACATTACATCGCGGGCGAAGAATATAATCCAATGGTTCTTTATTATTCGTAAAGGCGAACGCCTGCATACGCGAGTATAGTTAAATTATACAGATTTATATGTGTATAATTCAATACTTTTTACAATCTCATCAAGGTGAAAATCGAATCATGCGGTCAATTAACGTATCATATAATGTATTTATTTATATTTTTTTATTGTGTATAAAAACTCACTTATTATACTTATTATATATTTTATCCTCGCAACTTAAACTTTGTAAAAGATACAAAGACACGCGATTAAAATCATTTTATTATTTTAATATTTGAAAATTTCAATGATTTTATGGTTATACTTTTAATATGATTACGTTATTATTCGATTGAATTATTAAAATTCAAAAAGGATAAATATTTACTTATAAGGTAGGAAAATAAACTAGTTTGACGATATAATTTCATTTGTTTATCTGTGGCGATCTCAAAATTGCTAAATGCCAATGTCCATTTGAACAAATCATAAAAAATCCGCTTTTAACCGGTATAAACTATTTGCATTTCCGCAAACGAAAACAGAGAACTAGGAAAACATTGTTTCTCAGTAGTATAATGTCAATATGCAACGCGAGAATGATTCCATTCATTCTTTCATTTATAGATAGATTTATAGATAGATGCTGATGCTGCTCTTGCGACATTTTCTGTGTATATAAGTTATTACACCGCTGAGTCGTATTGACAAAACTAGGAGTTTTGATAAATCTCGGAAAATTACGATGATGACTATATAAATATTATCTGATTGTTTAAGGAATATTCCTTGATCAATCAGATATACGATCAGATAAGCGCTTTTTTCGTAGAGAGAGAATTGACATTTCCCATCGTGTCACTGTTTAATGTTCATTGACACTTACGTGAGTCATTGTTGCCTATTCATAACAATCTGACAATTTTCTCAACACAACGAGATATATACGCACTATGCATGCAGATGACAATATACGAAGATACGACAAATGCAAATTTATACTCACATGCCTTCTGTGCACGTACGCTTATTATAAGTACATAGCAGTATGATCGTATGATTGTGAAATATTTATTTTTATCTCTTTCAACAATAAATTTCTAGTATAACGCAAAAATGATGTGTGTGTGCATGCGTACGTGCGTGCGCGCGCGCGCGCGCGTGTGTATGTGTGTGTATGTGTGAGTGTGAAGGATTTATTTCTTCAAATAAAATGTTTGTTTATTAAAATTTTTATTATAATATTTTTTCTTTATTTACATATACGATAATGCAATATAATTATGACTGAGAAAAACTTATTTTGTTTTTATATGTATGTAAACTTTTATACGTATATGTGTGTGTGTTTTAATATAATTATGAATATTAAGTTAAACTGTGATATTATTCAAAATATTCTATCATCATATTCTATTATCATTATTAATCTCGCGTGATTATTTGTCGCTAGATTCGCGACAACAACTTTGTATTTACAATAATAATAGTAAAATATACTAGAAAAATTTATGCGAATGAATTTCCGGTATCAACTGTAATATTTCCGGTCAAATAATCAGTGATAACACGAAACGCATTGCATCACGAGCAGTAAAAGTGACAAGTTCCGCCGATTGGCCGATCATGTACACTTTGCATATATTTTCCTCGTTCATGTGACATCGAAGCATATAAATCGAGATTATGTAACATATCGGAAGTCGTGGCTAGAGTGCTTTGATCCTTGGTAGTAATCACGAGAGATCCTTCCGCTCGATTTGCACGACCGGAAATGCGCCATAAATTTTTTTAGAAACTTAGGAAGTAATTGGTATATTACAAACATTACCGCATTGTAGATTTAATAGATTTGCATGAACTATCACTGGTAAATCTATTAATTACATTATAACTAGCAATAAAATATGAATACATCATTATTGCTAATTTATATCCTTGTATAAGTATTAAATAAACAAGTTACATTGGAGTTACATATACAATTCTTATTTTTTAATTACAGTTTACACACATATTTGCAAAATATATCGATATAAAATATATTTGGAGCAGGAATGTGTGTGTGTGTGTGATTTTTCTTCGCATGAAGATAAAGATATATGTTATATTCAATATATATGTGTGCACACAGAAATAAATGTCACACAATGTGCAAAATATTTTTGTAATTTGCTTCTAACAAATATTATTGATAATAAATATACCATCGTGTGAAGAGTATGCATTTTCTGAATAAATCTTTGGAAATGACATAATAGATAATCCATTATTCGAAATTAACCAGAATTAATATATATTTTCTACTTCTATATACATATCGCATTTTATAATGATAAATTTTTAATTAATTTGTAAGCAATATTACTTTCTTCTCATCAGCAAAAAATCAATTTTATTTATTATAATTTTCTACTCTTTAGTATTACATATCTCTAAGAGTAAGCAAGTCTTAAATTCCGTTCAAATCTACTTGAAATTAATTAAAATATATGAAATTTTGTTTTAAATTGTCTTATTCTTAGTTTTCTAGAAACAATTTTGTTTTTATCTTATTATTCTTACAATAATTTTCTAGAAACAATTTTTATTTATTAATTATGTGAGATTTTTAATATTTTCTTTGAGAATATCTTAACTACAAGTTGATTGAAGAATTCATAGTTAATAAATAATGATATGTAGTGGTAGATAGTATGAAACATTCTAAGTAACATTTGTCGTTGTTGTTTCTAGCAACGAATATGAAATATTCTATGTAACAAATTCGTACATATAGATATATTCGTATATCTTTAATTTTTTTTTACAATGAAACATAGTAAAACATATGTGAAGTGATAAATTTTTCTTCTTTGAAAATCAGTATAGAAAATAATACAGAAACGTGAGAAATTGCCATTCGAGAATATGACGCATGAACAACATGTTGATATATGTTATTCACTACTAGGAACACGTTACCGTCATTAAATGAAAACGAGCTAATAAAACAAGCTATCTTTTCTTTTATACATGATGTCGTTTTTCTCGGCGAGTATTAATGCATCGCTGATAAGCAGTCTTGAATAATTGAAGAAAAATATTGGTATTGATGCAAACTATAACGAATAATTTAACGTGAATATCTGAGTTTATTCTATATTGATTTTATATAAACTTTTCTGGCAATTTTATTCTTTAACGTGAGTAAATTTATTTATTGGAAACTCCTTGCTAGAAAAGATTTGATTAGATTATTCGTTTTACAACTGTAGATAATATCAGCATTACGCAATTAAAGATTGACGTAAAAAATATTATCGAAGTTTAAAAAATGTGATAAGGAAATTTTTTGTAATTTGTTAATGCATATATATATGCAATTATATAATTTAATTTTAATTAAAATGAAAAATACAAAAATTACTAGCAAAGTAATAAGGCGATCTCTGTTCTATAATTGATTATTTTTGTTTATTAAATATAAAATATTTCTAAGAAACAGTTCTAAGAAATGTCGTTAATAAAAATTTAAAAAATTTTAAAGATCGTATGTGATTATAATTTTATATAAATTATAAGACTGATATAATTATTACAAAATTATATATATAAAGATTAATAATTTCACTTGGTTTTTAATTGTGACTACTTAAGTTTAAAAATTTAATTTTTTATGTTTTTACATATTTCAATTAGATATATTACTTTCTCTTCTTTCTTTTAAAATATTATACACTTTATATTCTTACGTACTCTCGCTTTCGCTGTTTCTCTTTCTCCCTCTCTCTCTTTCTTTCTCTTTCTCTATTTGCAAACAATTTCAAATATAAGTTATTCAGATTTTGAATGTTTGTTTCGTTCTGCTCGGCATACTAAATACTCGATTTTATTATTGTTAGATATTTTTTTATAATTTTGTTGATATTTTTTTTATCTAAAATACAAAATATATGGAGAGTAACACATATTTGATTTTACTTTAATACTCGTTTTAACCAGTTTTGTTCTCAAAAATACGGTTTAGAATAATTTATACTGTAAATCGTATATATTCTGTTCTATTTGAACTGTGATATATACTTTTTCACGTTAATTGAGCGATATTTATAAATTACATGACCCATTCTCTGATCACGTCTGTTCAAATATTATAACCGTATTTCTTTAATGTGTCTGCTTTTGACGCATTTGATTATGTTATCATATATTATGTAATAGTCTGATTCGCATATGCTGTCGGAATAATACTTTATATGATGTGACGTTGAAGCGCAATCGACGTTTCATATTATAAGAATATCTTTATTGACTGCTCAAATAATGTTTCGAAATTTACGATTAAATTATATTTTCATTATCATTGATAAATATGCATTATTATCACTAAGTTTTTATTACATTGACTATCAATTCATTATTCTTTTCGATCTGACAATCTTATTCATATAAATAGAAAATTTATCATTATTTTTAATCACAACTGAATGTAATTATGTCTCGAACTAATTTTATTTTTTTTATATATATAATATACATAATCTTTTTCGAAAAATAAACAAAATTCTATGTTTTAATATTAATCGATCTTATAACAATCGATTATTACAATGTTTGCCAGACAAACTATTATTACTTTTAATTTTAAAGATTATTTTTTTCCGTTATTTAAACTCTTTAACAACTTTTAATCAAATGTAAAATTTAACGAAATGTGTGCTCAAGAGAACGTGAAAATTTATGTCAGTCAAAATAATGGGATTATCATCACAGACTGTAGTCATACATGCGAGATCGAAACACGCGGTAATTATAATAAAATTTTCAATCGAATTATACTGGAGTGAATTAATCGTATTGAATAAGAGATGTGCGATCTCCATTTTACGAAAAGTAAATAAAAAATCTAATTGAGGATTCCGGTAATCGTTAATAGATTTAATAGCGTAAATAGCTGAAACAAACATAACTATTATCATTTCAAGATCTTAATAACAAGTATAATATGTCTTAATATTTTTAGTCTTAATGTTTTAATATCACTTATTATATATTCTCGTTCTTAATTTTTTCAGTTTATATTATTAAATTTATTGTGCTAATGTAGTTCTAATATTATCTATAATCTTATCTATACATATCTTTTTATAAATGTATAGTATATTTATTATTATTATTACATGAAAATTTAAGATTTTAAAAAATACAAATATTAGTATGATTTTAACATTTAAAATTATACATCTTTCTCTCCAATTAGAAGTCATAAAGTTTTATTATATACATATATATATATATATATATATATATATGTATATAATAATGATTTCATTAATAATGATCAAATATATATATATATATATATATATATATATATATATATATATATTTATTTATTCATTTATTTTATTAGTAATAATTAAAATTTTTTATTTTATTTATTTAATGATAGATGATTATATTCTAAACTACTATCTAATTATGATAAAAACTCCAATTTTATCGCAATATTTATATTACCATATGATAAGAAATCATAATAATTTTCTCTCTAATCCGATAATATTTATATCTGAAATAGCGAATTAGGTATTATTCAATTCTGGAACACGCGAACATGATACGTAACATATCTTTTAAATAATCATCAATTAAAACTTATTCTGCAACTTTATTATTTATATAAATTAAAATATATTTGTTTATTTTGTTCAAGATTAAATCATATGCGATTTATCATTTTTAAATGTAAAACTACGACATGAAAATGAGAGAGAGAGAGAGAGATATTGTTCCATTTTAACATCACATGTGTATATATAAAATATTTAAATTTGTATAATTTTCTTATAGTACATTATTGCGCGCCCAAGCTGCATCAAGGAGATCCTTGACCTTTATCGCTATTATTGTCTTGGCCCATATATGTCGCGTCTTCTTATCACTGATATTATGATAAAAACAGTTTTGCATTGAAATCAACTGTGTAAATTTCTTACTTTTTATATTTACTTTTCGAGGTGCTGTAAAAATGTGAATATCTCATATTTTAGAGGAAAAAATTAGCACACGATAATATAGAGACGACAAAATAAGCTAACTTTATTTCGTTATATTTGAATTACAATCGTACAGTCCGTTTCGTTATATTTTAATTACAATTATGTTTTTGTTTAACGTTTATTTCCACATTTTGCCTAAATAATAAAATGTATAATGTTTGCTCCTTAAACATTGTCAATTATTCAGTTTGAGGATAAGAAAAAGAAATAATTACTCTTTCGTTATTAACATTATTTCGTTGTGTTTCTACTCTATCGATCTACTTATTTGACAATTGAAAATCTTGTAAATTAATTATATACTGTTATATACTATGTACTGTTATACATGTTTTTAACTTGCTTGAAAATCAGTCATTTGTCTTGAATATTAAATTTGTCAGATGAACGTTTCAGAATAATAATACATGTCAATTTCAAGAAAATAATTTTGATATTGTCAAATCAATAAATAACGATGTCATAAATAATTGTAATTAATATACCGTGTGAAACATAGGAAATATTCTTAAGATGCTTTGGATTACATTACAAATAATTGTTTATTTATGATAATTTGCATCTTTTTTTCCTAAAGCTTATTCAAAAATCAGACGAGTGTAACAACGTGACTAGCATTTGCACGGCTGTTGCACGTGGCTACAGTCCCGTGCTACGTTGTTTCTCATTATTGGCATGCAGCTATTGTTCGATAAGTCGTCAAGTGTCTTGTTACTTCGAATGGTAAATCCGTCGTAAAAAAGATTACGACAAAATCGAACATGCAACGAGAGACAATTTATCATTCTGATATAACTTGATACATTTCTAAATATAAAGGTGTAAATTCTTTTGCTACAATATGTTTTAATTGTTGATTTCTTGTAGGATACAGCATTTAAATTTATCGCTGAATTAATCGCTTATTGTGAACATATTTAAATCTGTATCACATATACATGATTAAAATAGAAACGTATTATATTTTTTGTCATTATAATTTGCTCAATTATGACAATCATGACAATCAATCATGATCATCAATGAATTAAATGAAATGAGAAAATTGAGTCATCAAATATTGATAATCGCGGATCAATGTATCGGATATACATACAATGATATGCGAGTGACGAATTTGTCTGCCAAAATGTATCACAAGGTACTCGTATTTATCAGAGATCAGCCTTTACAATCCCATTTCCGGTAAGCCATCAAATCCTGTTTAAAAATTACATCTCAAGGGCTGACGATTACTAAGCTGCAGATACATATTTGCATAGTTAACAATGAGAAAGAAATATGATTCATCCGACAGGTGATTATGATGCTTGTTATTCGTGCGAAATTTTTTGAATACCATTCGCTCATTTGTCATTAAAACTTAAACTCTTATCCTTCGGACTATGTGACTTACAACTAACTATTGATAAGCTGAGATTATTCTCAGACGGCAGCTTATTTAAATAGCGGATCGGTTGGAAATCATATTTTTTATGATTTATTTGCGCTATGACGTTGATGTGACAACACTTTGCTAATCACTATGCCAATCTCAATGATGATAACAATGGTGAAATTAATGCACTCAATAAATAAGCAGACAGATAGATTAGTTTAAAAAACTCGCGTATTTTATTGACAGTCTTGGAAAAAATATTGTGGAGAAAGTATTGTTCGCTCGATCGAACGCAGCAAATAGAACCGCAAGAGAATAGAGTTCACTCTGTTTCGGTTTCATTCGGTGAAAGTTGTCAATTACACTGATTTTTAGGATAAGAATTTTTACAATAAATTATTTTATGAGACGAATTGATACAAATTAGAATAACCCATAAAGATATATTGATAAAAAACTATTTAATTATATCTTTCACATAATTGTGGAATTTATGAATTGTGACATTTATTTATAAATTTATTTTTTACGAAAGAAAAAAATAATATAATACGATTAAAAATTATATATATTATGTTATAATACGGAGATATGCGGTGCATAAATATTAATAAATTAATTCTACATATTCTATAATTCTACATTAAGAGAATTTTTTAAAATTAATAAATAATTTATAACTTATAATTTTTTTCATAAATAATCTCTTTCTTATTTTTAATCAAATTTTTCTTCCTTCTTAATAAAACACACACACACGTACATTCGTATTTAGATTGATTATGAAGTATTTAAATTTTCAAACTATAAATGTAAATATTATATTTTTAATATACATGTATAATATTACATTAAATTTTATTTCAAATTTTTTTTATTATATTTGTTATACATTGTAGGATTAAAATTATAAAAATTAAGAGATGATTCACAATAACAAACAGTATGCGCAATTGCATTAAATCGATTAAGATCACAAAATATATTTAGCGATTGTAGTGATATGATGCCAAAGTAGCAATTACTAAAAAAAAGACAAACAAAACAATCAAGGAGAAGTGATGTATGCGTACGTAGCCGGCATCTGAAATAAGTAAGACTCTTTCACCTTGCGTTTAAGCACAGTATACCAATATCGATTATTGCCGAGACTCGTGGAAAAAGCCAATGGCATTCGATTGATTCATATGTCCAGCGAAGTGTCACAGTTTTTGTTCTTTCTGATGCTTTGATATATGGATGTTATAAATCGGCAATAAGTTTCGTAAACATAAAAGAGAATGTAGAAAATATTAATGTTCCTTTCCAACACACATTATATACAATTCTTGTCTAACTAAAATAAGAAAGTACAATACTTATAGCAGTCACGTAATTGAATAATAACTACATACGTTAGTTAAAGATAATGTTTACGAGTTAATCACGATATGTTTAGGAAGACGTTACGAAACGATTAAAAAATAAAAAGTAATATATGACTTAAAGAGTTAAAAAAATACATATTAACATCATATTTGAAAGATTGCATCACATTAGAAATAAATAATAAATCTTTTATCTCTTGGGGAAAATTTATGATTAAAGAAATTTATTTTGATTGTCGAAAATGTTATACTATTATGTATACTATTATACTTATTTTGGAGTACAATATATGGATGCGTCTGTTTGCTGATTCAATAACATATTAGGCTTTTAATCAAGCATCAATCTTTTTTATTTTTTAATTTTTTTATATAATTCAGTTTTTTGTATTCATCTATCAATTCATGTTTTACAGAGAAAAGTCTTATATATTATATTATTTATTTTTTACTTGCGTTTATGTTTTATTGCGTTATATCGTCTTGTCTTAACAATCTTATTTCGTACATACAAAAATAAAAAGATAATGTTTTATCAATAAACTACATGATGCTATATAGATCACTTCAACCGATGTCATGAAATAATGATCTTCAATTCTTATTGTCGCATATGACAGGACTCTGCGAATATTTGCACAATGTGCGGTATAATCGGTAAGTGCACTTTTTAGTGTGCTTATATCGTGATCGATAACGGGAAAACTCTCTTCAATGTACTAACTAAAGAAACGAGTTAGCAGTGTAGATGTGTGAATAGGGACTAGTGGACTTTAGTTCTCTCAAGACGAATTACCAGTAAGGAAATGTGTGACTTGTTCAGTTTTCGAGATACGATATGTTTTTCTTTCACTTCTGGAATTAATACGCCGTGTTACTTCTGTATTACTTCAATTTATAATCATATCAATAAGTGCGTAATTTTCCATTTTAATAATTTTTTACATTTCAACTTTGGTGGCACAAAACCATTTATATTCGTACTTTCTTTAAAAATGCTTTAATTTTAAAGCTACTTTAGATATCTATATGATATATGTGTTTTTTTAATCAACGTCTCTTTGTCGACAAAATTTGTAACTTGAGGAATTTCCAATTTTAAGGAAAATTTCATTTCATTTTTGAGACACAAAAAAAATACAAAAGAATATAAAAAAATTATTGAAGATTTTATAAACATTATTTTAATTATTTGACAGTAAATTTAATTTTGAACATTTCGTATATCTGTATTTTTTCGAAAAAAAAGAAATTTCTAAATAATTTTAAAATTAAAAACGAGAAAATATTACTTTCTTAAAAATAATTTAAAAATGTTTAGGCCAATATAAGCCGTTAAGTGCGCGTGCACACACACACACACATACACATACACACAAATGCTTGTATTATACAATACTTTGAGTAGTATTAATTAGTATTCTTACAATTCGCTCCCAAACAAAAATTCAGAGCTTCTTTTTAATCAAAGATTGACAAATTAACTAACTAAACTTTCAGACACTTTTTATGTAATGTTTACAGTATATCTATCTCCTTTAGCAGTTAATGACTTGTCTTTCTAATAAATAAATTATTATTAGCAAACAATATTATTTTATACAATATATTCTCTAGTATTAGCTTGAAATTTAAATAAATCATGTAAATTGAAAAATTATATAAAAAGTTATCTAACGTTACATATTTTCGAAGTATATTTTAAAATTTTTAGAATTTCTCAGTTTTTTAGACATTTTATATATATCATACGAAATTATCTCGAATATTTCAATTATTAAAATATCTTTATTATTTTTATCATTGTATTTTATTGTTCTTAGTCACGCAATGCCATAATATATATAATGTGCTAAAATTGGCGGAGTACTTTAATACGTGGCTTGATGATTTTAATTATTTATCCTTCACATTCAAACAATGTCTTTTGTTATGTCCCCTACTTACTTTGCCAAAAGTATATATTAATATGTTAAGAAAAGAATTTCTGTGAAAACACAAAGTGACCCAATAATACATAAAATATTGCTATTCCATCGCAGATCTTTGCAGATCATTATTATCTTTTGCTTTATTTATGAAAATATAACTTATGCTGTAATTTTCATTAATTATAGTGATAGAAACTTATCTTTTTTGAAATTCACGTTACAATAAACTTCATACTCAAGCGGTTTAATATCGAGATATGTATCGATTTATATATACAAACAATCATCGGTGTTTTGTCTATTATTTTCCGTATGAAGCTTCGTGTAATAACGTTTTCGAAAATAGATTCGTAGCAAAATGTATGCGTTACAATAATCGAATGTCTTATTTCTAAATTTTTGATCATTTTTATGTATCTAATATTAAAATGTGACACATTACAATTGTATAAAAATTAATATGTATCAGTTTTTTAATTAAATTAAATTGTATCTCTAATTAAATATATTGACTGTTGCAAAGTTTGTCGAACACTTTTTCGAAATTGTATATAGTATCAGAATTTAAAGTAAGAAAATGACAGTTGCTTTGTTGCCAAATGCATCAATAATTATAAAGTTGTTTAATTATTGATATATTAGAATTAAATTCTATAATTAAATTTTTCATGTCTATATAAGTAGATTGTACATATTTCGTAGTCTTTTGATTTTACATTTCATTTACACAAAAATCTCTATGGTTCTTTATTGCTAGGAAATTTTATATTAAACAATTCTGACGAAGGTTGAATCTAAAAAGATTGTAATAAAAAAAGAGAAAGTTGTATTTCAACAAAAATATTTCAAATAATTATAGTCTTTTTTTATATCAAATTATCAATGCAATCGTTTAATGAATTTAATATTGAGAAGGTTGAGACTCTCTCTTTATCTGTGGGAAATCTTTCGAAAAATCTCTTATAAAATCTCATTATTAAATCTAAATTATTGCTATAATTATTGGCTAATTATCTAAAGCTTGAGAAGTTATATATTAAAATTACAAAATCTCTCGAGACGTATGTGGATGAGGAAGGACAGAGCTGGAGACGGATAAGTGAAAGGAAGCGATGGGAAAATATTATACATCAATTATATCCGATTTGAGACGTCGCGAGTTAGTCTCGTGTGTTTGTGCAAATTTTAAAACGCACGTGCATGCGTGCCTCACGGGGCTACGGCCCGGCGGCACGGCCAGTGACACAGAAGAAATAGCAAGAGCAAGAGAGAGGTTTCGAGGTGGTGGAAAGGGGTAGGGTAAGAAGGTGAAATAGGGAGGTGGGGGAGGAGCAAGCAAAGACGCACCGTATACCTTGTGTACAGAGAGAAAACGACAACCGCGACTCGCGCGTACGAATCCGCGAAGCCGAGAGTCGGCGAACCGAGAACCGAACCGCTCACCGATTCCAAAGTCCGCCGGCAGTCAGGCAGGTTCAGTTGTCTCCGAACCCCCGAACTGTTCGGACGCGTCCTCCAGAGGCAGATTTTCATCCTACGACGCGTTCTCGCGAACACGCGCGATTCTCTCAGTTTTTGATTTACACGGACGCACCGATAGATCGAAGTGAACGAAAAAAATTCGATCGATCGAAGATCGAATCGATTTGAAAATTCTCGACGTCGCGTCGCGAGAACGGCGGGGGTAGCCACGGCTGTCAACGTAGACGGTCCTATTTACCGCTACATAAATAGAAATCGTCGCGGGAATCGACCACTTGTCCCTCTGTTTATCGAGACGAAGGGGAGCGCGAAATCGTCGCTGATTCGAACGATCGATCTCCTAAGACGTAAGTATTGTAGCAGGAAGATTACGGGGGACGGGGTTTACTTTACTTATTAGGAGGGTGGTTTATTGCCAGTCGCGGCGAACTCTTCGTGCGCATCATCGCCCATTACACGCATAGTCTAGCAACGAATCGCATTTTAGCCGGACGAGAGATAATGCTCCTACTTCGCCTTTAGAAAGTAAAGAGATGCCAAAGTGGGGATCGAAACACCGCGATGAGGAACAAGAATACGAATGGATAACACGTATTCATTATTAAATATTTATAACTAACATGAATGCAAAATCAGGTTATTGAAACATTTCGCGTTAAAACGTTATCGTCCAACGCGATGATAACATTATTTTATATGTGTCTGGATCACTCTGGAAAATTAAATTTGCAATGTTTCCTTATGAGTGAAGTCATTTATATTCGGTAAGATATACAGCTTTTTCAACTTATTAAATGTAAAAAGAATAAATGAGACATAATACGGAATAATATATAGAGATTTGAATGCAAGAGAGAAGATGCAAAAACGTATGAAATGAAATCACTGTTTACGGCTTTCGACCTTTCATATTATATTTTTGTTATTTTATTTGTAAATAGCAATAACGAAAAATAATTCTTTCTCTGAAAAAGAATACGCGATATTAGTATAACAATTTCATGTTCTATTTCTTACAAACATGAAAAAATTGTAAACAAACACAAATAAATAGCAAGTTTTTCATGTACTTTATAGTGTTAGAAAGATCTTTTTCATTGAGAGAAGGAATTCGCATGTTTGTAGTTTTATATTTTGGACGGTTTATATACATCATTATGTTCGCGTACAAGCAGTCAGCGATAGTGGATTGCTTCGTTCCAATGATGTGGACGTGGAGTTACGATTGCTCTTAGATATAGCACATATATTCAATACTATGAAAGGAATGCTATTACGCTTATTCCGCACGATTGTTTCAGGATAGGCTTTCGATAAATTTTCCTTACTCTTCACAATGACATATAGCACGGCAATATTTATGTCGAATTGCATAATTTACACCATGTTATTTTTAATATCATTGCACACACAGGCGCTTATTCATGACTATTTAAAAGAACTTTTACGCTTATGTAATGTTTATATTGTAAACATTGATAAGCCATATACATGCTATGTGTGCTTATATTCCAATTATAATAATATTGACATCAAATATTAACTATACATTATAAAATAAAGTAAATTAAAGATATAATTGTCATTAAAAAGAGAACGCAACGCATATGGCAATACATCTCTGCAAATTTTTTTTATAATAAAAGAAAAATTAATTTTATCTTGAAATACAAGTTATGTATATTTCATTAATCATTTGGTTAAATAGAGAATAAAGTTTTTTATATGTATAAATTTGATATAAAAAAGTGTGAGTGTTGTATTAAATATTCATAAGTATTCGTAAATGTTTTCATTTAAGTATCAGATGTATCTATAGAGAAGTACGTGACTTGCAGATGATCACTCGATTATATATTCACAATACACTTGTGTATGTGATTAAAATGATAGTTTGATATATATTATATTATAAAATATTTAATGAAATAGAGTATTTAATCTGTTTACTTGCATATTTCGAAGTTCTTTATTATACCTAAGATCGAATATATTAATTGAATGACTCGGATGCCAAATAAGTAATACAAGTCTATTCTCAAATTATTAGTAGATTTAGTAGAGGTGCGGACAATACAATCTATCATCAATTATTATTAACTACATTGAAATCGTCTGTTTTCGAAATCAATCAGATTTGCATAGTTAAATCATTTATATCTGCATACTTATGATAAAAAGCAAACTTAAAAAATTTTTATCTATCAAACTTTTATATTACAGATTTATAATTTGGTATTTGAACCAATTGAATCAATTATAATTTAAATTCTAATTACTTAAAGTTTTGCATGAAAGGTTGCAGAAAATATTATGTATTATTTAACTAATTTCACTTTTCATATCTTGTCAAGAAGATTTAAATTTTTTATTTTGCTCGCGTTTTCATTAATATTTTATTTGAATGCAGCGCCGGAACGATTCTTTTTAAAGAAGTACATTTACACTTTAGCGTGACACATTGTGTAGAAATCTCAAAGACAAAAGATGCTATGCTTGCAGGTGTAAGCATTGCATTTTTTGCAGCATGTTATTCAAAATGTTCTCCATAATAGTTTTGCACTTTATATCTGCTAAACCAAGTTTTTTTTTGATAGAATTAAAATGCAAAAATTAAAAACTGCACATCACGAAAAGTTCTTATTTTTCATAAGCGAATTAATTGTCCCATTGTCATAATTTTGCATCTGTAGATGTGCGCAATGTGAAAGATAATAAATTTATTATAAATACGTATCTATAATTGATCTATAACTAAATACAATATTGCATTATTTTATGTACGAAAAATTTTAGCTAAAAAATGACTATTACAATCTTTATTTCTCTCAATTAATTAGTATGAATTATATTCTTATCCGCAATAATGAAATACGGAATAAAATTTTACTTTAAATAATACGTGTTACAAATACGTGTTGCAGAATTATATGCGAACATTAATTATAAAGATATCTTCTTATGCATTTAAAAAAAAATTAGAATATTCAAGATTCGCTTTCTTTCCTAATTGTAAATTTTGAATGACATAGACAAGCTAAACGAAAGAAAAAAAAAAAAAAAAAAATATATATATATATATATATATATATATATATTAATTACATTATACACATTTGCTACTACTTCATTTTATATTGATTTCGTAATCACATTAAATTGATTTATAGCGTTTGTTTGAGTATTAATATCAACAGAAAGTCCAATTGCGCTAACACATTCAATATGACTAATTACTTCTATTTGTATCATGCGATTGTGGTTGCTTTCGTATAATATTGAGCGATAAGGAGAAGATAATGGCTAATTAAAAATGCGCGATAAGAATAATGAAATTATTTCAGAAATCACCCGAGGAGGAGGAAAACTATGTGATAGATGCTAATGGTACGCGGTAATGTAATGAAGTTACGAGAGCATCCAATAATCTTGTAATATTAACGTGATCTTTTACAATGTCAGAATTTAGAATCATAGTATATAACACATATATAATCACATCGCATATGTATGTGTAGGTCTTCCTGTTTTTGAACGCGCGTTTCTTATAATTACCCGAGTAAAAGATGTTCAGCGACATTGAATAATGACAATTTATCTTCCTTTCGGGAGAAACCATATCGCCGAATAGTTCGAATAGTCTCTTTTTTTATTTCTTTTTTTTTTCATTTATACGCGCCGGGCATAACGAAGAGCATGTAACGAAATCTTTAACGATAGTGTTCAAAAGGCACAAGGAATCGTTAAGACATTTATGACCGTCAAGTGCGACATAAAATTGTGCCGTATGCGCTTAAAGACATCGAGTGAAGGAGTGGAGATAACATTACGTTTTCCGGTTTATTTGACATGCTATGCAAGTTCGTCGAAATATAAAATTACACTCATGTATATATCATCGGAATAATTGGACATCAAAATTCATCTTTTGCACTTAAAATCCAGGAAAAATGTAAATTATTTTAATAATTATCAATTTACATAACTGCAAAAATTTAATTACGAAATATATGGCGACATTGTAGATTTGGTATACTCTTTAATACATATGGTAACAATTAATCATGTAATAAGTAATATGTATGACGGCAAACATCGAGAATTTATTATGACTTATTTCGTGAATAAATTATTGCATTGAATTTTATGTACACTCCTTTGATGAAGATTTTTCGATTATTATAGCACACAAATATAGTAGTATTATAGTAGTATTAATATAAGAGCTGCATTATTTTCTATATCGTTAGTCTTTACGCCATATTGAACTTTTCATTAAAAACAAAATTATTTTCTAATTAAATTAAAGAGTAATAATAAATGAAAGAGTTAAAAAAGAAAGAACTTTGTTAGAAAACAGAATCTATCTTTATTTTTTAATAATTCTTTAATTGAAAGATAATTTTGCTTTTCTTTATTCTCCTTATATATAATAAAAAAATATTTTCAAATAAAATAAAAAATTAAATTTAGAAATACATAGTCGATATGAATTTAAAAAAATAATATATATTAAAATAATATATATTAAAATATTTCTTGAGTTATTCAGCTAATTGAAAATTTAATTTAAAACATGAATTTATAAAAATTTATGGATATATATATTTATGTGCCGCCTATTTTATATATATATATATATATATATATATTTTATTTTTGTATATATATATATATACAAAAAATATACATACTTAAAATACCAGGTCTCAATTATTATCGCAATATTAACAAATGACTAAAATTATCTCTTTTACGAGAAGTGTCATAAAGAAAACAATAAAAAAATTTTTTAAAGCAAACAAAATTTTTTTTATGACACTTGTCATCAAAGAGATAATTTTAATCATTCGTTAATATTGCACGCTATTATCGAGATTTGGTACTTTAAATATATATGCTTTAGCGTATATAGTAGGCGGCACACAAATCTCGTAACGGTTATTATATTTACAGTTAGTTTTACACATTTCTCAGCAGAAGTGCTAATAATGACAGTTATCTTGCTGCAGGCATTTACGGATTAAATATAGGATTGATCGCTAACCAACATTAGTTCATAATAAATTAAAGACTTTTGCATTCAAGATCTTTGCGTTATTTACTTATTATGTTCTTTCGATGTAGAGACCGTACAATTCTCGATGCGGGCACACCTTACTCGGTGATTCGTTGTGAAACGGTTGTAATGTTTGCGAGCCGATCGTTTCGCGGACTTTCTAAACCATAGTGAATATCTGCGCGTTGTGTAGCCACGTGTGTGCATTTGTCTTGGTATAGCTCGATATACATGCAAATGCAATAAAGTCTTGAAGCGAACGAGATATATGAGCGTTTGGTGATATATCGATAGGTGATATTATCGAGAGTGTACGTGCGTAGGAGTTCGTACAAAATCATCACAGTATCAATTAATTGGCGTTTTTTAATTGTTTCATATGACAGAATTTTTAAATGGTTATTCGAGCATTAGGTTTTTGAGATTTGTATTAGAGATTATGATTATTATTTTATTTTCAGCAGATTAATTTTATCTATTTTTAATTTGAAAAATACATCGTTGAAAAGTGAATTTGATCTAATATCGTTAATGTAGGGCAGAGTGCGTATATAAATACGATCGCTAAGTTTAGCTCGCGATTTTTCGCGAAGATATGTTGTAAATTAAATTGTACCGGAATGAAAAAACATGGATATGAAAATTAATTTCTCATAGAGAATGAGTGAGTGAGATATATTCTATATCGTTTCTACATCGTATTTGAGACGCGATGATCATTAAGTATGATGCGAATATAATTATGACTCGCATGGTTGAAAAATTGCTATAATTATTATTCGTGTGCATTATTTCGCGATGCACTGCGTTTATTCATACTTCAATGTGATATCGTTGGATCTTGCGTGACGTAAAAGTCATTTTTACATCGATCTGAACTCGAACGACATTATTTGTCACGATCGTTGATGAAGTCGTCGAAAAGTGCCAACGAATCTGTTATTGAGAAAATTAAATCGAAAAAGTCCGTCATTTGTAATCAACATTAGCCTAATTTAACAGGTGAAACAATGCGCTGACGTGACCAATAATGCATATATTGCTAACGCATGCAAGCAGCTGAACTTTACACGTGCACAAATACAATGCGTAATCTTTTTGCGGTCAAACGTAATACATAGACGAATATTTATTCGCATATAATGTATCATAGATGCAAAATTCTATTATTATTACTAATCGTAAGTTCTATATAGTTTATATATAATAAACTTGAAATTTTATACGTAGTTTTTTATCAAATAAATAAGAATAAGAGTAAATTGTTTAAAAAATTCAAAATGTATATATATTTGCTAAATTAAACAATTTAAACAAACAGAAATAAAAATAATTAGCATATAATTTCTATTGCAAAATATCATTTTTTTATTATTTTATCTCATTTATTATATACAACGTTTTTATCTAAATCTATAATTAGGGAGACATTTAGTTGTTCTGAGATGTTATACGAACATATAAAAAAATTGTTATTAATAAAGAAATTACATTATTTTATGATAAATATTAATTACAAAGTATGCAATATATTAATAAATTCTTATCAACAGAATATAATTTATTTATTTTATATGTGCTACACATTTTAAGGAGATTTTTTTGACCTACGTGGATAGAAGATCAGGAAAAAAGCGTGCACGCTGTATTAATTAATATTGACAAATATCCACCTGTGCGAAAGTTTGCGATGTGACCGTATGAATTTGCATGCACGAGTGTTGCGCATTTCTCAAGCATGCCGAACAAGCAACGCGTAGCTTGGTGGCACCTTTTCTTTTTGCAAGGATCTTTTATGTCGTCTCTGTATGTACCGAATAGCTCGATGTCGTCTTTGACCTTGTGACGAGAGGAAGACACCCGCGTATAGAAATTTATGTCTCGAAGGCTGAAGTAAAAAGTTTCTTCTCGTTTTCCTTCTTCAATGAAAAGATTCGAGAAAAAGATTAACGTTATTGATTTCAATTCAGTTATGGTACTGTGATTGTATCTCTCGCACAAATTAATATTAAATTATAACAGTCAATATGATTATGCTTGTAAATGAAACATGATCATTCATTGCACGTATTAAAAGAAACTTCTATTTTTTCCTATATTAAAGAACAATAACGGTAATTAAAATGATAAATACAATTTTTTAATCGATGGATCATTTTATGATTACTAATAGATGACAGAAAATAGCCGGGTTTCGATTATCGTTACAATTCAGTTTATCTATTTTGTGAGCTTTTTAATGACATACATGATACCGTGATCGATCGATTTAATCCGTCAGGAAAAATCTCGCGTTTCAAGTATTGTGTACGCTCACTCGATCTCTCTTTTTGATTTCTTGTGACGATCGATAGCACTGATCGTTATGATGTAATACATGCTGATTTTTTTGTCAATCGATACATTACTTCGAATGATACTTGTTTGAATATAGTATTTAGTTTGCGTGGTGTTTTTTGAATTAAAAAAAGATCGCGTTATTCAATTTTGATTATGTGTAAGAAACATAAATCAATTGAAAAAAAGATATAAGTAACTGTTTGATAATATTTTTGCAGCTTTTGTATTTAATTATACAACATTATTTCGAAATATTTTATTTATGTATGTACCAAAATTAAATTTAAAATATGTATAAAATTTTAAGATAAAATCAACTGATAAAGTTTTATTGTTTCTCTTATTATTTTAATTTACAATTCCGACCTATAATACATTAATATTTTTTTTATATATTAATATAATAGTAAATTATAGAGCATTAAAGGGGAAAGTTGTAAAGCAGGAAAATAACTTATCGGATACCTATATTTGCTTTATGAATATATTTATGCATTTGTTATCATTAGGAATCATTAGTAAAATATTTTATTGGATTGAATATTAGATTGAATATTAGAAAATAGAGCGTATCATTCAAATTGTAGTGTGCACAAAAGTTATACATATTCTATTTTTTGAAAAAATCCCAATAAATATAAAGATAGGAAAGTTATCAAAAATAACTTTTACCCAAAGATTCCAAAGATGCGATAATTATGAGTTAGCAAATAACTATCAATTTGTTTTTTCCACAGAAGTATTATAAATTATTATAAACAAGAAACTTATATATATTTATATATTTATACATTATTTTTAACGAATGTAAATTTAATTGATATTTCTCAATTTTAGATTTTCATATTTAAAAATAATAATTATTAATATGAAAAGGGAAAGAAGGTTGACATACATATGTATATAAAATTGCAATAAAGTACATATTATACAATATATACATATTATACATTATATTATATATGTAATGTAACATCTAACAGAATCAAATCTGTGAGGTATATATGATATGTAACATTTGTGTTATGAAAATATTTTGTTGCTTTTGAATCACAATTTAATTCGTACATCAAACGTAATAACGTCAAATTTCATCGTAAATCTATCGTAAAATTGGATCATGACGTGCATTGCAAAAGTTGTTATAAAAAAAGAAAAAGAGCATGTATTTGTATACGTATTACAATATGTATGCGAATGATTTGTTTGTAATAATGACGTCATGCAAGGACAATAATTTTAAAGATCCTCCATTTTTTATCAGACAAGCGTTGTCTTTTCCTCTTTCGCTTTACTAGGAAACGTGTGCTCGATTCTATTGGATTAAGCAATCGCCAAACATAAATAGCGCCATCAAATTGGAATGGGGAAAATGCGTAATATGCTAATTTAATAACGCCTCAAGATAGGCATAAGCCGGCAATCTATCATGCATGCACGTCCTGTGTAAATAGTCATGTTTTAGGTTCATTGAATTCTTTTACGCATTCGTTCGCGCCTTGTGGCCTCGATTCATCGCGGCCTTCTCAGAGTGTCCAAGACGTTTGTAGACTCTCAAAGAGACGATGCGAAAGTGTACTACATTGGCGAATTTTACTCTTGTTATATTTAGAGATTTAAATTGTTTCTCTACTTCTCGAATTACTTCTAATATATTTAATTAATTTGTCAACAAGCTCAATTAAATAAATTTTATTATTATCTATTATTATTTTATATTACCTACATAATTTCTATTATCAATTTATATTATCTAAATAATTTCTATTATTAATTTATATTATCTACATAATTATTTTTATATAACGAGAAAATTATTTGTGCTTGTATGCCTTAAATATTGTACTATATTTGTAAACTATTGGGATACAAAGTGAGACTGCTAATACTAGCATATGTTTTATAAAAGAATAAAAGACGTTATAATACAACAATGCGAGAAGCATGTTAGAAGCGTTATTATGTGATGGTCATATAATATTTACTACAGTCGTATTTTTATGCGGGATTTATGTATAAATGCACTTTAGCAGTAGTACAGATACGGTATGAATTAGCTTATGGTATCTTATAGTAAGGGGAAGAGAGAAAGGCATAAGAAACGGAGAGATTTGAATGCTGGACAAGCCACCTTGTCAGTATCTTGACCGTATCTTGACCATAGGTTATAATTCGATTTATTTTAAATCCGCTGTGTGCCAGTGTATCTTCTATTGCAATTAAGTAATTCTTTTATTCAATTCTATTATTGATTATTATTAATATTGAATGAATCATGATATAACAAGGAGACTAGATTTAGGTGAAACTTGTGCTTAATTTTATAACAATATCTTGAATCGATCAACATTTTATAGATAAGTATATTAGAATATACATATATACATACATATATATATATATATATATATATATATATAGAGAGAGAGAGAGAGAGAGAGAGAGAGAGAGAGAAATAAAATCTAATTAAATTGTACATGAATAACTTTTCTATGTAATATAAAATTTATAAATATAAAATCAAAAGTTTTAAATGATAGAATAATTAACACACGGTCATTGTCTTCATTTGGAGAATTCCAGATTTTATAATATCAGGAAGCGATCCTAATGAAAGATAGCCTGAGGCTAATTATGGTTCCGCGTGTCGAACAGTATATTATTATAGTAATCAAAAACATTAATCATTATTCTAAGTTTGTCTGGTCTTGCCAATTTTTATACAGATGTATCTCTTTATAATATAATTTTAATAATGTGTATTATAAATTCTTTTATATTTAGTAGTAATAATTATGTGAAATATTCTTCGAGTTGAAACAATCATATAATGATAATGCGAATTTTTATTATTATTTCGAAATTTCTATATTTTATTGTTATAATTTCGCAATTATTTAACACAATCGGCACTGAATATATGTATACTAGAATTTTGAACTTTAGTAGTAAAAATCTTTTACGGTGACAATGTTTATTTTTTAAATATAACAGATTCTAATGATTTTTAATGATTTTATAATTAACAATTTACTATCAATCGTGCTGTAAATAATTAAACGCATAAGTCAATATGATTATTCTTGCAAAAAAATTAAGTTAATCATTAAGGTTGCATATATTATGCTTCTCTCTTTCTTTTTTTCATTTAAAAATATAAATTATTAGGGTATTGGAAATTAATAAAGATTGTCAATTATTCGATCGATTGAAACAGCAGTCGATTTCTGACAAAACTAATCTAATTCTTATAAATAATTATATCTTCAGCGATATTAAATATACCTCTTGTCACATAAGAATCTTAATCATCATTAAAAATAAAATAATTTAAATTCTTTAAGAGATTAAGAGATGTGGCATTAAAGAATCATATTCATTTCGTTTTTTATAAATAATTGTGTTATAATATACATCTGTGTGTGAAATAAAAATCTGTTAGGCATTTAATTGAATGAAATATAAATGACCTAATATAAATTTTATTACATTAAATATTGAGATAAAATATTTCAAAATGTATTAATCGTATATTCATTATCTTGTATATTCACATATGATCGTTCAATAAATTTATCATGCTTGACATGCACAAAAATATTGCTAAATTTCCTGTTGATGAAATTAGAATTTCACTTTAATGTGAAGAAACTTAATATATAAAATTACATTTTTTGAAAAGAAACTAATACAGATTTGTTAAATTATATTATCATATGTGTGACAATTATTTAATCAATGATTTCAAAGCTGCAGTTAGTTGTTGTGTGCTGTACATACATATAAATAATAAAATTGCTAATTCATTTTAACTTTTTTCATAATTTTTTATGCTTTCATAGAATAGTATAATACAAAATATCATATGGTATAATAAAAAAATATGCATGTCGATATTATTTTTATCGATTTACATGAAACTTGTCTACGTATGGATAATTGCAACAATCGCGTTTAATAGTTCACGATTCTCGTATGCTGCACATAGCCGTTAATAATCCACTGATAACCACGCTGAGTCAGCGTTGTATGCATTGCGCGCAGCCCCGCTGCTGATTATACGGAAGAACTCGACTAAGCTGTGAAACGACAGTTGCAAATTTATTTTTTTTTGGAAAGTTTTAAATTAGTTAATATTTTTATACTTTATAATTAAAAATATAGAAAATTATGCATACAAGACAGTATTATATATGATCCTGTCAAGGATCACAAATCCTGAACAAGTATTTTTCGACATGTCTTGATATCATCAACGTTTGCACTTTCATGATGACATTGGTAACAGTTTGGCGAAATCGAATAAACGCACTGACAAAACACACAAGACAAAATCGTGCGTTGCATTCTATCGTGTGTTGCATAATCGAGGTCGGCTTAATAAATTTTTGATACTTCCAAATAGCTGACGACCATGATGTTAAAGTGGCGCCTCATCTTATTTTTTCTCTATTTTAAAAGATTTTCCAATTGATTTTCATTCTTTGTGCTTAACACATGTGCACTGTTGCATTATTTTCCTTTAGTTGCACTGTACAATACCTTGTTACTTAACATTCTTCTCTTTGTGTTTCACGATTTTCGTATAGAATACACGAATGGCGGAAAAACCGGTGGATATCTGAGAATAGAAATGCTTCGAAATAGATGTGCTCGCGGGAGCACGAAGGAGTGGTCATTGTGAGCGCCGCTTAATTGTAATGCACGCCGCGACACGTGTCATGGCACGGCACGGCCGGTCACGCATTTGCATCGATTACATTAACGACAAGCGAATCTACAAGCGAATCCTCTAGGTACGTGTCATCTAAGCGTTAATGAGATCTCGAAGACAAACGTGGGAATTAACTCTATTTTTTGTAATATGGGAGAAAATCTTTTTTATCATAGATTTATTGATATACACGGTGTTAATATACGGTACAGATTATGTGTGATATAATCGGAGGATACTTTTTTATAAAATTTAAAATATATAATACATTATGATTTTAAAATCTTATTTTAAAATTATGAAAAATCATCATTTCAAAGTTTTATTGAGAAAGTTATTATTACGTAGTTTTATAATTAGCTTGGATAAATAAAAATCACTACAATCGCGATTATTAATCACGTACAATTGCTAAGTAATACGCATTAATTACCGTTATTTAAGAAATGTGCGCGTAAAATGCCAGATTGAAAGAACAGAGATGCAGTAATTTTCGCGGTGCTATGTTATGCCAGGCACACAGAATTGATGTGACATTCAATTCCGCAAATGTCAGTGATAATTGGAGAGCATATTATCGATCATTGTTGATCATCCTCTGTTTCCCGTGTGATGAGAATTTGTGGTTTCCCTGATTATAAAAAATAATACTTAGATGCAGAAACCGGTCTTTTTTTCCGCATCGAGTATATACATTTTACATATATTGTACTTATATACATACACTTTTTTCGTGAAAGGATTCGTATATATGATCGCATGTATATATTTGCGAGGAATCGCAAGTACGGATATGTTGGGGGTATATAGATGCACTTGTATTTATTTTTGTCTTGTGGTAAAACAATTACGTCGCTTGTACGAAGGAATTACGTAAACTACAGAGAAAATGGAACATAGATGATCGAAAGATTAATTTCTACTCTATAGAGTCCTAGCTAGAGGAAAGAACGGCACATATAATATATATGTGTCTGATCATGGAACAAATTGACTGAAGAAAAAATACACAAAGAAAACTTTTTCTACACGGAGTGTTACTTTTACCAGTAGCAATGATAAATTTAAGCTTTAAAGCTGTAATAAATAACTGAATATTTTTTTTATTATAATAAAACGAAACGTTTTAATTAACAATAAAGTACTCGAAATATCTTTTTTGGAACAGCTTGTGTAAAGTGTAGATACTTCTGGACAGTTTACACATAGCTAAATATAGTTTCACGTAAACTGTTAATATTAAGATTATTAACTCATCAGCGAAGTCATCAGCAAGAAATGCTAAACACAGAGAGAAAGAAACAAGAGGAGTAATGTACATGAATTTGAATTGATCGAATTTAAAAGTCTTCAAACTTCGACAGTTGTTAGCAATGGCACACCAACGGTTCTGAGGTTCGCAAGGACGTCCACAAAACTCGCGGTCAATTTTAACTAAACCCAATCGACACGTTTGTTTACGTGATTCGAAAGTGCAAAACGAATGGAATTTTTTCTGTTTCTTGCGACGATGCCTTTCTGCTTGCATTCGATTTCACCGTGTAAGAAAAAATTTTGTTCATTTGTATTCCAATCTTCTCGGAGAAAAGATATGCTATTTCACGACCTGCTCGATCTAAATAATCAATAACGTCTCGCAGTTCTAGAAATCGTTAACGTTAAATCGTTTAATTAGGCGATTAGGCGATTCATATAAAGTTAAACATTATATTTAAGATGCATATAAAGTAACATTAATGAATTAATCACGTCGTATTACAATCTCTGTTAGAATCACTTCTGGCTTCTCTTATTTTGCTCGTTCGCACCGAATGGTTACGTTATAACATTTATTAACCTTGGCATATATTTGCATTTCACATTTACTGTTAGGTGTGACCATTTGAGATCGCTAACTTCGATGCATTTGTTTAAAATTAAATGAACATATAATTTTATTTTATTTTTAACTATAGTAGAGCTCATAAAAGTTCCGATTAAATTCTTGAGAATTTCAAATTTGCTATTCAATATTATTTGCTATTCAATATTAGCTAAAGTTCATACGTTCACATTTAGCAGTAAATGTGCGATATGAGTATCTACAAACTATTGTTTCGCATTTCACCATTTCATCTTAGGATATTTTAAGGCATTTTTTAAATGCCATCTCAAGCAAGAAATGATGATCGCAAGCCATTACATGTCCTTGCAGTGAATGTTTACAAGTTTACTTGTATATATGCATTCTCAACCATTATACGCTTACACAATATACGACAGAACTCTTTATTGTTGGAGATATCTCGCTCGGTAATTACGACACATCAGCGAATCTTGATTTGCAAATGATACGCATAATGAAACAAGGTAAAAATAATTAAAATCCATATCAGGATTTTAATTATATCTCGGATAAAACGATCATTTTTCTCAGCCGATATTGTATTTCTACATAATTTACGCTTTTAAATGATTTTGTAACGTAATTTAATAAAGAAGTTTAAAGAGATCAGCAGGAATATCGATGCATAGCAATTTACCTATAAGTATTTTTTAGATAATGTAAATTGAAATTTTTATTGAATGTAATTGATTAAGAAAATGACCGATATTATGCCCGAAAAGAGACAATCTCTTAACCCTTCGTTGCTAAATAGGTATCCATTTAGGTTTACACTTATTTTACGACCGAGCAATCCGTAGCTGAAGCAATCATGATTTTCGTCACTGACAAACACTAACTGCATAATATGCGCTATGTACGAGGGAAAAATCTAGACATTATCCGTGTCTTCTGTTTTATGAGGAAATATGTCAAGGTAATTAGACGTTTCGTCACATCTTGCCATCCTACGAGAATGCGATGTCGTCTTGAAGTCGTCGAGAATAACTGCAGTTTGTATTATCCACGGGATACATACGCATCTTCCGGTGGAGGAGAGACCGACAGGGTCTAAAATAATCGTCGTAAAATTTATTATGTTGGAGTGCACTTCTAGCAGTAAGAAATACTATTAAATTTGCGTGATTTATTCATTGTCGCTAATGTGTGACAATCTTCGTATATAGTCCTGTAGTCTTTTTAAGTCTCTCTTCCTAGTCTTTCCCGGGGCTTCATACAAAAACCCCGCGAGCGGAATGCTTTCAGTCATCGACACCGAATGTATACTACGGTTCTAACCGATCCAAACCGGCTTTCACCGGCAACCAATCGCTTTAATTCTACCGGTTTCTGGTGCTGGGTCAGCCAATCTATTTTCATGATCGGGATTCGTCGAGGAGATTTAATGTACTATGCGGTCCCATGAGATAAATCGTTAATTCAATCGCCCGTTGAATCTTCTTTCGTACGTTACAGGGGCCAAGGCCATAAATTTTTTTATGCGTATCTGTAAAAAATATTGCGAAAAAACGACGCAACATATATCAAGAAAGCCATAGAATTTTGTGTTTTCTAGCGAAAAAGGCGCTTTCAATGAATTTTTGTGATTTATGATGTGATATATGTGGTATTTATATATGGCAAAAGCCAATTTGCATAAATTCGAAAGAAATCAGATAATATGGATATATACTACTTAATGCAGAGATATTATTTTTTTAATTTGTATGCGTATAATAATATAAGACTCTTATATTTATAATATCCCAATATATATATATATATATATATATATATATATATATTTTATATATTGTTTTTTTCATATTTAATTTAGAACTAATTTAGGTTTAATCTAGATTTAATCGAGAACTTTTATATTTTATTTTCATATGCATATGATAATAACTTGAGAAGGAAAAATTAAGCTGGTGAAGAGAGAAAAGTCTTTGCATAATATGAAGAATATATATCATTAGTAAAATTGCACTTCTCCATGTTTAAGCTACTGCATTTTTTTATATTTTTTGATCTATTTTCCATGTTGTATTTATTTCGCAAATTTATTTCTATATACTTGTCTCTGTTTTTTCGCAATAATTATAAGTAGTCTCTAATATATTAGTCATACAAAAATAATTCACGCGAGCAGCGACCTCGTCACTTCATAACAGTGCAGAATACATCGCGTTGATTATTTTGACGTGCGTTTGTAACCAAGCGTGTCTATCTCCGCGTCGCGTAATTTTCACTGCTAGTGACGCAATGAAATAGGCACGCGATTTGTCGGGCTTGCGATTTAAGTAAGTCTATCCGCATGCGTAACGCAATTTTAAAACTATCTAGTACATAAATCGATAAATTAAAAACATCTCATGCCGATACAGCATTGGGAAATAATTGTTTTGCAGAAATGTTTCGGTTACTCCATTGAAAGAACACAATAATAATAATCACGGAATATTTATTTTGGTGATATATAATTATACAATTGTTGAAAATCGCACCAATATTTCAATTATTTGCACAATTATATGCAATTTTTTTATCCGAGCGAATTGATTGCTGTTGGCAGTGCCCGATATGCTTTTTATTGAAAAAGTAAGGCGGTACTATTATTATCTCAGACACGAGTAGCTATTGCTTTTTATACGAGCGATATGACGATTGTTCCAAGAATCGTATTTAATAAAGAAGTCTCGAGCACACACACATGAGCGAAAATAAAATCGACTACATTTTGCTTTGATAATTTTTGAAATAAATAATATTTTTGTTATAATGGTATCTATTAAATCTATATTAAATTCATTATATTGAATCTCTTATATTAAATCTATTTCAAATTCATTATATATATTTTAATCTCATATCAAAATTTTAAAAAACTATTCGTAAATAAAAAGATATAAAAATATATTTCTTTATATTAAAATATTAATATAAGTATTAGAGTATAATTGTATAAACTATTAATATAAATATCTTGATTATAGTATAGGTATTAATATAAATATTATCTTCTAATTAGATTTCTGCTTTCGATTTTTAGACTATCACTTTCTTCTAGACAAGAATCTCGTTGCAGCATATACGTGAGCTTGTAAGTATATGCTGTAATATCCATTCTGCTTGTCTTTCATTTTTATCTGCATCTACATAAAAGATGCAAATAAAAACATGTTTCTGTTGAGATTTACAGTGTTTAAAATAGTGATAAATCGATCAAAATTATAACGTTACGCGAATAACAACATAATAACACAAGTAAAATTTTTTAAGATTTTACGTGGCTTCAGCAAGAATTATAATTTATTTTATAATTTATAAATAGTAATTGAACAGGTAGAACTCTTGGTCATTGAAATGTTAAACATATTATACATGAAATCGATTTTTTTTAGACAATATAATATTATAACCTGCCGTTATTACAGCTTACTCTGAGTTAATGACCATTTTTTAAAGACAAAAAATTTTTATTGAAATTTCTATTAAATAAATTACATATCTTGCATACTTAATATAAAAGAAATATATGTATATAAGTGTACGATAGTATCAGTGACAGTTAATGTTGATCTCTCTCCTTCAAGAACGGCAAAATGCGTAATCCGTAATTACATATTCTTTCTCGACTATAGCGAAAGAGCGTTCGTCACTCGCGGCAATTCATTGTAATTAGCATACGCGTCTGGTAGCTGATTAATATTTTCATATCCATTCACTCGTACATTACACGAGGCGCCTGTATCTCGCTGTAGACTCACTTTAAAGACTACACAGCCTTGCCTCTCTCTCGAAAGGTTACCGTTTATCACATCGTATTCACCTATTCTGCGATTCGCAGATTTTTGTTTGCGAAGCAATGGTTTCGAGAAAGTTGTAAGAATAGATTCCAATAGCATATTGCAATATACTAATATTTGCTACAGGTTGTATACTATGTAACATGTTTAACATGCAAAAATGTTTAAGTGTTTATTGAATTAATAAGGAAACAGTGAAATGAGTAATAAAAGTTAAATTGTGTTAATTTAAGAAAAATGCTATTATCACATTTTATAAATTTATACTATTAAATTTTTGATTAATTATTCTTTTTAATCTCATCATAAAATAATAATAAAACTATTATTGACGAATAAAATACTATAGCTAAAAATAGATTGGTTAATGATGATTGGGCAGCAATTGCATAAATCATAAATGGATGCGCATACGATACGTAGAAGCGAGGTAATCTGATAGAGAAATATCACAGGAAACAATCGCAATATTGGTGTGAAGAAAACAATGTGTGTGCAAGCGCAATGCATACAGCCATCTAAATGTATGCATGCATCTCCATACACATGAATGATTTCATGTAATTGTATGTATCTTATTCGCGCGTCAAGAACAGTGACGAAACTCTCATTTAACGTGCGTTAATTACGAGTATTCACGTAAAAATGAATGTTTTGATTAAGTGTCTTCAATGTCGGCAGCAACGATATTGATAATTGATAAGAACAAGCAAACTTGAGTAATTCTTCTTTTATCTATTTATACAATAAATACGATCTTTTCTAGCGAAAGGATACACGCATATTTTTGATTCACATTAATATTCCTAAACATCGTAAATTATTATACAAATAACAGCGACTAATCAATCATCAACTTTTTATTTCGCCAAAGGACTATAACTTGTTTCTTGACTGGTTGTATTTTTCATTGAAATGTTGTTACTTATGTGCTGAGCACACTTTATAATGTTATATTTTGAACATTAATATGTCATGCAATGAATGTTAAAGATTGTTATTATATTTAATTATTATATTATATTTATATTTATACACAAAGTATATACAAAGTTTTGCACGACTTTCAAAAATTTTTGGCATTAAATCTATATATAAATCTATATATATAATTGATTTAAGATTTTGTTAATTATATATTGTCTATGTGTGTGAGAAAGAGAGAGAGAGAGAGAGAAATAAAATTTATATAATTAATTGTTTACATATCTTTAATGTTTAGTTTACACGTTGAGAATATTCATAGAGATATTTAATTATCTTATAACTTAAATATTCTTAATTATATTAATAATATTAATTGTAATTATGGAGGGCAATTGGTTAATAATACGTTATCTATAAGCAAATATAAGTAATAAACAATTATGTATGTTTAGGTAGTCGACACGTAAAATGGTGACATCGCAAAACGATGGTGGTAGAAGTATGGGAGGTGGCGATGGCGGCGGCGGCGGCGGGGGCGATGACACGGTTTATACAGTGGCCGTGATGAGCGGCGGCGGTTATAGGAACGAGGGTTACAAGGACGACGGCACCGACGGCATACCGCCCGAACCGCAAAAACCGCCGCAGCTACCGGCGACAGATGACGATACGCAATCGCGGAAGTTCAAGGTGTCGCGCGGCGAGAAATGGCGTATCCTGAAGAACATTGGTACCGTGTCGATCGCTTTCATGGTGCAATTCACCGCGTTCCAGGGTACGGCAAATCTACAGTCATCGATCAATGCTAGCGACGGCCTCGGCACCGTATCACTCTCGGCTATCTACGCCGCCCTGGTGCTCTCATGTATTTTTGTACCCACTTTCCTCATCAAAAGGCTCACCGTCAAGTGGACCCTCTGTCTATCTATGCTCTGCTATGCACCATACATTGGCTCGCAGTTCTATCCTAAATTCTACACCTTGGTACCTGCCGGCGTACTCCTTGGTCTCGGCGCCGCGCCCATGTGGGCCGCCAAGGCTACATATCTCACACAAGTTGGTGGGGTTTACGCCAAGATCACCGATCAACCGATTGATGCTATCGTTGTACGGTTCTTCGGCTTCTTCTTCCTGGCGTGGCAAACCGCTGAACTCTGGGGCAATCTCATTTCTTCGCTTGGTAAGTTTCTTCTTCTTCGGCAGAATTCAAAACATTTTGAAAATTAAACAATCATTATTATACTGTTATTGTACTCGCAAGTATAAGAGCAAATAATCCGTGTTTATTTTTATTTTTATATTATAAAATTGAAAATATATACGTTTCTATTTCATAAAATATCAACTTTTACATTATTTTTAGAGTATACCGTGACGATACGTAAATAGATTTATTGGACTGCTATATGAATATTTTTATTATTATATGCAATATATTTTGATGAAATTTAAATTAATATGAAAAACACATGTTGTTTTTTCCGTAATTTGCATTTTATGACACAAAGGATATATCATATATATGTATATCAAAAAGATCAAAGTATTTTGGACTGGAGAATAATAATGAAAAAATTTTGTAACAATATGTAATAAACAAGAGATAATACAACAATAAAATCTATATTTTAATGTTACAATATATTATAATGTTGAATTTTTCAATATTTGCATATAATTACATGCACATAATTAATAATTGTTGGTACTTCGAAAAAAATTGATTTTTAGAATAATTCTTTTATTGTTGAGATTATAAAAGAGTTTAATAAACATTTTTATACGTGATGTATCATATCACATTAAACTGTACAGAAAAGCAGTCTCTCTTTGCTATCAATCAGGAATGTATAATAAAGACATTTTCTACATCTCAATAGCATACAACATTTTAATATTATCACCGTCTGTTTTTTACGCTTAATTAGCTTACAATATATTCATTAATGCCGCGCAAATATGCTCGTAGAATATGTGCACAATTGTACAACGGCTTATCAACTTGAACCATCTTGCTTATCTTGGTCGTATGTGTATATACTATAATTATATACGTTATAATTATAAAATCGCTAACTGATAATGGATAACTGATTAAAAAAATACATCTATTTAAACACAAATCATTAATATAAAAGTTTTGAGAGATTTTTATTAAAAAGTTAATATAAATTATAAAAACATATATAAAAAAAGAAATTGTATATAAAAATAACTCATTAAATTTTTTTTATTATTTCTTACTGATTTTATTATTTTTTATATTTATTTATAACATAGTAAAATCATATTATTTTTATATAGAAAATAGCTTATATATATATTTTTATTTTTTACTGTCAAGATATTTTATGTGTATACATATATATGTTTATAATTTTTCTAAAATTCTTTGAAAGAGAAAGTCTATTTTTATTTAGTTGAAATAAAAATTTAAAACAATATAGAACTGTAGAACATTTGGTTATGATTAAATAAAATATTTTTATCTTCAAAATTGGATAAGTTTCGCAGTAACAAGTACGCAGCATATCCGTACAGTAGAAACAGACGTTACAGTCAGACAGTCGGACTAAGTGCTCGGTTTTTCCCCTGATTCGCATCCTCATTCGTTTTGCGTTCGTCATATATGTGTGTGTGAAAGACAACACTGTCGGTGAAAGACTCCTCAAGCGAGACAGGCCGTGATAGCGACAGAGAGCGAATCGGACATTCGTCGAGAAGAAACGAGATTTATCCGGTATAAACCCGTAGTAGTCGGTTTCCGTACTACCTCGTACGCATTCCCCGTTGCTGCGTATATACGCACACGCACACACATACATACATATGCTCTGCAAAATATTATTGTGTGTCGATCTTACGTATGAAGAAACGATTTCTTCGATTTCTTTGCTCGTCGAATGTCTAATGTATTCAGACTGACGTTATATTTTGGACATAAGCGACATAATTTTGTAAGATCCGGAATGGGGAATATTTTATTATCAAAAATTTGAATTTAAAATATATGCTATAGAAAAAGAATATAAACTTAAATGTGAATATAATTTAAAAAATTACAAATAAATAAAAGTATAATCTTAAATAAAGAAATGAAATTTTTTTTTCATGATGTGCACTTTCTTGGTATTTGTAGAATTTATGATTGCAAATTTATTTGAAATTTGTAATGGTGTCACACGATATATATATATATATATATACACACACACACACACACACACACATATATATCATATGTATATATATATATATATATATATATATATATATACATATATATATAGATGTATCATTTATATTTTGCTTCATAATAAAATTATTCTAGATAAGTAATAAGTATCGCGCAAAGATAAAAATAAATAGTACACATAATATTAAATAATTATTGATGTTATTAAAGGTATTGATATGTGTGTGAAATAATATAATAGTATAGCATAAAGAGAACTAGAAAAGGAGTGAATACTTACTTTTATAGAAAAAAATAGTATTCTTTATTCTAAATAAGTGTAATTAAAACTCCTCTTAAATTATCGCGGAGAGAAAAGCTGATGCTAGGCAATATTTGCAAATGTACAAGATTTGCAAAGGTCAAGATTGTTTTGAGTCGAGGTCGACGTGTGTGTAATATAATAGCAATGAATGGTCGATAGTGACATGAAGGTTACGGATTACAGGGTGGGGGGAGGGAGGGGACAGGGTATAATTAAATAATTCACGTACACGATGAGATATTTATAAAATGATTCGAATACATGTAGGATTTTTTATCCATTATAACATTGATTATGGAAGAAATCGATATTAAATATATGATACCGTATTTACATAACATGGTAAATTCATCGTAAAAAATCTGTTTCATTTTTGCGGAATTATAAGACAAATTAACATTTTAATGATGTTAATTAGAATAAATTATAAATATAAATATAAGCTGTCTGAGCTGTCCTGCAATTATATGTATTTCTTGATATGTATTTCAATGTTTTATTATAAAAAATTTTGATTAGTGAAGATTATTATTGGTTGCAATCTTTTAATATTAAATGTCTCACAATCAGTAAAATAAGATTGCGATTTAAAATACATAAAAAGTAAAATTTATTTTAAGTTTAAATGAATAATAATTTCTTTATTTTATATATATTGTTTTTTTATTTTTTAATTTAGACTTAAAAATTGAATTTATTAAATAATTAAAAACTCTTTTGTTCCAATTTTAATTAAAATTTTAAACTCTCCATCAGCCTTTATTAGAGAAAAACATAAACATAAAATTGATAAAAAATATACTCTTGTTTTCATATAAAAAATTTATTATATTTCTACAATTTTAGTATTATAGTTCTACAATTTTATTTCTGCTATAATAAAAATATATTTTTTATCGTTCCATATAAAAGATATAATTCTTAATATCTTTTCTTCGTATTTTTTTTACTTATATTTACTATATAAAATCTTACAATTGTGTGTAATTCGAGTAAATGATTTTCTCGTACGTGCCTGTACTGTTTTAAAAGCAGATTTTCCGCGATAATTGATAAATGATTTTAAACACGACAAAATATTAACTCTACTCCGGTGAAAGTTCTTCTGGTTGACTTGACGGCGCGCACGGATTAACCTACGTAGATTCCGTAATGACGATACGCTTTGTTCAGAGCTATCGATTAGTTTCTCTCTCTCTTGTCCGGAAAATGTCGAAACGCTTGTACGAAATTGCGAGTAACGCAAGATTCCAAGTACACCGCGACGATAGAGGCTGAAAGTCGTACCGTGTCAGTAGTTCCGGTCGATGATTTAACCGGCGGGATGTGGCGACCGTTAATTTTTTACGGCAACGTAACGCATGCCGCAACTCGCTCAACGCATTGCGTGAACTCTCGACGCATTTGAGAAGGCTTTACACCCGTCTCTTATATTACGCGTTAATAATATATAACACGTGTACAGCGATCGCAAACCGTTGTTTTTTCAAGACTAATCGTTGCAAACGGGTAGGTCCTAACACTTTTAACTCGACTCATCACACATCGAATATCAACGAGATCCTTCGAGAAGATTCTCTCCGAACGATCGCATTCGAACGCGTGTCGTGCGTTTCCTCATTGGCGACATACATGTGCGTAGGCTGCGTTTACACAGCTGTCCGGGAATTTCTTTATCTTGTTATTCGCGAGCACTTGTCTACCGTATGCTTCGTCGATTGATTCAATGATTCTTTATTAACTTAATAATCGGACTCTTTTTCACTGAGACAGTACGTCATCAGGTCCAAAATGTTTATAATTTTTCTGACGACACAAAATGCAAACATGGCAAAAAATAATACATTAATGATATACTTGATTTGTCAAGGAATTTTTCCATTCATACGCAAGTATCTTTACGCAAAACGACTTTGCAGCTGTTTTAATGACTGTTTTAATAAAGCAATCAGAACACGTTGAGTAGATGAATGTCTATCGCGTTTTTATCCGACGTAACCAGTCACTATTTACATCCGACAAAGGTCTTTTCACGCGTCGTGACTAAAGGTGCAAAATATATCCCGCGATATGTCCCCACTAAAGATAAGTGCAACCGTGACACCGATGTTCGGTGTTACCTCCATAAGACGCGTCGATGTGCGCATAATCAATTTTTCGATCACGAAACAATGAAGCAAAATACATCTAGCGCGCAAACCGCATACCCACAAAACGATTGGGGAAGAGCCTCATCGGCAGTGAAATTCACTTATGAAATATTGATTTACGAAGAGTCCAGCTTCTCGCGTACTCTTCTATCGCACAGCTCTCTCGCGTCGATCGAGACGAGGCGGCATGCCCGTTTCCGGTTATGGCGTAACAGGTCGACCTCTCGATTTACCGCTCGCACACCTTCACTGTGTGCAATTCTTCGAGCGAACTAACATAATCGACGTGGCAATATAAATCGTTACGTGTCCCTTGCTCAAGTATATATGCATGCAATTGCCGAGTAGTTTACATTGATACTTAATTTTATTCCTTGATTGCAATATGTAAAATAGAATCATTTTATAAAATTGCCTTATGACAATATCATAGAAGTATGCGGTAAATTTAAACAGTAGAATTAAACAGCATTAGCAATCGAAATTGAAATGGACAGGAAATATACCGTATATACATGCTAGATTTATTAATAAACTTATCGTTGATTGCTAATTAAAACTAAAGTATTGTTAAAAATATCCTTATTTTTTTACTATCAATGCTTCTTGAATAAAAAAGTACCATGCTACTTATACTACTTTTGAATTAGAAATATTATAATATTCTGCAATAATTATTTCTTCTTGTTTAGAATATTAATATGAAAATGGTGAGTATTGTAAGAGGCAATAATTATTTTTGTTCATTTCAAATCATTTGTATAATTGAAATTGGCTCTTTTTTTAACTACGATACTAAAATCATTTTTTTCTATCGAAAAAGAATACGACTTTTATATAATTCAGATAGTAAACATATATTGAAATATTACTTTAAGAAACTAAATTTCTTAAATTTCATGTAGATCCTAGAATATTTAATTTCAAAGAGCACAAGAACAAATTGATAACATAGTATGATCGTAATAAAATCTTTTCATAACAAATATTTTCTTATAGAAAATGTAAAATATTAAAATAGATTCTCTGTCTCCTTTCTTTTTCTGTAATTTTCCTTTTATAGAAATTTTTTATTAAAAACTAATATGAAGACATTTTGTTAGGAAGAGATTAGATTGTTTATATTATAGTAAAATAATAAATAAAATAATATAGATCTTCATATATAAATTTTTATAATAATATCGAAAAACCACTCTCAATCTCTATTTCATTTTTCGAAATAAATTCGAAGAAGCAGCTTAGCAGTGAAAGCGCAAACGTGTTTGAGGAAACGACTCAGAGATCACTTTCAAATTGCAGTGCTAAGCGACGGCGGACACGGTGGCAGCGGGGGCGGCGGCGGTAGCAACAGCACGACCAGCTGGGATAAAATCAAGCTGTGCGGCGCGGATTTTTGCGTCCTTGGCAACGGAGGCCACGAGAACCTGGAGCGACCGCCAGAGTCGGAGATCTATGAAATCTCGGCGATCTATCTCACGTGCGTCGTCGTCGCGGTAATAATCGTCGCTTTGTTCGTCGATCCTCTTTCCAGGTGAGTGCCGAATATGCCGGAACGAAAGTTGTCGCCGGAGGCAGGGGGATGCTAATCATTCGAGAGCGACGCGTTTTTATTGCCTGCCAGTATCGGCAGATTTAACGATCGTAACATTTCGCGATGGAATTGCGCGTCAGAATGAACAAGGACAAGCTGCATGAGCGGCCATTGAAAAACGTTAGAGAGTAATCGGGGCTGGCGAACCTGATTACCTACTTTTTGGCGCGCTGTCAGTAATTGAAGATAACGCGCCGAATATTAATCGAGCGGATTTACATACATCTCTATCGTATTGAGAGAAAAAGTTTCATTTAAAAAGAGGTGAAACGAGGCAAATTGGGAGCTATGTTTTCTTCATTTTTTAGAGGAATTATTATTGTTTAAAAAATCATAAATATAAATGTTACGTACGAAAAGAATATTATAGAAGAAATTGGAAATGCGTTTTTTATAAATTTTAAATCAATAAAATTCTTTGATGAAAATTTAAACAAAACTTTAATTTTTGTAAAATGACAAAAAGAGGTAAAGCTCTCTGTAAATTCAAAATTAAAGTAGTCAATTAGGCGTGGAGAGTTAAAGGTCGAACAATCGTTGCGATTGGAGTTGTATCTCCTTTAAAATTACTATTAGTTTATATTCTTTCTGCATTTAATAATCACCGCTTTCTTTCTCTGCGAACCGTTTTATAAAATGCTCTAACTTCGTTACTAAATTTGCGCTGAAGATGACTTAAAAATAAGTCGAAACGTCCGCACACATCTTTAATTCTTATATATATTATATCGGTTTTGTTTTTTGAGCTTGTATTATGAATTATTAATATATTTTTTGATATTTTTTGATTAATTACCTACATTATTAATTTGACCTTTAGCTCTCTACGCCTAATTGACCACTTTAATTTTGTAAAATGATTCAACGTGGAATCAAATCACAGTTAATGTAATTTTGCCAAAGTGTTTAAAGACACTTAACAACGTTTCATTTGCTAATATCTCTACTTAATATCAAGAGGAAATTTAAATAAAACCTCAATACATATTTAATTTGAGACATAGTTATTAAAGTCTTTCAGCAGTCGATGTAAGAGAATACATCGATTTTAGAGAGACTCTCTCTCTCTCTCTCTCTAACTCTCTTTAGTTTACGCTGCTTTATAATACATCGAAGGATACGAGCACTTAGTATTGACGCAACGAGCGAGTCCAGAAACTTACCGACTTTTAATAAGTATGGTTCACGCTACGTGTAGCGTTATGCAATCGTCACAGCCGGCACATCCTGTCGGATGTACGCTATTTCGCAATCATAAGCAGAGCAATGGTTACGATGATCCCAAAATGGAGGTAGGAAAGAGGGAATTCGGGTTGATGTTTCGCGGATCATGTCTATCAAGCTGTGGTTATATAAGACAAAAACATGACACACCGTGAAAATAATTTCAACTCATTTGTCTTCGTCGTCTTTGAATAATGACAGGAAAGAAGCGATCGTTTAAAACAACAACTTTTTGGACCGGATTTTTAATTAATCGGGTAATCCAGGTAATGTATAAGCATTATATATGTATAAAATATGTGTATATATATATATATATATATATATATATATATGTACATGTATACGTATATATGTATACAAGTTTAATTGCAAGTGGCTTATTGCACAGAGAACATGAGTCAATCTTTTTATGTACAAACGAGTCGGATGAATTAGATTTTAATCTTTTTTCCTGGGAATACAATTATGTAAATTGTGTGTGTTCAACTCTATAAATTATTCGAATTAAAAAACAACTAAAAATATTCAAATAGTATTTTACGTAACGAATTAAAAAGAAATAATCTGTTAATAAACAAAAATTTTGCTTATTGTGCTCGAATTTTGCACAAAGGGATGTGTATTTCGCTCTTTTACAGACAACCGATATTGTGCGAAAAAAATGCCCGGCTCTTAAATCAGGAGGAAAAATATCTGTCTCTCGGTCGAATTGTTGCATTATATTTAGAATAGCTTGATGAAAATACGATGCGATCGCGCGTGACGTCGCTATATTCATAAAACGACTACGCGGGTGATGACAGTTTGAGCTGTGCAATTCACACAGTGCAAAATCATAGATAAAATATATCATTGTCAGTGATTGTGCACACCGATAAGATGATTTGGTACGAATATGATGGAGGCAGCTTCCTTTGTTACATCCCGCGCATGTCATCTCTCATGCGCTATAATTGCGGTATGCTCTACCTTCGCAATTAGACTTCATTGTTGGCTCAACGCGCAATTACAGGCTTCTTTGTGATGAACAGGTTTTGCGTCCTACTCACGTGGATCAATGTCGTGGAGGATACTAATGAAACAAATGCTTTTTTTCAACTTTCTAGAAGTATTCGAGGAACCATTTGTTAATCTGTAGATTGCTTTATGTTTGCTCGCATTTAGAAATTGAAAGTAGTCCGACGCTTTTGTAGTCATCTTGTTTAATCGAATAACTCTGCGAAATAAATCTGTTTAAACAAAAATTATAGTACATGTATTTTTTTAAATAGAGAGGAGTATGTATCTCTTAGAAAAAAAGATTTAGCTGAGAATTTTTATTTTATTTTAGTGAAAATTTGAGGATTGGAAATTGAGAATTATAATTTTTTATATAAAAAATTGGAAACTATAATTTTTCATATAAATATTATTTATATCCATTTTTAATGACAATCAATTTTTACATCAATGTTAAATGCGCGCGTCCTTGAACATACTGCAAAGCATATTAACTATAATCTCTGTACTGGAATCTACTGTACTGTTTTTGTATTTTTTTACATCGATTATTGAGAGATAATAAACTTAAGATTCACTGTTTAATATTACTTCTCATTTACTCAGTTAATCGCAAAATATTCAAGCATAAAAAAAATTGATAAATCGATTGAATTTTCCTCTTTTTTTTTCTTTCTTGACTTTGTTATAGGAATTAATAAAATTTTATTCCTAAGAGATCGTAAGAAGATAGAAATGTGACATTGATATTAATTGAATGAAAGAATTAGCTCAGAAATATGTACTTTAAATATGCGAATAATATCAACATTGATATATTCAAACTCTATTTATAGAGCTGCTGTTTCGTTTATGCCATCGGTAAAATCATGCTTTTCGTATTCATCCTGCCACGGGAAGATACTCAAGGACGCGTTTGTCCGGATGTAAGCAACTCTTAATGATACGTTGTCTGCCAAATTATTATCAGGCCGTAGATTAGATTGCAACTTAACATTACAAAATCTTACAAAATACGTACTTTGGTTAAATGTACATTACGTTAATTACCCTGTTCGTGATTAATACAATTGACCTTCCGTCGCTGAGATAGAAAGATATCGCTAATGTAGACGTAATACTAACGACACTTTTATATTGAATACTATCGTTATCTCCGACTATAAAGCCGTGGATAAGCAAAATAGAGAGGAAGACCTTCCTGCGGATAGGTTTTGTTTCCTGTCCGCACACTTGGCCGATTCGTTTAATGAATTGTTTTTATAGATGTCTACGATGAAATACACATTTACGTTTTTCTCGTCGTGAGACATCAAGGCTTCATTCAATGCGATCACTAGATAAATCAGTCAGTTGGGACTTCTTTATGAAAAAAACGAACAGTAAAGTATTATGCTCGTAATTAAATGATATGTGAGAGATACTATTAGATTTATTCCCGATTTTAATTATGGCGTTACGGTTTTACGGTTTGCATAACAATAGATTTTCATTGTTTTTGTACACCGCTGCGCGAAATATTCTGCAATTTCTTATTATTTAATTCAATTCTTTCATGATAATATAATTTGCTATGTGTTCAAATAATGAGTATTACATATTATCTGTCTTAATTAGCAATGTTTTTTATATTTAAAATTAGATCAAACTTTTATAAAAATTTTTATAATAATAAATAATAATATTTGATATAAAAATGTACATAATAGTTGTATGATATCTTTCTGCAATAAAGGCAATCGACTTTTTGTATTTTTTATAACGGAAATTTTTCACGAATATAATAATAAGAAATTAATACTAATTAATTTGTAAAATTTAATTTGTAAAATTGTTAAAATTTTGTCTATCTTTTAACTTCTATTTTAATCTTTCTGTCCTTCTATTTTAATCTTTTTTAATATTTCGTAACTGATGAATATTCTTTGAGATTCTGAATAATTTTATTATTTCCTTTTAGATTTGAACATCCTTGTATTATGCTTATGCTCTTATGTTTTTTTTCCATTCTAATGACGAATTTATCCGGAACTCTGTAACTATACTTACACATCTTTAATTGCTGGGAGAATTTACGATGGTCATAGAGAGCTGTAGTTCGCGAATTGTTTCTTCGCAAGGTAGTCTCTTCTAATTTACGTGTGTTAGCGTGAGTTTTGATAACGAGAAACTCACAGTGCTAGTCTGACGAAAGGAAAACGATTATTAAGCAATGCTCGCAGTTGTACTAGTTATAGGGTGTTTCAAAAGTGTGTTTCATGATATCTTTAAATTATAGATTTATCTACATTTTTTATTGTCAATTTATTCTTAGAATCTCATGTAAAATCATTATTTACCGCAATTTCTAATTGCTAACATTTAATTTAATAAGATGTTGATCAAATCTAAAAAAAACATGTTATTAAATAATAAAGTTGCATTTAAAATTATTTATTGTTTTAAAATTTAACTCGCTGAGAAAGAAATGTTTTTAAATTATCTACAAATTAATAAAGGTAATCGATTTTTTATCTTGAATGAATTAATATCTTGAATTTGTCGAAAAAAAATATTACAGTAAGAGACACTCTGTAGATATACATTTTATCATAGTTGCAGTAAAACAAATGTATTTAGGACACGCGACGGCACGTACCGATACAACAACTTCCCATTTGTTGCTCGTGTTTTCGCTTAAATCTGCGAGACTAGCACTTCTTTGTTATCGCTCTGAAAGAAACATATTCCCTTTGTTCACAAACGCATCTGTTATCGTAAATGTAAGAAGCAGATCGTGCATAAATATTAAATTTGTGCGATTTGCTTAAAATTAAAAAATTTTTTTTGCTATTCTAGTTACATATAAGTTAGTTTTTTAGTAAACAAAAAATTCGCGAATATTTTATATCGTACATTGAAATAATCATATCTAAAAATCATCATTTTTAATAAATGCGAATTACTTATATTTCTAATCATGATTTATTCATATAATATCATAAAAATATTAAAATAAAAAGAAAATATCTCTCTACTTAATATTCTTTTAGTGCGTTATTTTATCAATATATTCTTATATTTTTTTCCACTAATGATTCTTCTTAGGGTAGACTCGCGTGTCGGTGTCTGAATCAAAGAGTCTTCTCGCGCTTCTCTCTTTTCCGAGCATTGAAATTTCGCGATTGTCGATGTTTTGCGCGTTGCGTAATCCGCAGACCGATGCATGGTACGGCGCTGCTGCGATTCATTCATGCGATCGCTTACGAAGATATGTGTTGTCGTTCGATAATCGCTCACGATGAAACATCATGCAGCGCATAATACTAGTGCAGTTAGAAAAACTGACTGTTTTCCCTATGCGCATATGTACGTATCTCTTCTTCCGGTCCGCACATTATATACAAGCCGCTAATTTGCTTTTGATTGTATAGATAGATGAACGCATACATTGGGGCACAAGACAAGACTATATACATATAATATGTTGCGTGTAGCGAGCACTCGAGTCCTTTTCCGGTACCAGCCGCTTTGATATCCTACCGGCTTCAAACGTGTCTATTTGTTGATTACAAATTTAATTTTTAATGCGATAAATTTCTGATGTAAATATAATTAGTAATAATAGGAAAATCCGGATAGGAAATATTAAATTAACAGAATAATTAAATAACTTAATTGTATAGTTGCAGAATCGATTTTATCTTTATATAATACACACACACACACACACACACACACACACACACACACACACACACACACACACACACACACATATATATATATATATATATATATATAAACGCTATTAATATACATAAATGATTATTAAAAAAAAATATATATATATATTTCTTATTTGCTAAAAATATATGTCAATGTACTAATGTTTTTCTAAAAAATTGAATTAACAATTAAATTTAATACATTCCTATTTTATTTTATATCGAAATTATAAGAAATTAATCACCGAAAATTAATTATCACAAATTTCTAAAATATTAATATTTGAATAGCTATATAAATCCGGTATGAATATTATTCAAAATTATTACAAGAAAGATATCATAGAAATATGGACGGTTTATCTTTTTTATTTTTTATTTTTCTAAATGAAATACGTTATTGGTTTTTCCAGATCATTTTAAGAAAACAATGAATCTGTTTAGTGAATGCAGCTGACAGTTTACTATACAGTATATAGCTAACTATGTCGCTGCAATCTAGCACAGGCATCATTAAAAGAAAGATAATCCTCATTCGCATAATGTTTGTTACGTTCCAGGAAGATAAATCGCAGAACAAAAGAACGTACCAGCCGTACGTAAATTAAATTATCAAAATATTGGCATACTATATATGGATAATTTAAATATTAATATATTCTTTGCAAAATCAATTTAATCTTACATGTATGTTATAAATCAAATAATAATAAATTGTGTGAAAAGCCGTGTTGCTATAAATTTCTGGAATATAATATTACTGTTTTTCGCACAATTTGTAACTTTTCAATTCAGGCAGATAATAAATATTATTTATTAAATAATTATAAATTATGTAAATATTTAAGATCTAACACAGTACAAAGAATATTATACTTCAGAGAGAGAATATATAATATTACATTTAAAAGTAGTTACTTTTTCACATAAATTTAGAGAGTATTAGATTGAATTTAGCTAAATTATACTTTTATAATTTAAAAATTGCATTTCATTTATTTAACACACACATATGAAAAGAATTAAGAATACTTAATATCGATCCAGATTAGTTTGAATAACTATGTTTGGCAATTATCGAACATTTGGTTGAATATTTTTTTTCGCAGAGTATCCAAAGAGTCGATTGTATATATTGTCGCTCTTTCGCTCTTTTTCTTCTCATTATCGTTTATTGCAATAATAATATCGTCCGTTATATCTGTGTATTGGATAAGTAAGAGAGCTAAGCGTGTTAGATCCGTATGCAGATTGCGGCCAAAACGTCTCGAGTTCTGTATCTTCTACTCGCGCTGTTTCCAAGGCTGCATCATAATAATTCAGACCGAGTCTATGCACGTTGGAAAGTTTCACAGTTGAAAGAGAAAGAGATTAAAAGAGAGAAACGCTTATAGACTAAGTACGTTCGTGCGACCGTATATATAAAAATTACGTGTGATCGACACAAAGACGCGAAATATAATAACGAATAATGATAACGAGAACGTTAAGCTTATTTATAAAATTGAGCAGAATACCGGTTGTGTCCTGCAAATTACGAACAATCATTCGATAAGTAGAAAAAACTAGAATTAAGCATAGAAATAATTTCGAGAACTATCTCGTTATCAATATCGATTTAACTCCTGCACTATTAATCGAACGGATTACTCATGCTTAGAGAATTAATTTAGATTAGAAGTTTGCATGATTAATGTGCGATCGAATACATTTCTCTTCAATGTCCTTAACGGATCGAACAGTATAACATTAAATCGCGCGGTACCAGTCCATTGAAAATATCAATCAGAAACTTTTTTAATTATATATTTAGATTAACGCGTAGTGATTTTGCGCATAAAAGCGCGTTTTTCGTAAAAACATACGTGTATAATATGCATTTACACTGTGATTTTTCGGTCTCTGACAAACCGATAAATCGACAAATAGGAAAGCGTTTCGCGGTGATTTTCAAATAATATCGATTTGCATAAATTAGCAAATTATGGAAATGAAGCAAACTGATTGGAGAATAGTATGATCGTGTTTATCGTTTATGTTACACATGACAATAGGAGAAAACGATAAATCAATGTGAAAATAACTAGTATAATTATTGAAAGAAAAATCCTTTTTTTTAGAATTAATAAGAGAATTAGAATTAATAATTATGAAAAAGAGCAGATTTAAAAGCTACGATATAATTATATTCTTTGCAATAATTTTATACATTACTTATATTTTTAATATATTATAGACTCTTAAAATTGTAATCACTGAAAAAGGGAAATATTAAATTTTTAAATTTGAGAAAATACGCACGTATATACAAATTGGGAAATAATTTTCATTATTTGAGAAATTATTTTTAATAAAAAGAGAATTAAAAACTATATTTTTAATTTATATTATATTTCAAATTGTGTGTGAAGAGATAGTAAATATTTAATGTGGTATATAATGTAAGATTTATATTAGAGATAGATTTTATATATTAGATAGAATTTCTGACACAGAAATCACGCAAGTTGCAAGAAGGCTCTGTTCAACTAAGGAGCTAGTTAGATAAGTTTACTGTTGGAAAAACTATTGAAATAAATAAGATCCTTCGGAATCAGCGTACATTAGATACATAATTTAATCGATATCGTATTAATCACTATCACCTAATGAAATGTTCGTGCTTTCTGGGCAAAATATATCATTATTTCTCTTTATTTTGTCGAACATTTGCACGCGGAAACGACTTTGTAGCATCATTGAAAAGAAATCAGCATATGAATAAAAAGTGGTGTCGACAATAATAATTTGTCTTTAATCAAGTATGAGTCTGAGATCTCGTCATCTATCCCGATCGCTCGTCAAATCATTAATACGTGCATGATTAACACTCGATTAAAAAATAATATGGGGCAGTCATGTAGATCACTATCGAAAAATATGTACGAATTGTTCCACATTTTGATACGTCTCATTTTATCCGAAGGTAAGTTTGAGATACATCTATCTTTGCATAAGTGTCGATTCGCATTACGTTCTCCGCGGATCTAGACAGTGGCCGTGGCTTCGACCGGGCCCAGAAATACGGCAAACGTGTTCTCAGGAATGTCGTCCTCTGGGGTGGAATATTCGCTGAGCTGTCGACCGTTTAGCGCAATCGAAAGAATACTTTATGAATTCAGCGATAAGATACCGATTGTATCGTTGTACCATCTCGAATCCCAACGAATCTCGCAAGTCTTTAGAACGATTTATGTCTATTTGGTTTGTCAACTAAATTTAGTATCGGGATTTTGTATGTCGGATTTTTTGTTGCGGTATGTACAAAAGTGCCTCTCTCATTCCTCTGCGATATTTATATTAATCTTATGATGCATGATATAAACCTTTATTATATTGATATACCGATATTATCTTTCGAATTTTAGCTCGGAGAGGGGTTTATTTGCGGACCCATGTTCATAAGAAAAAAAAATCTTATTTTGATCTCTAGAATACGCTCTTAAAGTTTAGTGCATCATTTCAGATACATCCTATATAACATGTAACATATTAATAAATAATATACAATATATTGCAATGATTTTTTGACGTGAAATATTAAATGTCGTTCTTTATGCTGTGTTACAAAAAATATTGTATCAGAACTTTTATTTTTAAAATTTTTTATTTTTTTAAAGGTGAGAAGAATAGAACTCATGCATTATTATTTTGTTCAGCCATTGATTTATTATGGGTAATGGAAAATATGAATCGGCTCATATGTCATCCGAGTTCACATTTACGTGACATTTGCGACACGAAACGATGAATGAATCCGGCTTGAGCACGCGATATCGTTCAATGGCAGTATATGCCAATTGGAAGTTTGCTAATTGCGCAATCCATTTCCGCGTGGCTCGCATTGCACGGACACTGAATAAGCACATGGATGGTACAATCGCGATGATAATTAATCTCGGTTGTCATTAATCCACATTGAAGCGAGCATGCTCTTCCTCTTTGCGAATAGCGCAAAAGTTCGCCGGAAAATCATAGATTCTAGCGACGGTTAATCATCATTGTTTATTCATGTTTCCCGCTTTTTTGTCCATCTGATTCTTGACTTATGTATTACATATGAAATTATGTTCAATGTAAAGCGCAACCACGCTGAGTATTAAATTATAATTGTAATAATAGTTATATAAAAAAAATTTTGAATAATTTTAAATTTTAGATCAATTATCTCATACGCTTTGTTTTCGTTTACATCTATTGCGAAAATTAGAAATAGACTTGTATTCAAATACAGAATTAAACTAAATCAATTAAGTTTTAGAACAAGGTACAGAGATAGTATTTTAGCGTCTTGAGAAGACATTTTAATGCTCATAGAATTTTCAATCATCTTTCAGGTACGGCGAGAAGCAACGACGGTCGGATAGTCAAGAAATAAGCGGTATTCAATTGCTCTCTGCTACAGCTTACCAGTTAAAGAAGCCTTATCAACAATTATTAATACCGATCACGGTATGGATCGGTATGGAGCAGGCTTTCATCGGCGCCGATTTTACGCAGGTGAGTTTTTGAAATGCGTAAATGAAATTTTTAAATCGCTCTCGTTCTATATTTCTATCGACATAAATTAATATTAAAAATGTAATTTCTATAAGATCTGATATTAATTGAAAGAAAAAATATTTATATTACGCAATATTTGATTTTATCTTTTTGATATATATAAATCGATGAAAGTTTTTAATTGAATGCAACATATATATATATATATATATATATATATATATGTATATATATATATACATGTATTATATGCTTATGATAACAGTAAAAAAGAATTCTAATTCTTTATTTTTTAACAAAGAATATCAAAAAAATCTTCTATTCTTAAATTTAACATTTTATGAAATATTCACATAATTAATAATAATTATTATCGTTTGATATTGATAGATGAATATGAATAAATGAATTTATAATAGATAGATTCATTTATGGATACTGAAATGTGTAGCACTTTCTAATGACAGCTTCGATCGCCATATAAATTAGTGCCGGTCACTCCCTTTCGCATACATTGTAAATTGCAATCGCTATTGAAAACAATGGTATTCTATTTTGCAACCTATACATTGCAATTCCATGTATCGACCTTTTATTGCGAGCCATTAGATCCATAGCATTCTCGCGAATCATTGATAAGCAAATCCTTGATTTCGAACCAGGATACAACATTAACGAAATGCAATGACGTCAACTCAATCTACCTCCATAATTATTATCGAGCCGTCATCGAGTGACGAGGAGATAAAAAAAGAGGTGAAGAAAAAAGCCGAGTTCCGTATTCTCGCTTATAATATTTTTATTTCTTATTCTCGAGCACGTACTGTCCGGTTTTATTTATGGCGTTAAACGCGCACGAAGATTTATCGGCGCCATTTCACAATAGCGTACATCGCTGTGATCTATGGCAAATGTAATTATTTATCATGACAAATGGCAGTCTTCGAGAATGGTAAAAACTTGATCATAGGAGGAACATTTCATATGAGATAGGACGGATACGTGTCGATACAAAGGAGAACTTGTAGCCTATGCGAAAACTTGAAAAAAACGTTCGGTTTTACTACATTAGAGTTAAAGTAATGATACAATCGCAACACGCAAGTCAGATGATTATTTATATTGCAAATCTGTAATCGGAAATGTAAATATTGATATTGAAGATATTTAATGAAACTCTCAAATCAGTGATCTACATTTTCTAAAACAAAATAAAATTGAATAAAATTATTTATCAATTATACTCACAATCAAGTATTTAAAAGATATTTAGAGAATGAGCCTTTCTTGAAGCATATCCTGAGAATCTGTGGATAACCTACTTTTGAAGAAGAAGAAATGTATGATGGAAGCCTCTCACAATCGATCGCCAAGCTTCTATAACCGGTTGGTCTCTAAGTAGATTTTCTCTTTTTGTGCGTTTCAACTGGCACCAGAGTCTGCCTTCCCCGATCCGACCTCGAATTATTGCAAGTCGGGACGATAGTCTTCGTCCTCTTCATCGTCGATAGCAGCAAGTAGTCTTCGACCGTAGCGGAAATAAGTGGACACTTTTCTTTTCGTCGGCATGGAAACTGTCATCAAGATTGCGAACGCGAAGTCGACGACATAGCCGATGACGTCGGATCTCTCTAGATCTTTTACTCCGTTTTGATTGTTGATCGCGAGGTGAAGATTTGTTGTTCCATTATCTATAGGATTACTGTCAGTTTTCGCTTCCATTATCTATAGGATTATTGTCAATTTTTGTTTGATTCTTTTCTATGCCTTGGCAAAGGCATTTTATGTATAACATATAATCAATGATTGATTAAATAATTGTTATTTAAATCCCTTTACATATATTTTCTCAAATATTTATTTTAAATAGATTAATGAATTTAAAAAATATAAATATATTAATGAAAATTTCATAATGAAAATAAATTTATTAATGAATATAAATTATTAATGAAAATTTTGTTTTATTTGTGATTATGGAGAGAGATTGAATTTAAAAAATATCTATTAAAATATGTTATATCTATGAAATAAATTAATTTTGTTAGTAAGATATTTAATTTGATCGCATTTATGCTATTGTTTTATTTTATTTTATTTATTCATTTATTGATATATCTATATGGAAGATTTCCAAATTGTATAAAAGATTTACTTTAACAAAAATACATGTATAATTCAAAACTAAACACTAATGGCACAATCGTATATGAGATTAAATTTAGAAAGAAAAATAATGAGAGGAAATATTAAATATTAAAATATTAAATTACAGTACATATATCGATATCAATAATTGAAAAAAATTTAAATAAAAAAGATTTCAATATTTTGTAGGAGATTTTCCGTCTGTAAGACAAAAAATAGCATTTCTTACAGTAAAATTTGTGTTTATTTTGCTTTTCTCATGAGTTTTCTCTTTGATTCTTTTCGTTATGGGAACTTATAACGACAAATTGCAATCAATAAATTACAATAAAAAGATCAGCACTAAAACTTACGCTAGATATAGAACGCCGTTTTTCGATGCGTGGAGATTCGCAAGGACGATCATCTTCCGGAAAACACGTGTTATCGATTATAAATACAAGAGACTAAATTTTTATTATCTTTTTCGAGAATGACTTTATTAGAAAGTAATATATGCATGTGATCATGCAGTATATATATATATATATATATATATATATATATATATATATATTATATAGAATATATATCTCCAAAAATATTCTAGTATTAATAGAACATATATACTTCATAATATTTTATCTCGGAGAGATATGTCATATTTAAAATATAAGATACATTGAAAAATTAATTTCGACATAAAATCATTTTCAATGGTCTAAAAATTCTAATGTTTTTTTTCTTTAGACGTGAAAAGTTATAACTACAATAAATGAAAACATATACATGTATATATTGCGCGTATCCTGTTGTGTTATGCGGGCATTAAAATCTCGAAACTTGAACGCGATCGATTTCAATAAGTACGCGAACAAGAATAAATAGCGTTTTTTATTACATTAATTATTATATTTGTATACAAATAAAGATTAATTATGTATTAAAGGTCATATATATATATATATATATATATATATATATATATATATATATATGAACTTTTATAAGCTATTTCGTTAATTATATTTTTCCGTAATTTGGTATAATATTAATATCAACAATTCAAACGGTTAATTTTTTAGCAATCTAATTAAAACAGAAAAATGTAAAACAAGATGCATGTTAAATTATTGCTTAAATTAAAATTTTTATCAAAAATACGTTAAAAGAAAATTCTCCAAATTGTCACGAAAAATCAAAAGAGAAGAAGAAAAAATTTAGTAATTTATAATACTTTGAAAAGCAATCTGTTTCTTTTGCATTTTAAATAAAATAATTTTTCTAAATAAATATGATTACCAATCTAAAATTAAATTTTTCGAATATCAGATACACTACAAACAGATAGAAAGAAACTTACTATATTTTAAAAGATAAAATTTTTTTTCGTTCGCGCGCGTGTACATATGAGACTGAGAAGCTATAGTAAACTATATTAGAATATAATTGGCTAAAAAATGATAACGAAGAAAAACATTAGAATGTTTGTTAGGAAAGAAAATGATTAAGTATATCGCATGATAGTATACGAACTAGATTTAGAAAGTAAATATACATTAATTGAGATGTATGTTTGCTACGAAAGCGAAACAAGAAAAATGAAATAAAAAAGAAAGAAATGTATAATAGAGAAGCAAATTTTTCTTTTAAAACAGATGTTTTTTGATCTGGAAATGTGTGTGTTTGACATGCTTTGAATAACTATTAAACAAGGAGATATATTTGAAAGTAGGATATTATGTGATATTTATTTACGCGTAGCATAAAGAATGTAATTAATAGTTACTCTAACAATGTTAAAGTGTCTCAATGTCGTATCGAAGAAAAAAATTGCGGTAATTATACCAAGCTATATGCTATTTCGATTAAAAAGATTAATTTATATACCATCTATCCGGTAATCGATTCGCTCAACAATGGATACTGGATTTCTCTTTATGTTTTCATGGATATTACAAATATAGTATTTTGCGGGCAAAAATACGTTTTAGCGACGTTTAATTTTTATGATACGACTGTGATCAACAGTTTTATAGCTCATCCTTTCAACTTTATTTTTTCTTTCTTGTCTCTGAAAGTGCCAGTTAGAGTTCCAGTTATACTTTTTAAATTTTAAAATGATGTTAGTTGAAAATATTTAAATATTTGTTTAGGAAAAAATATATTTGAGACAATAAAAGCCTGGACTTAGTTTAGATTTTTGGATATGATTATGCTTAGATTTTTTAAAGAAAATATTAAGAGAATATTTCTTAATTTTTAAGAATTATTCATGAATATTTTCTAATTTCTGGAATTTTTCATTTCAAGATAGGTTTATTTTTAAGAATGATCGAATTAAGTACATTTTTTAGAATTGTCAGATATTTATTGGCAATCTTCGTCGAAACTATAGAAATAAGTTTCACGTAAAAAGTTAGAATTAATCGAGGAAGGTCATGCGTCTCGAATAAACCCCCTTGTTATTAAGCGATCCTGCATCATTACAAAAGTGCTTCGGGCTTGCGAATCGCGACTCGTTCGAAACTGGTTCGCCGACAAGTTGCACGACATCTTGGACTCTGGGGAATCGAGTAATTGGACAATTAAATGCGCGTAAAGAGAGAAAATGAGACGAGAGAAAAGAGAGAAAGAGAGAGGAAAAAAGAGGGAAGAGGAGATTGCAGACTTCGCTGAGTCAGCTGAGTGCTGAACTTGTTATAAATAGCGAGCTTATTCTCGCTGCTTCCATATCTGGAATATCGTGTACCAGTATTTCTTCAACACGTGCACCGGATTGCGTGTACGCATATGTATGCATGTTCATGACCACGATTCGCTCCGTTCTTCGATATCGTGAATATCGCCGTGGAACACATACGTTTAAGTCCATTCAATTGCCCGGATGTTGTCCGGTCGAGAATTATATCAAGAATGCAATGACGGTCCATGGAACTCAATGAAGCTATAAATGGTTGATTTACAATTTGAAGATCGAAAGAATTTTTAATCGTGAACTGATATAGCTAAGGGCGATGATTTGACATCAAAAATTTAAGCATACAATTCTTTAATTAATTTTAAATTTCTGTTTTATTTTGAACACTATTAAAAAAATTCTATTTAATACTACTATAAATAAAAGAGAGAAAGAGAAACAGCATAAAATGTTTATTAGATATGGAAGTTTACGAAATCTTATTCTCAGAGAAATTCAAGTTTCAAATTTTTTCTATTTTTCCATGATATTCTTAGCAATGTATATGCATTTAAAACATATTTTGAAGTATAATAAATAAATATATAAATAGAGAGAGAGAGAGAAAGAGAGAGAAAGAGTCATCATATATATCATATATAGCATCATATAATCACGTTTCTTTGAATTTATTACTTTTGTCACGGAAAATATATTCTTTATATCAATATAAATAGAGTTATTAAATATACATTAAACATCATATTAATTGCGTTTTTTTTAATTTATTGTTTTGTTCTAAAAATATATTCCATGTGATACAAGAAGTGCATTAATATTTAAAATATCTAATAATTACTAATTTATAATTACTAATAATTACTAATAATTACTAATTTATCATCAGTACATTTACCGTTTACGTTAGTCAGAAATATTCATTCGCACATTGATTAAGATGTCTTCGAAAAGAGATTTACTTATTGCACTGTCTTAATGAGATAGCTGTTTGCCTTGAGCTACAGGATGACATAATAAGATATGCGCCATGTTTATATATATATGGAAATGAAAATACTTGAATACATGCGTAATATAAAGGAAATTACTAAGTAAACAGATATGACTGTGAATTGATATGATTGATAGGATTGATATGATTGAAACGAGTTTTTTTTATTTCTAATCAGTGAACCATAAGACACTTTTATAAGTTAGTATTAAAACTGCTGCTGACGCTTGTCATATTTATTTTTTCAAACAAAAATATGTTAATCTTTTTCTTAATTGCATGCAAATTTTTTAAATCAGCAACAGTTTCATGTTGCTTTTACAATTTTATAACAAATGCTATTACATATTGCAAAAAGCATTTCTCTTTTGCATTTAATACACAAAAACCGATATGGTACAAATGAATCACTATTTTAACAGCCTGGTTATATGTTAATATAAGAAAAATACGTTCTTTTAAGCAATAATATCAAAATATTTAAAATAATGTATTTAATTAAATGTTGAATCAAATGATTTTTGATTATAAGGTATTAAATAAGGTGTTAATCCTTCGAAATAGCTGCTGTATAAACATAAAAATTTGGATTCGAAATTACGAAGGATTTGTTTAAATTGTTCATTCGAATGTGCATTTAATTATGCATTTATGCATTAATGGTCAGATCCAAAATAATTACGTGATAAATGTGCTTAATGTATCTTTCATCATTTAAGATTAATAATACATTTGACAGTATGCAAAGAAGAATGTCTGTATATTACGAAAGATAATCGCACGTAGTTTTTATGACGCTATTTTATATTCAATTTTTATAGAAAAATATATAATCAGTTAAAATTGTTTTGCAGTGTTAGAATACATTTCGTCACATATTTATGTCGAATATAATATCTTAGATTATTAATAACTGTATGTGAACGAAGAATTAAACATTTTTCACAATTTGTTGCATTTAGAATTAATAAATAAATATTTTACTCAGTTAAATCGAATTTAATTAATGCGTTAGGTATATGATTAATGATAAATATGTCAATGAATAATTATTTTTGAATCATCAGTATTTTTTCGCGTTAATTACTTTTGGTGTGAATATACGACATACACAAATTTCATATAACGAAATACAATATTGCAAAAATATGCAATTTCTTATTTAATATTCCATAAAATATATATGATTATGCAGTTTTATTTTTTAGCATATCATTAACAGTTTTTATTTTTTTCTAAACGAAAAAAAACATAATCAGATATTCTGATGTAATATAAAAAAAGCATATTTTTATAATGTCTCGATTCAAGGACATGCGTTTCAGAATCTCTATAGTATCCTTAGAATCATATCTCACGTATTATAATAGATTTAAATGAAAAAAAAAATACGTTTAAATACGATTACAAAATTTGCACAGAAAATTTGCTCTCAGTCCGTTATTACATTGTATTAAAATTTGATTAATGGGATTATAATTGCGAGAAAACGTTGATATATACGTACGAAGACAGACTGACATTAGCTAACAAGGGCATCAATTCATTCAATATATAGAATATACATAAGAAAAAATAGATTTACTATTCTACTATCTACATGACGTCTAATACCATTATCATCTGAAGACATTCATCCTTCGTTTGAAAATTCAATTAACATATATACGAATACTATTAATACATGAAAGCAATAGAACTGAAAGTGATCGATTACATCTCGCGAATCTTGTGTCTTAACGATGCGAATTTGGGACGTATAACATCCATTAGACATTTGATCATTTCTTTAGTAAAAAATTTAAGAGTCATTATTTTTTATTACATAATTCATTATTAATTTTTTGCTTCGCATAAAAATGTTTAGTCCTATTCTCTTTCTTATGTCGTTCTTTATACAAATCTTTTATAATGAATTTTATTATAGTTGATTATTATGGATAGTCTAAGAATTGATTGATTTATTTTTACTGCTTTTGTTATTTATTAGTACTAAAAAATTATTATTAAATCTAATTATCTAAATCTTAATATTAAAATAGCCAATTATTTCTTCTTAAGATTTTTCTCTAGATATAAATATTTCAAAATATATATTTTTATAATTCTTTTCTTAATATTAATAATATATAAAAATTAAAATGTTTTTATTACACTTATTCAATTTTTTTCTCTTTCTTCCTCTTCTTCACAATATAAAATTATTCTATTACGTAGCCATTAAATTGTTTTAATGGTTTAATGTCGATTACATAATCAAAATGCAAAATGAAAATCATGCACAATGAAAATGCATTTAACAATTTAAAGTGAATGAAAATCTATTCTAATTATCAATTTAATTTATTAACAATCTTCAACGTGTAAAAAGAGAGAAGGAGAGAAAGAGTTCGATGAACTTGGATATTATAAATTATTTTTGGCGATTCAGAAAAAAAAGAAATAATAAATCGAATTTTTTTGTGTCTTTCCAGGCATACATCTCCTGCGCTCTAGGTGTTCACAGAGTCGGCTACGTCATGATCTGCTTCGGGGTAGTCAATGCTGGCTGTTCGTTGCTGTTCGGCTCGTTAATGAAATTTGTTGGCAGACAGCCGCTGATGGCACTGGGCGCTATCGTTCATGCCTGTCTCATAGTCGTCCTTCTCATGTGGAAGCCTCATCCTGATAACCCTTATATCTTTTTTTCGGTTTCGGGACTGTGGGGCGTGGGTGATGCTGTATGGCAAACGCAGGTCAACGGCAAGTATTTAATATGTTAAATAAAAAATAAAAATATATATACAAGAAAACTTTATATATAATATAAAAAAGATTATGTATATGCGTTGCCATAATAGTTTTTAGAATTGTTATTTTCGATACGTCAGTTTTATAGCAATCATTTTAACTATTGAAGTAATTGAACACCATACGAAATTAAAATTACGTGATGGATGTTATTAATTTTACAACTTGCAAATAATAATATGCATAATCGAGTATAATAAACGGTACATTGTTATATCATAGGTTAAAAAATTAGTCAGATTAATATTGGATTGAAATCAAATGTGGTGTGTTATTGCTCACATAATAAAAAAAAATTATTTAATTATTAAATAATTACATCTCATTATTATTGAATTTAAAGTATAATATGAAGAGAGATAGACAAATTTAATTTTGAATACGCGGATTTATTCAGTTTCATTTTATTTGTTGTTTTGAAAAAAACCGAATTCATGAGTTTTTCTTATTAAGCTATTTGATCCATCCAAGATTTATCGGTTTCTCACATTTATTTGTTCACAATTAATATGGATATTGACAAATCAGATGAATACTTGACAGACGTTCTTAACACGTTCATAAAAAAATATTAGTCTAGAAATAAAAAAAAAGTTACTTTTCAATATTAATGACTTTATTAAATTAAGGAGTCATTGATCTGTTCTGAGAAAAGAAAATTCAGTCTGAGAAAAGAAAATTCATAACAAACATAAAATCATCAATATAATATTTCGCAAATGTCGATTTATTTGCGATTTTTGACGGATATTGTAATGGCGTTTTCGAATGGTCGGGTTACATATATTTATATGTATATTATGTATCAGCGGAAAGACAATAATTCTGATCTTTGTTAATTAGATCATGCCTAAAATTTTTTTCAAAGATAATACACAGATTACAAGAAAATGAACTATTCAATATTAATTTTCTGTACTTAATTTTCTATTAATTTGTTCAGTTATGATTAGTAAATAAAAATCCATAATCCATATATCTTATTATAATCAACATTTTTTAGATTCTTTTTATCGTTAGAATAAAATAATAATTCTCTTTTGCTTCAAGATGAAAGCAAAATATTCAAGCAACGTCAATAATTCAAAACTTTAATTTCTATTCGTTTGTGACTACAATTTTTCAACTATTACAAATAATTAAATGATATACATAACAATTTTACTTTATTTGTGCACAGGAGGCTTGTCTTTATATCTGTAATTAGAACTTTTATATAATTATACGAACAGAGAGCAAGCGTTTCGGGCATTTTTTTAGCTTTAGCATGTATTATAGCTTCTGCGAGGATTTACCGCTCTACGATATGTTCGAATAGTATTCCGAGATTTTGCAGAAATCGATATGCAAATCAATTTATCCAGTTACTTGTACATTAAAGCACACAATATAGACAGTTACATTTACTCCGTATCCGGCTTTGTTGGAATAATTGCGTGCATCGCGCGTACACCGTGCGAATTTCTAATTTCAACATATTATTATAGATAATTAGCAATCACGCATGAGATATATCATTATTATTTAAAAATCTAAAAAATATTCTCTCATATCTCTCTAAAAACATATTGCTAAACAATCTCCAATTATATCAATCATTGATGGAAAATTTTTTTCTATCATATGTCGGCAATTTGAAAATAACAAATTATTATTATGCAAGGCTTCAAGATTAAATTGGAAAATTCCATTTCAGCGGTGTTTGAATGGGGCATTCCCTCAAATTTAATTAAACATAGATATATTTAGAGCAATTAGAATTAGTCATTGCTATGGATTAATATATATCTTGCACATGTTCTGCTTTTTTCTCATAGATTTTTCTTGGCTCTTTTTTTCCTTTTAATGCTAAATTGCAAATCGTTGGCAACATTGTATGCTTTCTGACGGCGCGTCTAACAATAGTGTCGATGGGTCAAGGATTCGATTCTTGACGAAACGGCAGCTGCGAGCTTGTTAATTCGCCATCGGACGAGACGATGATGTCTTAAAGCGCCAATCTCGATGCATCCATCTGCATTGCCGTAAATTGCGTGCTAAATCGTGAATCCGATAATTATAACTGCTCTGCAACAAATAAGATTTTGTTAGCTAAGCGCGATCACACAAATTTCCTAATAAGTAGAGAAAGTGAAACAAACAGAGAATTTCACGATATTCAAATATATATTGCATCGCAGAGATTATATTTTGATATCTTTAGAGATCATTAATGTAATCATATAAAAAATTTAGAAAATAATTTTAATGTCGTTTTAATAACAAGAGCTTCTCTCTGAATTTTTCTTTTCGGATGAATATTTCTTGGACACGGAATCATTCTTAAATCTTTCTCATCTGGCGATTTATTTATTTTTACAGGACTCTATGGCACGTTGTTCAGACGTAACAAGGAGGCGGCCTTCTCAAACTACAGGCTATGGGAGAGCGCCGGTTTCGTGATCGCCTATGCGTATAGCACGCATCTCTGCGCCCGTATGAAGCTGTATGTAATGCTGACAGTACTGATTACCGGCAGTATAGGCTACATCATTGTCGAATTGCTGCACAGGCGCAAGCAACGACGGCTCAAAGCAATTGCCGAGGACCCGAAGGCCGCCCAGATCGAGGCGAATCAGCCGGAGGAGACCGACGACGAGAAAGATGACCTTGACGACGAGATCACCATCACTCATCTGTGAGTGATCTGCACCGTCGACGTAATCGTTCTTCGTTAAAAGTACTTTGCGCTCGCGGTTCTTTCTCGTCTCATCGACGGGAAAGTCGAGACGACGATAGCCAGAAGATGATAATCGATTGATTTCGCGGATATCCTTCTCTTCGCTATATCCGACGAAATCTTACATTCCATTAATTCCTTCATTCTCGTTTCTCACAAACTTAGACCCGTGTTGTCAATTGGTGCGCGATTCCACGTACTTTTTCCTGTTGATGATAAAAAGTCAAAGTCAGAAGAAGCGTGGATATGTGCACGCCTTCCACGATGAAGTGGAAATGCCGAATGTCGACTCCATTTCGTGGGATGCTTCCCTTCAAGGAAATGTAACGTGTATCCAGACTGTAATCTGATTTCTATCTTCTTTCGCAGCATCGGAATGAGTCGATAATCGAAGTAATAGTAATACACTTACCAGTATTTGTGGCGCTAAAAAAATGCATGGTGACGTATAATTCGCTCTCATGCTACTAGGAATAGAAAGCTCTTGAATTGACATTAACGAGAAGGACTATCTCAACGTCCCATTCTATGTCTTCATGATTCGTAGAGCGAAAAGTGCATTTCGTTAATATACATACCGGAATCGGCGATTTAAATAATCTAGTGATCTTTACAAATTAATTATATGCAATTTTTTTGTTATAAATACTTAATCGAATTCGTAAAGATTACTATTAGATTATTATATTTCGTGTGCCCCTAAATAAGAGTGCATGTGACATATTATATATGTATATAGTTTGCAACTAATGAAAATTGGCGTGAGATTTGACGAAATTCGTCATTTATTCGAGGAAGAATGCTCTACATACTCTTACTCGAATATATAATACTTTATTGTTTAAAAAAGGAGAAACAATTGTTATAAGAAAGACTTTCTTAATAAAGAAATAATGTTATTGATCACACATCGACGATCGGACTCTCTTATATTTCTCTTGAGAGAAAAGCATATAAGATGTCAATATCGATCTCTGTACATTTTAAAACAGTAGTTTTTTCCTATCAGAAATAAACGACTCAATAGCAATGGACAAAGTTTCATTCTATGCGAAATTAAATTCCTAATCTTCAAAATTCTAAGTTATGACTCGCTTATAAATAAATGTCTTTCTTCAGTATTTTATATTATATTTTCTCTCTTTATTTTAATTTTTTAAACGAATTTTATAAAAATGTTATTTTTCACAGACTAAGCTAATTCTTTACTTATTCCGATATTTAAGCCATATTATGTGATTAAAAATTTCATAAAATAAGAATTCTAATCTATTTTTTGCAAAAGTCTCCCTCGCGCCACTTTTCATTCGCCTTTGAGAGAATTTAATAGAAGAGCGCAAGAAACACATCAAACTACAGGTAAACACCATAAATCTTTTGAATGCATGTATACATCAAAGTACTTTCCATTCTAGCACATTTTGTACACGATAGCTCAAGAGTCTACAATGTAAACTTAGAATACAAATTTATGCAATTACAATTCTTTTGAGAAAGCCATTCTTACGAAAAAGTCATCGTGTTGATAGAATGGTGATTATTTCTTTGATTGAAAATAAAAACGCGACATTATATAGGGTGTTCATTTTAAAACTGTGTTCCACCCGTTTATTTCACGATTGATTATTTTTTGTGAAAAATATTAAAAGATGTCAATTTTGTTTTCGAGTAGGACATTTAAGTACATTAAATGCAACGAAATTTTTTCATCCTCATCATAGGGATAGCTATCCCTTCAAAAATTTTAACCGGCAATATGAGTTAAATGGTATATATAAGTGGTATTTATAACAAATTCAAAATGTTCTCCATTGTTTTTTAAACAATAATATAAACGATTCTCAAATTCTGGACGAACATTTTGAAAAAGATTTTTACTAGGGGGGGCATTTAAAATCCGTTGTTTATGAAACATATAATAATGGAAAATGTAAACGAAGAAATGCGTCAAAGAATTGTACAAGAATGCAAAGCTATTTCTGTAGAAACTTTTCAAAATGTTTGTTCAGAATTTGAAAATTATATTATTATTTAGAAAATAATGTAGAACATTTGTTATAATAAATGACTAATAAATAAATTCTACTCCAAAATAAATTTGTACGTAAAACTTTTTTGATACCTAAAACTTGTAAGTGCGATTTCTCGAAAAATATTCACTTAAATAAAAAAAGAAAAAGAGAGTGTACAGAGAATCAAAAGACCTTTAAAATGATATATCCCTATTGTCATTTCAGATTTTTGAAGGGATAGCTACTCCGACGAAGGAGATGAAAAAATTTCATTGCATTTAATGTATTTAAATGTCCTTCTTGAAAACAAAATTGATGTCTTTTGGCATTTTTCATAAAAAATGGTCATGAAATAAACGAGTGGAAAATTTTGAAATAAACACAACTGTATATAAAATGTGAATTTATAAAAAGAGAATTATAAGAATTATATAATGTATGACGAAGCGTATATATCTTATTATTCGTGAAAAAATAATCAGTACGTGAGAATATTAAAAACTCGTCGCATTTCTATCTCATCGGAGCAAATTACAAAGTTATAATGAATATTTCTTGTGTATAAATACTTCGATTAACATATTTCAGTTTATATAATTCACTATGTAGAGATAATGGTAACGAATTAAAAAAAAATTTATAAATTTTTGCTGAAAGGAAATATCTTCTTTTAAAATCGAACAATTGAATATTAATTGATATTATGTCTTTAATTTGACGTTTATTAGTCCAATATTATTGCTTTTAATTTTTTTCTTCGTCGCGCATTTAACACGTTAGTAGATTTGTAATAATCTTCTATAGTCTTCCTAACAAATAAAAAACAATATTTTCTTTTTCTCGGAATTTTCACAAAATTCGTCAAAAATAAATTGGCACTTGCAACAATATTAGTGACAACAAATTAAAACAGAAAATAATGGTAGATTTCTTCAAATTAATTAGTTAATAAATAAATTAATTAATTTGGCAAAAAATTAAAAAAATATAATCACGGATAATCGGATCACACACACACACACACACACACACACACACACACACACACACACACACACACACACACACACACATACACACACACCTATGTATATCAATATATGTTTCTTATCTAGAAAAATTTGTTTTTATTCCTTTATATAGGAAAGTTCCACGCATAATGCAAATTTTCGTAAACTTTTTCCAAAACGCTGCTTTATTTAACATATGCATAAATAGAAAATTAAATATCTTGTGTTACTTTCCGTCAATTATTGCACAGCCTAATTAAATTGTACGCTCGCTGCTCTTATTAATCTTCCCATATTTTTTTGCATGTGTTGCCGGAGATTCGCGCTGATAAACCGAACGCTCGATTCCAATGTTTCCTCACACGAACAATTTCTTTTTTCTCGCAATAGTACAATGACCAAAATGGGGTAGACAAAAAGACCAGAGATGGGAAACCCATGAGAATCCTGTCTCCTGGATAGGAGGAGATATTCAGCTCGGAGATATTACGGCCGCTATTTATATACTAATTTATCCGAACGACACTTTTTCTGCGCTGACTTGAAGTTATTTCAACGAGAACTCCATGCTCCACGTCCGTCTCTCATTTTCGTCTTATTATTATTCGTTCATCTTTTCTTGTTGTTCGTTTTTCGTCCTATTGGCGAGAACTCGTTTTGCCAACGCGATATCGTGATTTTTTTACTCCGACCGCCATCGCGAAAAGAATCTCATGATGACGCTAGTGGAAGCTGCGTGGCAAAAATAGAACGCGCGGCTAACAGTGCTCGTTTTATTTACTTTTTGTTTGAATTCTACACACATCCTCTCTCTTTTCACCTCATCTCTTTTTTCTCTGTCTCTGTCTCTCTCTCTCTTTTTCTCTTTCTCGATTCCTCAATGCCGCGGAAAGTTATTACAATTTTTGATGGGATCCTATGCAATCGTTATCTCCTTTTCCTCTGTAGTCGCAGCGAATTTCTCATTTCCATTTCACAAGAAATCTGTATCCTACTGTAAAGTCTTTAAAAATGAAATAAACGTTAACGATGGCAATGTTAAATATATCATAATATTATCACATTAAATAAAACGACTAGTCTCATAAATCTCGCGCTAATAACTCTTAAATATTTTATTCAACAATACGTTGTTACATATGTATTATAAAAAAAAGTAGAATGAAATAATCACTACTTTATCAAACCGAGATTTACATAGGATTCGAGAAAAAAACACCTTTTTTTCTCCAGCGTGTAAATATAAAATAAATGACAGCCTACATAATAATTCGAGACATTTGTGTCAGAGAGTGCTCTATCGTGCACATCGAAATACACATTATGTATGCTTTATTATATAGGATATCTGGCTTCGCACCAGTGTACATTTCTTGTATCACTCAAACTGTGCTTTATATCTTATTTCCTCTTGATTATATTGCGAACATTATAGATTAAAGTAGCTCGAGTTATAGTAGTATAGTAACGGCGGATGAATGGCATTAGGAATTGTGAATCGGGTTAGCGTTAAACTCGTTTAATGGAAGTATAGTGATAGCGTATATCTAGGTAACTGCTTCTTAAAAGTCGTGCCTTATTCGCCTTGCAATCCGATTTCATCTGTGATTGCTGTACATATTTATTGCGATTAAATACATATGTATAGCTTTACGGGGGTACGAGAAAGCAAATAAGAAAAATTAAACATTGAAAATTTGAGACGAAAGGGCAGCGAATTTGTGCCCGGTACATATAAATATGTGTAGTTTTCGAAGGAATACCAGTTCTATTTTTTGTTGAACTTTACAGGAATTTACACGAATCATAGTTTGCACCTTAAATGCATTGATAAGAAGACATGGTTTAACGGGAACCACGGTCTAATATATTTTTAAGCCTACGAGATTAGACTTCCTAGATTTTATTTAAAGATATTCAGAGAGATATGTATATCTATATATTTGTTTAGAAGATGAAAGATGTATAGACAATATCATCGTCTGAATCAACAGCATTAGAACCACTTTAATGTTTTTGGCATTCTTTTTGCTTTTATTGAGATTTGTAAATATTAATTAATATTAATCGTTAAGTATATATAATTATGCAAACAGAGAGAGAAAGAGAAAGAGAGAGAGAGAAAGAGAGAGAGAAAGAGAGAGAGCCGTCGGTTCACATATCAAGCATATTTTTCGAACGTTATTTTCTGTTATTTTCATTTAACTACGTTTATGCGCGTCAAAAGAGCACAATTTCAGGTATTGTTGTTATTCTCTTTTTCTCTATATTTAAGATTAGTAGATCTATTCTTTTTGTGCTTGTGTTCTATACTTATTTTGCTATATATCTGAAAAGAATACATGCAAACATATGCTTTTTTGCTTTAAATAAAAACATATATCGACGAGAAAGAATAGATCTGTATTACTTAAATATTTATTACTTTTTGGACATGCATGAACGTGGTTGTTATACATATATCCTTAGATGAGCTAAGGGAGTACAGCGTATTCGCCAAGAGTTTATTGTTTTAAAATAAAAAGATCATGGCACATCCATGATTATCGATGCATCCGATAAAAATTGTACAGTATATATATATTATTATTTTCACTCTTACTATTCCTCTTACTATTGTATTCGATTGTTATCATACATTATGATGACACGATTGTGATTGCAATCATTGTTATATCAAATTACTTTGCGCTGCTATAGTTTATACATACATACATATATATATATATATATATATATATATATATATGTATATATATTACTATATCATTATATGACCGACACACGTAATGTTATGTAACAATAAGGACTATTTTATTAAAATTGTCATTAAGATATAATTATATGTACAATATGAACTTTATCCTTCCAATTTCCTTTCAATTGACAATATTATATATTTGTTTAATAAGTACTGATTTTCTAAAAACGCATTCTTAATAAATTTAAATCTTGAAAAAACTTACTAACAAATATAGCAATAATTAACATTAATAACATTTTAACAATAATTGTAGAACAATTGTCAATATAAGACAATTAGATGATCTCTAGAATTAGAAATGTAAGTATTGAAGATTAATATAGATAAGTAAGTATAGATGATTATATGCGACAATTAACTTCTTATGTAGTCACGATAATTCACACAATATGAATAATAAATTAGTTCGAAAATTTGTAAGGCAATTCTTGTTGTATATATGTTATCATATACAAAAAATTCTTTTATTTGTGCAGATAACTGTAATAATATTATACCAGTTCATTTTCTCATTATTTAAAAACATTTGAATTTGCACCTTTTTTTAGAAACTTTTATATATTTATCTTATATATATTAGAAATAATATAATTATTATCTTAGAATATATATTATTCACATTTTTTTTAAATTATAGACAGAAAAATATTTATAAAATAAATTGTAGATTTGGATTATATATAAATGATTTATTTTTTTTATAAAAGAAATAATTAAGTACATCATCCTTAATAAAATTAATTGCTCATATTATCAATATATAAAATAATTGGTTATTTCATTAAAAAATATATACAATATGTAGCTAGAGCTACCCAGTGACTAGCGAATCCGAGTTCATTCCACTTGTCGATAGTATGGCTATAATTGTACCCTGTTTCTTGCAGATCGGATGTATTAAACATGAGACCTAAATAAGCTAAGTGAAACATCGCCAATCCGGAGAATGCCAAATTCGTTATAAACACCCACCAACAATTAGAAGAATTATGTTTATGTATGCATTTTCGTTTGGCACACTGTTTGGACGCAATACAAGCGTCAAAAGTATCAGCAAGCATAGCCCTGAGTTGAAATTCAATATATGTATAAAATCCTAGACTAAGTAATACAGCTGCCAGTTGAAAGTTTAATCCGTGTAAAAGAGAACTTATTAGGTATGTGAAAATCACGGCACCAAACGTTCCAATGTTTTTCATGCTTGGACGGAAAATATCTGTAAAAAAATAATATTAGGACTAATTTAAATTTTATTTTTATTCTTATATTTTGAACACTTTATTATATGATTGTTTTTAAACAAAATTAATATTCCGTTTTGAAATTTATACTTACAAGTTTTTAACCAATAATGCATTGGAATGTTCCAATAAATGACAACCTGTACAAGTGAGTGTGGAAATTCAATATACAAAGGCTTAACTATCATTGATGATGAAAGTGGAAATCCACCTAAAATTAACAATGCTGAACCTATGTATGATACAAAATAGTGGGATGCTCTAAAAGACAATGCATCTCGATATGCTATCAACCACCTGAAAAAATTGAGAAAAAAGAATCTTGAAGAAAAGAAGAACATTTTTTACTTGAAATAGAAAAATTAAATATTTATAAAAAATTTGAAATTATAGATACTAACTTCCAAAAACTATCTACAAATATCCAATGCATCCAACAATTTGAAATGCTTAGGAAGACAAAGGAAAGGAAAGCATATCCCATGCCACATATTATCCACCATTTTGCCTACGATGGAATTTTTATATTTATAAATCATTATTTTCTAAACTATATTTAAAAATAGTATTATTTTTTCATTGATAGATATATTTTTGTATAGTATAATAAAATTTATAGTACTGGAAATTACTTATATACCTGAATGTTAGAAGAACAACGCAATAATAAGTAATCCTTGAAGGATACCCATGGTCCAAATAGACAAGTTACACCACAGAACATGTAACCCATGTAACTATAAATATCTGGTAAGTTGTTCAAGTCATTTCTATCAATGGCGACACTAATTCCTTTCATCACCATAATCATAACAACACTGCGTATTTTATGCCATATAACTGATTGCATAAAAAATTCACTAAGGATAAATTGAAGTATTATTTACTGAAATATAAGCACATAGCAATCTAAGAAATATTTTATTAAGACATACCAATATGCAATTATCAAGAGAGATGGTAAAAAGATTCCTATACCACCATGCAATTTTTTTGGCACGTATAAAATAGCATAAGAAAATAGAACATATACAATCAATACAATTAAAGATTCGTGCACATAATGATGGATAATATACAAGCCTATGATTACTGATAATATATGAAATATCTTGTATGATATGTATTCTGAAATATAAAAGAATCCTTTTAATTATGACATAAATAAAATGATACATATAAAAAATATAATAACACTTTTAACATAGGAAAAAGACTCTTACGAATGTGAACAAATAATCTAAACAGGATCGTGCAACCCAACAAAGGTAACAACTTATATCCTGTATCATATAGACTTGGGTTAAGACAATATTGATATAATTCATATAGAGTTTCCTTTTCTGTATCTGCATAATCATAATCATATTCAACATTATTGTGCAAGCATCCATAATCCAAACAATCATCTTCATCACTGTAGAAGACTGTGGCATCTATATCTTCCATCATAGTAACAAAGAATCCAATGATCGATTAACATAGCACATTGCAGAATCAATGTACTGCGTTTAACCTGTTTTTCCAATGTAGAACTAATAAAATGTGTAAATTTCATAAGTAAAAAAAAATATATAAAATGAATAAGCCATAATTTCATAATTTAAAGCGAGTAATTTAAAATTGTATGAAAAGATAATGTAAATTCAATCAAACATAAATAAAAAAATTGAGACAAACAAATTTTTATAAGTAATTTTACAAGCAATTATATGTAAATTGTCGGTATAATTATGTAAAATCAGACAGAAAAAATATGTGCAGAATAAAGTATTAAAAATTTAAAATGTAAAATTAATATCTTAAAAATTTGCCTCACTTGAAATTACATGATGCACCCTGTGTACAATGAAACGCACGTGCAAACATAAGTAGATTATGATAGAATTTTTTCGTATTTATTAAAATCTGTGTCTAATAATTATGCAACCGACACAATCTAAGCAAGTACAAATTTTAAATACAAATTCTTTAAACAGAAGTAATTTGTAGCGCAAAAATTAATTATTTACTAAAGTAGTTTCAACGCCGGGAGCGTCCCGTTTGACTACGTCGCGATTGACCATATGACCAGAAAGAAGACTGAGAGGTGTCATGGCCCGCTTTTAGGTGATCCCTGAAAGCGATACGCCCTCTGTTCTAATCTAAAAAACGTGGACATGAACTACAAAGCCAAAGTCCACGAAAGTTCTCAGAGGGTAACATATATGTGCACAATTTCTGATTCTGTTCCGTGCTATGTAAAAAATGCCTGTAGTACACGAAATGCCATCAGTGCTGTATAGCAAAACGCATATGTATATAAATAAATTTTTAATTTTAATTTTTTAAATAAATTTTGTGGTCCTCTCTCTCTCCCTCTCTCTCTCTCTCTCTCTCTCTCTCTCTCTCTCTCTCTCTCTCTCTCTCTCTCTCTCTCTCTCTACACATACACAAATAAACACACACACACACATATAATATATATATATATATATATATATATATATATATATATATATGTATATATAGTATGACGCTACAACTTTATTCTGAAATATTTGCGTTATGTTTAGAAACATATATATATATATATATATATTCGAAAAATATAGATGTTGCAAAATATTTTAAATATCTCTTCCTTTATATAAAATATAAAGAATTTATATGTATAAAATATAAAGATATTATATGTTCTATTCTAATATAGTCAACATTATTTATATACTTTTATTATAATTTTCTTACCAGCATAATATTTTTATGTTTAATATTTTATATAATATAATGTAATATAATATAATGTACTAAATTATAAAATTTAATATACAAAATATTACAAAATAGTATTATTATTAATAAATAGATTGCACATTGTCTTTTAGTTTCTAATTATTTTCAATCATTATGCATTTCTATCCAATAGAAATCTCCTCTTCTTCGAGTTCTTGGATTATTATGGTTTATTGTATTCTTTTGTGTTAAAATTATAAAAATTATCATCATTTGTGTCATGCTTATTCCTTCCTATGGAGTCCATCGAAATACTTTCTATTTGTTCTCAGGTATAGATATTCAAATCACTGTAGTTGCCTTTTTCTCGATTATTCCCTTTTTCTTTCATTTTATTTAAAAATATTAATATAATTAATATAACAAATATTTATATAATTTTGGTATTTCTCTTAGTCTGACATTTCCCCTTCGACATGTCCGGCATAGATGACGCTATCAATAACTACGATCGGTATTCATTACTCACTTTTATATTTAAGATCATACTTAAAATTATCTTAAATATAAGAAAAGTCTATACGAATATCGGTGTATGTTACCGCCGGCATAGCTCTCAGGCTCATTAAAATACTCAAACCTCCTTAGCCGGCAAATGCCTTCCTTAAGATGGAGATATCATCGAGAAGACAAAATTTTTCATTTTCTTTCACTACAGAATTTAATACAAAAAGTTAATGTAAAATATAATATTATATAATTTGAAATGTAATACAAAATAAATTAACAATCCTTTTTTTTTTACGTGGGGAAAAAAAACTCTCTTCGAAAATACTCAAAAAATATTGATCCCTTAAAAATTCTTAATATTAATAATATAATTATTGAAATATTTATTAATTTGTTTTCCCTAATATTATTTAAACCTACATTTCCTGATTCTTTAAAAGATACATAATATAAAATCAGCTAAATTAATCACATAATAGCCCTAACAATCCTTTACTTTTTGAAAGGAAAATTAAAAAATCTTAATGATCACCTAATAGCCCTAACAATCCTATTTCTCGATTAAATGAAATTATTCGAGGAAAGCCTATTTCTAATCACGTATACTTTAATTACGTGCTCTAATTACATTTTCTAACCGCATGCCCTAACCGCGTGAATAAATGTCCGACATTACGTACTATTGTACGTAAAGCTTTTCTTCAGGCCAGTTGAACTTACTTTTGATCCTGGCCACTTTCTCGCTCGATCTCTAATCAGAGATCGAAAAAGGAGATAAACACTCCTTCTTTTGCCGATTAATTACCGGCAAATGAGCGTAAATATTTCACGCTCATCGTAACAATCGCTCGATTTTACGATCGTTTGTTAAATATTTGAATATAACTTTATTTTAACTCAAATAAAGCCAAATTACTACAAATTTCTATATACTATATCTTCTAATAAAATATAAAATTCATCTGTGTGTATAACTTTTATAATATTACAAATTATTTAATTAATTAATCGTTTGGCTTTATTTTAAGTTAAAGTAAAATTTAAAAACAATATCTACAAACAAATTCTACAATGGATGAGCTATGATATAAGAAATTAGAATAAAATAAATGCGCGTTATAAGAATAAAGCAGTATCAAAATTGATAAAATTATTAAAATTATTAATGCGTGCTCTTGATTTAATAAACTAGTCAAGTCTTTACAAAAAAATTTTCTTTTCTTGATTCTCTTTTTTAAATTAATACTTCAATATATTTTCGCAATAGATGCAAAGCATTTCGAAAGAATTTATTAAAAGTTATTTAATTTAACCTATCCTACCTCATCCATTTTAAGGCAACGGACTTACTCTACAATCTACAATCTACAATCTACAATCTACAATCTACAATCTACATCTACAATCTCTACGAATCCGTTTCCTTAAAGTTAAATAAAAGTTTTTCTCACTCACCGACACTGATGCGCAAAAGCGGAGTTATATTTATCGAAGCTACGTTGTCTGTAACATACAAATATAAAATTCATTTATATTAATGCTCACAAAATGCAATCAATAATTAAAAAAATTTTTATCGCGCGGAATTTTATATCCAATGTATAAAATAATAAGCAGAGATAAACACGTGTGGAAAAATTTTATAAAATTTTAAAACTGTTTTTTAAGAAAGTTTTTTAAAAAGTTTTATATAACTTTTATAAAAATCTTTCTCTCTCATTTTCTCTTTAATTCATTTAAATAATAAGATCAAATTATTATGCGTACGATTTATAACAATTGATATACAAATAATAAATATTCACCATCAGGTTGCTCCGCCGATGCAAGATGCCTCTCCCAGGCCTCCTCCTCCTCTCATGTTGTTGACGCGCGATACTTTCAACGGCACTCCCGCACTCACGAGCGATATTTTTATATCGCTATTTTCGTTATTTTACGCGCGATACTAAACGGCACTCCCGCACTACTTCGGTATTCGGATTAAAAATTTGATCGCGCGATGTATATATTTAATATATATATACTTTGTCCGACACTCCCGGTTTCGGTACGAGCGAAAATCTCATTTCATTTACGAGACTTAACTTTGAGCCAACAGGTCGGGAGTGCAACGATACAACGAGCAAAGATTAGGCCCGAACCGGAAAGAAGACGAAACGATTGACGGAATAGAGGAAAATAAAGTTCACCAGCTCTTTTTCGCGCATAATTATCCTATCTCGTATCGAACCTGGACCCGCTAAGCATGATTTCAGGTGCTTCGCCCGGAACACGAAGTTTCCCGCAATGCAGGATATGGCTACACCAGGCTGGTAGACGGCAAAAGAAGAGGATACCCACATTTTTTAAATGCTAACATTCAGCGATTTAAAAAATGGGGAGGCAACCCCTTTTACCGAGCGAAAATCATGCTTAGGGGAATCCACTCAACTCCTCGACAGGGTTAACACACGCAGTGCGTGTGGCTGTAGGGTAGACGAGCAAAGAGAAGGGACCCATTGACGACCATTCCGAGCAATCGATCGAGTTCTAACTAATTCGGGCCGAATCATTTGACGAAGTACGAAGCACGAAGCGCGAGTGTACGTTGCATAACAACGTGTGCAAACTCGAAACATCCCAGTTAATTGGCATCGGAAGTAGAGACTCGTGACAATAAATGAAATTGGGATTTTATATGAAAAAGTCCAAAATTTCCGCGAAAACGCGACGACACGAGAATACTACAACGCGAAAACGCGGTAACGAAACGCTTGCCGTCCGCGGCACGTTGACGGCACCGACGACGCGAAAGGGTACTTAGCTTCCCTTTCAAGCACCTTAAGATTTATCATAAATAGAAAAATTTAAGATAAATCTCAAGACACTATCCAAGTACTAAGCCCTCCCACCGCAACAAGGTGTACCCCATGGGAGGGTTATATTATATATAATTTTATATATAATATAATATATACAATTGCAGCATTTATTTTGCAATATAGTATATAAATTTAAATTTGCATAACAAGATCGTAAAACAAAATCATTGGCACGGTATTGTTTATGTCGGATATTATGTTATTTATTGTTAAAATTCATTATTAAAATATAATATAATTTGAAATGTAATACAACATAATTTAACAAGTTTTTTTTTTTTTTTTTTACGTGGGGAAAATGCTCCTTATGCACACCCCGACGGGACCGCTATTTAGCGCTAAATAGCGGTCCCGTCGGGGTAGTGTTGGGCTCTCCCTGCCGCCATTTTAACGGCAGGGACTACCAACTAAAAACCCCACTCGCCTTTCCTTAGTCTTCCAACGCGCAAGTTCCCCGGAACCATGTGCATAAGGAGCATTATATGGAGTAGCCCTAACAAACTACTATCCTATTATATGTTCATAATATTCACTATATTCAATATTATATACATTCAATATATATTCACAAATATCTGAAAAAAATAATTTTCTTAATATCTTCGATATTAAACTTTAATAATATAAGCTGTTTAGATAAATTTATATAAATAAAATTAATGAAATACAATTAATGAAATTATATATATCTTAAAATATATATAAATATATAAATTTTATAAAAATTATTATTTAAATTAAAATTTTAAATACATAAATGCACAAACATCTATATATAAGAAAATAAACATATAAATTTTATATAAAAATTATTATTTAAATTAAAACTTTAAATACATAAATACACAAACATCTATATATAAGAAAATAAACATATAAATTTTATATAAAAATTATTATAATTTAAACTAAAACCTTAAATGTATATATAGGTATATAAATATATAAATTTTGTAAAAATTACTATTTAAATTAAAACCATAAATATATAAATAAATGAATATATAAATTTTCGAAAAGTTATTATTTAAAAATATTATTTAAATTAAAATTTTTTTTGAAATTTTAATAATAAATCTTTTCCTATAAATTCTATTCATTCTTTAATATCTATTCTTTAATATCATTCTTAATTCTATTTTAAATCTTTCAATTTCTATATTTAAAAATAAATTATAAATTCATAAATATACGAAATTTATTATTCATATTACTAAAAAATAGCTTAATATATAAATTTGTATTTTAAATTTTTCATTTAAAATTTCGTATTACATAAAAGTACATAAATTTCGTGTTACATAAGTACATAAAATTTCGCAAAAAAATTCGTATCACTATACAAATTATTGAATGTTAACAAGTTAATTTTCATCGTTATATAAATAAAATACCTATAAAAAAACACTCAAAAAATATTGATCTCTTAAAAATTCTTAATATTAATAATATACGTGGGTCGTTTGATAAGTTTGGTAAATTTCCGTGAAATTCAACGAGTATTTTGCAAGTTTTGAGACAGTCTATTTTTTCGACGGTTAAAAAATTAGAATCTCGTTCGACCAAATGTATAGATCTTAATGATAATGGAGACTATGTTGAGAAATAACGTAGATTTTTTCCAAAACAATGTGTTTTACTTACTTTTTTACCAAATTTATCAAACGACCCTCGTAATTATTGAAATATTTATTAATTTGTTTTCCCTAATATTATTTAAACCTACATTTCTTGATTCCTTAAAAGATACATAATATAAAATCAGCTAAATTAATGACATAATAGCCCTAACAATCCTCTACTTTTTGAATGGAAAATTAAAAAATCTTAATGATCACCTAATAGCCCTAACAATCCTATTTCTCGATTAAGTGAAATTATTCGAGGAAAGCCTATCTCTAATCACGTATATTTTAATTACGTTCCCTAATTACATTCTCTAACCGCATGCCCTAACCGCGTGAATAAATGTCCGACATTACGTACTATTGTACGTAAAGCTTTTCTTCAGGCCAATTGAACTTACTTTTCGTTGATTCTGGCCACTTTCTCGCTCGATCTCTAATCAGAGATCGAAAAAGGAGATAAACACTCCTTCTTTTGCCGATTAATTACCGGCAAATGAGCGTAAATATTTCACGCTCATCGTAACGATCGAACGCTCGATTTTACGATCGTTTCTTAAATATTTGAATATAACTTTATTTTAACTAAAATAAAGCCAAATTACTACAAATTTCTATATACTATATTTTCTAATAAAATATAAAATTCATGTATGTATATAACTTTTATGATATTACAAATTATTTAATTAATTAAATCGTTTGGCTTTATTTTAAGTTAAAGTAAAATTTAAAAACAATATCTACAAACAAATTCTACAATGGATGAGCTATGATATAAGAAATTAGAATAAAATAAGCGCGTTATAAGAATAAAGTAGTATCAAAAATTGATAAAATTGTTAAAATTATTAATGCGTGCTCTTGATTTAATAAACTAGTCAAGTCTTTACAAAAAAAAATTTCTTTTCTTGATTCTCTTTTTTAAATTAATACTTCAATATATTTTCGCAATAGATGCAAAGCATTTCGAAAGAATTTATTAAAAGTTATTTAATTTAATCTATCCTAGCTCATCCATTAAGGCAACGGACTTACTCTACAATTCACAATCTACAATCTACAATCTACAATCTACAATCTACAATCTACAATCTACATCTAGAATCTCTACGAATCCGTTACCTTAAAGTTAAATGAAAGTTTTTCTCACTCACCGACACTGATGCGCAACAGCGGAGTTGTTGTTATCGAAGCTAGTTGTCTGTAACATACAAATATAAAATTCATTTATATTAATGCTCACAAAATGCAATCAATATTTCAAAAAATTTTTATCGCGCGGAATTTTATATCCGATGTGTAAAATAATAAGCAGAGATAAACACGTGTGGAAAAATTTTATAAAATTTTAAAACTGTTTTTTAAGAAAGTTTTTTAAAAAGTTTTATATAACTTTTATAAAAATCTTTCTCTCTAATTTTCTCTTTAATTTATTTAAATAATAAGATCGAATTATTATGCGTACGATTTATAACAATTGATATACAAATAATAAATATTCACCATCAGGTTGCTCCGCCGATGCAAGATGCCTCTCCCAGGCCTCCTCCTCCTCTCATATTGTTGACGCGCGATACTTTCAACGACACTCCCGCACTCACGAGCGATATTTTTATATCGCTATTTTCGTTATTTTACGCGCGATACTAAACGGCACTCCCGCACTAATTCGGTACGATTAAAAATTTTGTCGCGCGATGTATATATTTAATATATATATACTTTGTCCGACACTCCCGGTTTCGGTACGAGCGAAAATCCCATTTCATTTCGCGAGAATCAATTTCGAGCCAACAGGTCGGGAATGCAACGATACAACGAGCAAAGATTAGGCCCGAACCGGAAAGAAGACGAAACGATTGACGGAATAGAGGAAAATAAAGTTCACCAGCTCTTTTTCGCGCATAATTATCCTATCTCGTATCGAACCTGGACCCGCTAAGCACGATTTCAGGTGACCCGCACGGATGCTATATCACTAGCGCAGTACACAAGGCTGATAGACGATAAAAGAAGAGGATACCCACATTTTTTAAAAGCTAACATTCAGCAATTTAGAAAATGGGGAGGCAACCCCTTTTACCGAGCGAAAATCGTGCCTAGGGGAATCCACTCGACTCCTCGACAGGGTTAACACACGCTAGGCGTGTGGCTGTAGAGTAGACGAGCAAAGAGAAGGGACTCATTGACGACCATTTCGAACAATCGATCGAGTTCTAACCGATTCGGGCCAAATCAATTGACGAAGCAGAGCGTGTTCATCACTAAGCCGATCGAGCGCGAAGCATCGAACCCGCGCGCCCATGTACATTTTGTACTGGACATACGTTCTGCGCGGCCGGCATCACCAAGTGCCACGTTGCACAAGGCGCGAGTACGTCGCAAAGCAACGACTCGATGAAACATCCCAGTTAGTTGGCGTCGGAAGGAGAGACTCGTTGACAAAAACGAAATTGGGATTTTGAAAACGCGAAAACGCGATAACGCGAGAGTACTATAACGCGAAAACGCGGTTACGAAGCGCAGCCGTCCGCGGCACGTTGACGGCACCGACGACGCGAAAGGGTACTTAGCTTCCCTTTCAGGCACCATAAGATTTATCGTAAATAGAAAAATTTAAAATAAATCTCAAGGCACCATCCAAGTACTAAGCCCTCCCACCACGACAAGGTGTACCCCATGGGAGGGTTATATTATATATAATTTTTTTTATATATAATATAATATAATATAATAATTGTAATTAATAAGCTTTCTATAAAAAATAATTAAATGAAGTGAGAGTAAAAGCTCTCAAATCCTTTACTCTCACTCCATTTAATAATATAATATATAATATATAATATAATATATATATATAATTTGGAATTTATTTTGAAATATATTATATAAATTTAAATTTTCATAATAAGATTTCGATTAAATTGTGTATTTAATTAACAAAAATTGAGAAAATTTAAAGCATTGGTTGAAATATATTTAATTCTAATATTATATTCTAATATTATAAAGAAATATTATAATAAGGATCGATGATCGAAATATCACAACATAATCTCTTATACTCTTTCATGCATAATCTGTTTCAATTTTTAATCGCAGTAATGAATGATTGTGATTCGATAAAGATTTATCGTTGCATTACAGTTTCATGTAGCTAATTAATTTTTAATTAATTAATTTTTATTAAAATTTATAGTAAATTATGTTTCCATATTAACTGTAATCATGTTTAGTAAAAAAATTATAATATATAAAGCGTTTCTTACCACTACTTTATTACTCGAGAGTCACCGTACAAATGATGACAAAGCGCCACCGTATAGCGCGCTACTGTTTATATTTTATATTGCCAAAATCAAACATCGTATTATCGATAATTCGTTACCGAAATATTTTATATATTATAAAATATACATTAACGTAAAATATTAAATTATGAAAGTATTTAATTTATTGATTGAAATTGATTATTTATCAAACAATTCACGCTGTCTTTTGTTATGCTAATTATTTGCATCTATAAATCGATCGTTTTACTTTGCGTTTTCTCACATCCCAAATTATATTTAAATTATCAAGTAGAACGATAAAGTAACACGGATGAAATATATTTGTGATTCTAAATATTAAAATAATAATTATTGTTCGCAAAAATCGCATTTATTGAAGTGATTATTTAATATTTTAATCCCTATAATTTCATCAATTTTCGATTATATTGTGTATTTAGAAAGATTGAGAAAACTCAAAGCATTGAATCGATATATATTTAATTCTAATATTATATTCTAATATTATAAGAGAAATATTATAATAAGTATCGATGATCGAAATATCACAACATAATCTTTTATCTTCTTTTATGTATAACCTGCTTCAATTTTTAATCGCGGTAATCAATGATTGCGATTTAATAAAGATTTATCGTTGCTATACTGTTTCATGTCGTTAATTAATTTTTAGTCAAGTAATTTTTATTAAAATTTATAGTAAATTATGTTTCCGTACTAATTGTCATTATATTTAGTAAAAAAATTATAATATACAAAACGTTTCTTACCACTACATTATTACTCGAGAGTCACCGTACGAATGATGACAAAGCGGCACCGTATAGCACGCTACTGTTTATATTTTATATTGCCAAAATCAAACATCGTATTATCGATAATTCGTTACCGAAATATTTTATATCTTATAAAATATACATTAACGTAAAATATTAAATTATGAAAGTATTTAATTTATTGATTGAAATTGATTATTTATCAAACAATTCACGCAATCTTTTGTTATGCTAATTATTTGCGTCTATAATTCGATTGTTTTACTGCGCGTTCTCTCATATCCCAAATTATATTTAAATTATCAAGTAGAACGATAAAGAAACGTATGAAATATATTTGTAATTCTAAATATTAAAATAATAATTATTGTCCGTAAAAATCGCAATTATCAAAGTGATTATTTCATATTTCAGATCCCTATAATTTAATCAATTTTCGATTAAATTGTGTATTTAATTAACAATGATGGACAAAATTTAAAGCATTGATCGAAATATATTTAATTCTAATATTATATTCTAATATTATATAGAAATATTGTAATAAGTTTCGATGATTGAAATATCGCAAAATAATCTCTTATCCTCTTTTATGTATAACCTGTTTCAATTTTTTTCCCAGTAATGAATGATTGCGATACGATAAAGATTTATCGTTGCAATACAGTTTCATGTCGTTAATTAATTTTTAATTAATTCACATTTATTAATATTCTTAGCAAATTATGTTTCAAGACTAATCATAATCGTGTTTAACAAGAAAAATTATAATATACGAAGCGTTTCTCACCACTACTTTATTTCTCTAGAGTCACCGTGCAACTGATAACAAAGCGGTAATGTATAAAGCGCTACTGTTTATATTTTATATTGCCAAAGTCGAACGCCGCGTTATCGATAATTTGTTGCTGTAATATTTTATATTTTATATATTATAAAATATATATTAACGCGGAATATTAAATTATGGAAATATTTTAATTTATTGATTAAAATTTATTATTTATTAAACAATTTATCGCGAATCTTTTCGTTATGTTAATTATTTGCATCTATAATTCGATTATTTTACTTCGTGTTCTCTCACAATCCAAATTATATTTAGATTGTCAAAATAAAGTGACACGAGTGAAATATATTTGTGATTCTAAGTATTAAAATAATAATTATGGTTCGTGAAGATCGCAATCATCAAAGTGATTATTTAATATCTTGGATTCTTATCATTTAATCGATTCTCGATTAAATTGTATATTGTTTAATTAACAATGAGAAAATTTAAAGCATTGATCGAAATATATTTAATTCTAATACTGTTAAAGAAATAATATAATAAGTATCGATGATCGGAATATTGTATTTAATTCTCTTATCCCCTTTTATATATCCCCTTTCAATTTTTAATCGCGGTAGTGAATGATTACGATTCGATAAATATTTATCGTTGTGATACAGTTTCATGTCGTTAATTAATTTTTAATTAATTAATTTTTGTTAATATTTATAGCAAATTATATTTCGATACTAATCATAATTGTGTTTAGTAGAAAAATTACAGTATACGAAGCGTTCCTTACCACTACTTTATTACTCGAGAGCCACCGAGCGAATAATGACAAAACGGTAACGTATAGCGCGCTACTGTTTATATTTCATATTGCCAAAGTCGAACGCCGCGTTATCGATAATTACGTGACATTTATTATTAATAATAGATATGCAACAATAGAATTTAATAAGTTTTATATAACGTAAATGATCGTGAAAGAAGAGAAAGAATCATTAATAAAATTATTGATCGCTTCTTCGACTGTAAAAGAAAGTATTTGGATTACTGACGCATTTTGTGTAAATTATCAAAGGAAATATTCAAAATGAATAGAATAAACTTCGAAACCAACAATTAAATTACTAAATAAGTTGCCATTTAAAATTCGCGAGAAAACGCGACGAATAAATAATTCGACAATAATCGGAATATTCGATTGCAGATGCGCGAGTTAATAATAAATTTATAAAAAATTAATATGTGTATAACACTTATCATATTACAAGTTATTTCATTACAATAATTAATCATTTGGCTTTACATTAAGTTTAAAAACAATATCTACAACAAATTCTATAATGGACGAGCTATAAGAAATTAGAATAAGATAAGTGAATAAGATAAATACGTGTTATAAGAATAAATCAGCATCAGATGTAATTGATACAATTTTTAATGTTCTTTTCAATAAATTAGATAAAATTACAAGAATGATCTTTTCTCGGTCTTCTTTCTTTATGATTAATATACTGTAATATTTTCGCGATCTATGCAATACATTTTAAACGAATTTATTAAAAATTATTTAATCTATCCTAGCTCATCCATTTTAAGGCAACAGATTTATCTACAATCTCTACCGTTACCTTAAAATTAAATAAAAGTTTTTATCACTCACCATGGCATTAATGTGCAGCAGCGGAGTTATCGTTATCCGTTATTATTGTTGTCGTTAAAACTACGTCTGAAACATACAAATATAAAATTCATTTATAACAAGGCTGCGGAATTTCATATCCCGTGTGTAAAATAATAAGCAGATGTAAACACGTATGGGAAGATTTTATAAATTTTAAAATTATTTTTTAAATAGAAATTTTCATATTTATAAAAATCTTTCTCTCTAATTTTCTCTTTAATTCCTTTAAATTATAAGAATGAATTATTATGCGTACGATTTATAACAATTGATACACAAATAATAAATATTCACCATCAGGTTGCTTCGTCGATGCAAGATGCCTCTACCAGGTCTCCTCCTCCTCTCATGTTGTTGGCGCGCGATACTTTGACGACACTCCCGCACTCGCGAACGATATTTTTATATCGCTATTTTCGTTATTTTACGCGCGATACTGAACGGCATTCCCGCACTATTTCGATTAAATGCGATTAAAAATTTTATATTTCGCGCGATGTATATACTTAATATGTATATATCTTTAACGGCACTCCCTAATATGTATATACCTAACGCGACGCGTTAACGAAGCGCTTGCCGTCCGCGGCACGTTGACGGCACCGACGACGCGAAAAGGTACTAGCTTCCCTTTCAGGCACCTTAAGATTTATCATAAATAGAAAAATTTAAGATAAATCTCAAGACACCATCCAAGTACTAAGCCCTCCCACCACGACAAGGTGTACCCCATGGGAGGGTTATATTATATATAATTTTATATATAATATAATATATATAATTTGGAATTTATTTTGTATATAGTATATAAACTTAAATTTACATAACAAGAACGTAAAACAAAATCACTAGGGTGATACTGTTTATGTTGGATACTATGTTGCTGTTTATTGTTAAATATTTTAACATATTAATGTATCTCTCATATATCTAACGTATTAATGTATCGTAAGATTAAAAGATTAAAATAATTACATGTTGTCATACATAACTATTGTTTAATTAACAAAGATTTAATTAATAAAAAGAAATATTTAAAGCATTGATCAAAATGTAGTTAATTCTAATATTATTAAAGAAATATTATAATAAGCATCAATGATCGATATCATAATATAATTAATTCTTTATCCCCTTTACGTATCCCATGTTTCAATTTTTGTTCGAAGTAATGAATGATTGCGATTCGATAAAGATATCGTTTCATGTCGCTAATTAATTTCTAATTAATTAATTTTTATTAAAATTTATAGTAAATTATGTTTCGATACTAATCGTAATCGTGTTTAGCAAAAAAATTACAATATACGAAGCGTTTCTCACCACAACTATATTACTCGAGATCACTGTGCGAAATGATGGACAAAGTGTAACGTATAGAGCGCTACTGTTTATATTTATATTTCAAAGTCGAACGCCGTGTTATCATAATTTTGCTAAAATATTTTATAAATTGTAAAATATACATTAACGAAGAATATTAAGTTAATGAAGAATTTTTAATTTATTGATTAAAATTGATTATTTATTAAACAATTTTATCACGGAGCCTTTCGTTATGCTAATTATTTGTATCTAAATTCGTTACTTTACTTTCGCGTATCCTT